>NW_008360325.1:682855-698778 GCF_000622305.1 Nannospalax galili | reverse complement strand
GAGGGAGGGAAGGAAGGAAGGAAGGAAGGAAGGAAGGAAGGAAGGAAGGAAGGAAGGAAGGAAGGGTGATTCAGTTTATGAGACACTTGGAGTAGGGGCAAGCTTAGCAGAGTTCTGTGGTGATGCAGTGTTAGAATTCTGCTGTGGCTCAGGCCACAAGACCTGCTGCAGCTCTTCCCTTCACACACGCCCACAGGCACCTATTGAGACACTGTCTGCTGAGTCCCTAGCTGACAGACCCCCAGGTGCCAGGATCTCTCACTTGGGTAAGTGATTTTACATCAAAGGGGGTGTTTGTAGACATCAATCCTGTTCCCTACCCACTTCCCTGACTCCTGTATGGGAATCAGAGAGCCTAATTGCAGGCTTGTGCTGTGGAACCGCCCCCATCCTAAGAAAGGTATAAGAACAGACCCCACTTCTGCCTGTGGGTCCCAGTGCCTCTCTTCAAAGCCCCTGTCATGCTGTCTCTCTGGTGTTGAAGCCTGAACTCTCCTCAGAGCCCCTACGTGCTGTGGTCTGTCTGTCCATGGAGTTAAATATATCTTGTGAGGGTGAAGCAAGAAGATTATGAACTTGAGGCTAGCCTGAGCTACATAATGAAAGGCACCTCAAAATAAAAGCAAAAAGACAACCCTTCCCTCCCAAAGCCAAAGATTTGAACACAGATTTCAGGACAGATACATGGGCTACGGATGCTACTCAGTTGTTAAGAGTGCCTGCCTAGCATGCATGAAATCCTGGGTTCCATTCCCTAGCACCATATAAAGCAGGCTTGGTGTCACAAACCCATAACGCTGGCATGCGGGAGGTGGAGGCAGGAAGATCAGAAGTTCAAGGTCAGCCTCAACTACACAGTGAGTTGGAGGCCAGCCTAGGCTACATGAGAGCCTATGTTTCAAAACAAACTCAAAGATAGATGTGTAAATAGGCAGTAAACATGTATTTTCAGCATGTTAGTCTTGGAGAAAATGCAACTTAAAACTGCAAGGAGGGCTGGGTGCAGCATGGAACCTTTACCTAACACAAATGAAGCCCTGGGTTCAATTCCCAGCACCACGAAAACAAAACGAAAACCGCTGAGACCCTAAACATTCACCAGAACGACTCACAAAAACATGACAGACACCACCAGATGCTGGTGAGGACTGAGCAGCTACTGAGCATTCAGAAAAGCTTTAATGATGTTGAGGTAGAAGTGGGTGGGCTTGGTGACACATCTTTCATCTCAGCACTGGGAAGACGGAGGTAGGCTGATCTCTGTGAGATCCAGGCCGGCTTGGTCTCCATCGGGAGTTCCAGCCAGCTGGGGCGAAAGAAAGGCCCTGTCTCAGAAAACAAACAAACAAAAGTAGACGTGGATCAAGTCTCTATCAACAGGCAAATGAGTACTACGTGGAGAAATCAGGGGTGATGTGAGAGAAGTGACCCAGGGTGGGAATGGTGCACAATTCCATTCATCTACAGTGTGGGACAGGCAGGAAGAGTGTGGTGGAGAGGTGACAGAAAACCAGAAAACCAGAGCCTGCAGGAGCACGTCTGGAATGTAACAAGGCAACTCATTTCTTGGGAGGGATTTTGGTTATACAAGTCTGTTTTCTCAAAGCTTTTCAGATCTCATCTATGTGGTAGACTTGATCATCTATCTATCATCTATCTATCATCTATCTATCTATCTATCTATCTATCTATCTATCTATCTATCTATCTATCATCTGTCTAATCATCTATCTACCTACCTATGTATAGATTATACAGCATAATGAAGTGCCTGATGGCACAAGCCTATAATCTCAGCTATTTTGGGGGAGGGGCTGAGGAGGATTCCTATGAGTTTGAGACCAGATTGGGTGACACTGTAAGTTTCAGGCCAGCTTCGGCTACAAAGTCCCCAAACTAAAACCAGAACAACAAACAAAACAAAACAAAAAACAGAAAAATGGGCTGGAGAGATGGCTCAGCCATTAACAGTCCCTGATGCTCTTGCAGAGGACCGGCTCCAGAAGATCCAGTGCCCTCTCTGGTCTCTGTGGGCAACTGCATGAACGTGAGAAGATCTTGGTATGGTTTGGGAGGTGGAGGCAGGAGGATCAGGAGTTCAAGGTCAGCCTCTGCTATATAGACAAGTTTGAGGCTAGCATCTAGTCAAGAAGTGTGTGATTCAGTCTCACATGCACACAGTCAGTTCTGTTTCTGTGTGGTAACCATGTCCTTCCTGTCTCCCCTTAAGCACCCATTCTGTTTTCTCTGTGGACCTTGGGCCCAAGAGATCCTCCTGTACTAGGCAATGGCTGTCTTGAAGTTTGGGCCTCCTCCCTAGGTACAGTCAGTAACAGGCCTCTAGGACACACATTCAGAGCCTGGCTCTCCCAGGATCCTGTGAGAAGAGCAGCTGGGCCTCCTGAGTCAGAATTGTGTGGGGAGGAATGGACACGGTGGCTTGCAGGCACCTAGGGGAACCTTAGGCACGCTGTGGTGCAGAAGCCGGACTATCCACATAGGCCCCAGCCTCAGGTTCACAGGCACTCCTGGTAGAGTTCCAGAGGCTGCCTCCTGTGGGAAGCCCCGCCTCCTGTGGCTGGTTCTAATCCCAGTGCTGCTGTTCTGCTTACACCAGCAACCCCGGAGCTTTGTGACAGGCAGTTCTAATTCTCTCTGCAAAGGAAAAACACCCAGGAGCTCGCAGGAGTTCTGTTTTTAGGATTAAGTCTCAGACCAGAAAGGGTGTGACCTGCAGACCAAGCCCAGATTAGCCCTAGGGCCGGATGCCAGGACGGGTGTGCCCAGTGACTCGTTCCTGAGTCTTGCATATAGCAGCCTTGCCTAGGCCAGGAGAGGACTGTACACTGCTAGAAGGGGCTGGGTGGCCCCAGCTGGCCAGTACCACCCACCCACCTGTCCCTTCAGTCACTTCATGGCCTGAGGAAGCCCTAGGCACTGATTCCCAGCCATCCTCTCTTCCCCAACTTCCCAAGGCTTCCTTTCCTTCCTCTTTTTCTTCTTTCCCTTCCCATTCTCCTTCTTGGGCATTTGTGGACTGTACTGTCCACTGTACTGGAGACCCATCAGAGACCAATCTCAGTCTCCTGTCTCTTCTTAAGACAGACATCCACATTTACATTAAAAAAAATAATGATTTGGGGCTGGAGAGATGGTTCAGCAGTTAAGAACACTGGCTATTCTTGCAGAAGACCCGGGTTTGAATCCCAGCACCCACATGGCAGCTAACAACTGTCTGTCCGTAACTCCAGTCCCAGGGGATGCGACAGCCTCTTCTGTCCTCTGCGGGCATTGCACAACATGGGTGCACTTACCTACATGCAGGCAATACACACATACACATAAAAAAAAAGACTGATTTAAAAATTTTATTATTTTTATTTTGTATGAGTGTATTGCCTGCATGTAGGTAAGTGCACCCATGTTGTGCAACACCCATGGAGGTCAGAAGAGGGCGTTGGATTCCCCTGGAACTGGAGTTATGAATGGTTGGTTGTTAGCCACCATGTGGGTGCTGGGAATCAAATCCAGGTCCTCTGCAAGAGCAGCCAGTGTTCTTAACCACTGAGCCATCTCTCCAGCCCCAAGATCAATGATTTTTAAAAATCAGTAACCAGTTCTATTTTCTACTTGGCACAAATAAGAGAGTTTGTTGGGTTTAGGGTGTAGCCTTCTATTTGTTGGGTCCTTCCTGCCTGCCCAATGAACTCGGGCCTCTAGTCACAGCTTCTGCAAGCTGTCAGCTCACCAGTCCAGATGCTCTGTTTCTGGTTGCCCAACCTCAAGTCAGGCTAATAGTTCTCAATACAAATTGGGACCTATGTGCTCCCGGCTTATCTCTGTTACCCCCAGGCAGTCGGCGAATCACTGGAGGTGATAAATGGACACAGGTGCATCTTCACTCTTTAACCAGAGATCTCAGCTTCACCTTGGCCCTATAATAGGTTGCCTCCAAATCTTCAGCCCCAACGAGACTTTGTTTCAAAAACCAACAAAACAGTAACAAAAGAAACAATACAAAACAACCAGAAAACCAAAACCAGAAACAAGAACACCCCCCTCCCCCACCAAGATAGATGTTCCATGCCTATAACCCTAGCACTTAGGAGGTGGAGGCAAGAGGATCAGAAATTCAAGGCCACCCTGGCTATATGGAATATTTGAAGCCAGCCTGTGCTGGACCCTCTCAAAAACAAACCAAACAACAACAAATCTGCAGACTGAGCCCCAGCTTTGCTTTACATTTCCAAGCAGCTTACTGATCTCTCCAGGTTTGGGCAGGGCAGTGAACAGCCAGAGCTGGAAGGAGATAGAAACAATGAGAGCAAAGGAAGGCATTTTTGGGAAGGGAAGAGGGTGGAGAGGCAGACAGGCAGAGAGGCTATATACCACCATACTGGCTGCCTTCAGTCTAAAGAACATCTTCAAGGGAGCAAGGAGCTGGCCTGCTGCCCTCCACCTGCTGGGGCAACCTCTAGTCCTGGCCATGTAAGGAGCAGGGCTCGCCAGGGTCTCTCACTGTGCCCCTATGGCATAGTCCCTCAGCCCTCCACCCGGCCTCAGGGATACCCAAAAGCCACCAGGATCCTCATAAACAGGTGTTAAGGTTTCACCCTGGTAACCCCATGTTTGTTCCCTGGGCCCTGTTCTTCTAGGCTCACAGGGATGAGCAAATAATGGGTCTGTTGCCCTGGAGCAGCCTGCTGCAGTCAGCACTCCCATGAGATACAACTCCTTGGCTCTGCTAGCCCCCACACTGGAAGCACAGAAGGGCTGTGTTGTGATTCCTAAAGCTAAGTGACAGTTCCTCTCCAGGAGATAGTAGGTAAACCCCAGAGCTCACAGGACCTTGGCTGAGATTCCTGTGCTCCAGCCCAGACACCAGGCAGTCAGGACAACAGGGCGGAGCATCCCCAGGGGTGCAACCTCAGCTATCAGTGCTCTAAGGATGGCAGGAATTCCTGAGAGTTATGGCAGAAGCAAGGGACTCAAAAGGCCTAAAGTGTCATTCCACTAGAGGGACTGAGGCAAAGGAAACCTGGGGAAGGGTCAGCCTGCCTGAGTTTCCTGTCTTATACTCGCCTCAGATGCATACCCTGTTGTTCTGCGGTAGGTGCTAGGCAGGACAGTGAGGACCAGAACGCAGGCCCCTCCTGTTCTAATGCTGGTCAAGTGGACAAGCAGCTGTGCAAACTGACCACAATGCACATTAGGAGAAGGGACAGGTGGAAGCTTGGAGAAGCCCTTGGCCAGGCTGGCAGGGGTCATGGAGGGCTCCTTGGAGAAAATGACTCTGATACAACCATGGCCAGGGTGGAGCACAGATTGTTGTGGTGACCTACAGACTACCTCGGGCCAGCCCTGCAGTCATGAGCAAAGGGATACAGTGCTGGCGCCGGCTATGGGAAGGAGCTGTTGAGACTCCCAGTAGAAGGACCAGACCCTCGCCTGAGATCCCAGCCACTGCTCCTTTCTGCCTCCCAGCTGTCAGTGGTCTTGAGAGCAGTAAGCTGCACATAGGAGGTAGAAGGTTAAAAGAGTATAGGCCTCCAGTGAGCAGTCTTCCCTGAGTCATAATCCATGTTGGGCGGGCTTTTGGGCCGCACAGCTGTTTGTGAGTTACCCTTGCTGTGTAAACAACCCTCATAAGATCATTGGTTCATGGGTTCTGGAGAGATGGCTCAGCAGTTAAGAATACTGGTTGTTCTTGCAGAAGATCCAGGTTCAAATCCCAGCACCCACATGGGAGTTAACAACTGTCTGTAACTCCAGTCCCAGAGGCTCTGACAGCCTCTTCTGTCCTCCGTGGGCATTGCATGACACGGGTGCACTTACCTACACGCAGGCAATACATGCATACACATAAAATAAAATAAAAAAATCACTGGTTCACCAAGCTGGACTAGGATGCAATTTTTGATCTCAAAGATTTATTTATGTGTGTGTCTGTGTGCATGTTTATGTGCCCATGTGTGCAGGTGTCCACAGAAGCTGGAAGAAGGCATGGCATCACCTGGAGCTGGAGTTACAGATGATTGTGAGCTGCCTGATCTGAGTACTGGAAACTGAATTCCAGTCCTCTGAAAGCAACAAGAGCTCTTAACTGCTGAGCCACCTCTCCAACCTCTGAACAGAAGTTTCTTTCTGTCTACACAGGCAGTCATGCAACAGTCTAGGCAGGTGGACACTGAAGGGAGTATGGCAGCATTGGAGAGAGAGGCAAACTCAGGGACAGGTGGGACATTCAGAGACAGGAGACTAGGTCAGCACCTCCAGGTCCTGTGGACGTTATAGACTAAGCCAGTTTGAACTTGCTAAGAGTGATGTGTGGTGGGGTTGGTGAATAACTTGCTCTTTTATTTTTCTCCAACACTACAGAAATGCTCCTGCCCCAGGACTACACTGGTTTTATGGGGCCATTCCTTCCTACCTTTTGGATGTCAGCGCACTTGCTGACCTTGGAGTCTGAGTCTTGTACCCACAGTTCACCTGTTGCATCTTTTTTTTTTTTTTTTGAGACGGGATCTCCCTTTGTTTGTTTATTTAAGTCTTTTTTTGAGACAGGGTCTCCCTGTAGCCCCAGCTGACCTGGAACTTGCTATGTACACCAGCCTGGCCTCCATCTCACAGAGATCTGCCTGCCTCTGCCTCCAAGCATGCACCACCACACCCTCCTCCCATGTCTCTTTGTAACAACCCTAGATAGCCTGGAACTCACTCTGTAGACCAGGCTGGTCTTGCCTGCACCACCATGCCCAGCTGGCATATTACTTTTCCAGCAAGGTCAGATTCTTTCTGTGTCTGTTTGAGGCCTGTCTCTCTCCTCACTAGAAATGGAGCTGGTCTGCAGGTCTCATTGCCACTGTACGCACCGGTTCTTCCCGCGAGGACCCCGGGAGCTCAGCAGACATTGAAGGGACAAAAGAACTCTATGATGAAGCGGGACTAGAGTGACGGGCAGGGATAGAGGAGGCAAACACGGAGGCAGTCTTGGCCCTTCGCCTTCAGTCATGCAGGGTTATTGCTGGGGTGGCAGGGAGAGAGGGCAGAAACTGAACTGCGAAGCACAGGAATGGGCTCCCGCTCAGTCTGCTCTTTTCTTCCCTAGAGCACCCGGCCGGGAGCCCTGCATGGTTTGCCTAGACCTATGGAATGGCTGAAGAACTGGCGACCCCAAACACGCAAGCGAGCAGTTTGGGGAGAGTCGCTGACGGTAGCTGTGGACAGGGTTTACTCGACCCTAAAACCTCCTCTCCTCCTGCTGCCGGGCTTCCATAGGAGCTGCCCCCTTAGTACCCCACCTTTGCACTTCTAGGAGGTCAAAGTCAGTGGACCTGTCTGTTAAGACCAAGGGCTCCTGCCTCCCTGGTGTAACTGGCAGGTGTAACTGCAGGTTGGCCGAAGGCTGCAGGTGCTGGGTTGCTAGGTGATACCATCGGAAGGGGGCAGCAGTTCCCAAGCTGGGGAGGCTAGGACCCCGCAGCCCCTACCCCTCAGTGAAGCGCGGGGGCCGGCTCCGGGGACATCTGCGGGCTCTTGGAGAGTTCCCAAGCCGGCGGCAGGCAAGCCGAGCCTGGTCACTGACTCAGCGTGCCCTCCAGCTAGCTGCTGAGTCAGGCCTGCAGCGGGGGAGACGTGCGGCAGGCGGTGCGAGGCCCCGGAGCTTCCTGAGCAGGCGGGCCTGCCCTTCCGACCGGCTGGAGGTCGTGCTGCGGGCAGGAGCCCCGCGGAGCAGGGCGGGCGCGCCTGGCCCTGGGCATCCCGTCCTCGCCTTCCGCCGAGGTGCGCGGTGCGGTGTACGGTGCGTGGTGCGCGGGGCACGGGGTCCGGTGCATGGGGTCCAGGGTCCGCCGGGCTCCCGGATGTGCGGGGAGCCGGGAAGCTGCACGCCCCGTCCCAGCAGGTCAGCCTCCCCCGGCAGGGCCGGCCCTTAGTCCCCGCCTCAGCCCCCCCCGCCGCCCCGCAGCCCCTCCGTCCCCCCGCCATTCGCGTCCCCCCGCCGCTCCCCCCCACCGGCCGCGCGAGGGCGGGTGACGTCACGGCGCGCGGGATTGTGGGGCGGGCGCAGCGCCGGCGACGCCATTTTCGGCCGCAGAGCGGGTGGCGCGAGGCTGCGGAGCGGGTCCCGGGAGAGGATGCTGTGCGGACGCCGCGGGGGCCACGCTTGCTGCTGAGTGCGGCGCGAGGTCCAGGTGGCCTGGCTCTGCGCGGGTCCGGCCCGTGACAGCGCGAGCGAGCGCGGCGCCGACCGGACGGTGAGTGCGCGACCGCCCCTCGGTGCGCGGCCTCCCCCGTCGTTCCCTTCCAGCCGCAGCTCCTTCCCCAGCCCGGTCCCTGTGCGCTCAGGTGCTGGGTCCCCGCCCCACCCTCCGGAGCCTGCAGCCGGGCTCAGACCCCGCCCCGGCCGCCCTCCCCACCCGCATCTCCACGCTCGGGTCCTTGTCACCTGCGCCCTCCTCGTTCGGACCCCTTTATTGTCTGCGCCCTCCACGCTCGGGCCCTTGCCCTCTCCTGCGCTCTTCCTGCCCTGGTCCCTGTCCCTCCCCCGTCTGCGCCCCTCCACGCTCGGGCCCTTGTCCTCTCCCGTCCCCTCCACGCTCTGGTCCCTATCCCCTCCTGCACTCTCCCAGCCCTGGTACCTTTCCAATCTGCGCCTTCCACTCTCGGGCCCCTGTCCCTTCTCCTCCTGCGCCCTCCACACTCGGGGTCCCTTTCTCATCTGCGCCCTCCACACTTGGGGTTCCTTCCCCATCTGTACCCTCCGTTCTCGGGGTCCCTGTCCCCTCCTGCTCCCTCCACGCCCTGGCCCCTGTCTCCTCCCCCGTCTGCGCCTCTTCTCTCTGGGGTCCGGCTCCCCTCCGCTCTTGTGCCCCTCCAGACTATTCCTGTCTGGGTCCTGGGCCCCAGCGGGCGGGGGCGACGGTTCTGGTGACAGCTGCCGGCTGGTGGTCCTAGAGCCCGGCTGCTTCCCGGTCCCCTGGAGGCGGTGGGAGGTGGCCAGCTGGCTTTGTCCGAAGCCTCGCCTTCCTTCCGGCCCCCACTTCTCCCGGGCACCGCCCTTGGGCCACGCGCTGTCATGCAGTGGTCCGCATCTGGTCCCTTTCTTCCTGTAGCTGGGTGTGGACTCTCCCTGGCGACCGTGTCCATTAATGGACGTTCCTGGTCCTGGAGTGCTTTTCCGTGTCACATTGTGGGGCCCTCTTCGTTTTTAAAACAAAGTGTTAAAAGGTGAAGTTAATGTGTGAAGTGGATGGCTTTAAGTTTAAATAGGTCAGGAATTTAAGTGGGGATCAGATGTACTTGCAAAAAAGAGCAAGAACAGGCCGGGCGTGGTGGCGCAGGCCTTCAGGCAGCTCTCTGTGAGTTCAAGGCCAGCCTGGTCAACATAGTAAGTTCCTGGACAGCTGGGGGTACAGGGAGACCCTGTCTCAAAAAGACCAAAAAAAAAAAAAAAAAAAAAAAAAAAAAAAAAAAAAAAACGAGAACAAAACACGAGGTATGTGCCGTTTAAACAGCTGTAGTTTTGATTCTTTGCAGTGGTTAGATTCCAAGGCTTTTTATACAGCATGACTAAGCCTTAGATCAGAATTAGCCTGGAATATATTGTAATAGGACAGTGAAAAGCCCATTAGGAAACTGGACAACCTCCTCTTCTCTTCTAATCATATTACAGTTGGAAATCTACTTCTCTCAATGACCATGAGCCTGCATTATGGTAGGAATTTGACTCACTGTTCTGTTCGCTCAGTATTTGTAAGCATACAGGGTAAAATTTCAGAGTGTGGCTATGTGGGAAGGCAGGTACTCTCCAGGTCATCAAAGAGTGCAACATCGTGTTGCAGTCTAGCCTGATGGTGGACTGTGGTGGAGCCAAAAGGGGAGGGGCACCTGTTGGCACCCTCTTTGTAGCACTAGCTCATCCACCTGGCTTGGCAGTATATCATAAAAATGTGGTGGGAAGTGATAGGACACACCTATAATCCCAGGAAGCTGAGGCAGGAGGATCATGAGTGCAGGGCCAGCCCACACATAGCATGATTCTACCCCAAAACAACAAAGACCGCAGGAGACCGTATAGATACACATGGGACTTTGGATAGGACAGGAATTTTTCCCAAGCAAAGTGGGAGGAGTGAGGTGCACAGTATCTTGTATTCATAGTAGAATCTTCCAGACTGAATTGTAGGGTGCTATCCTAGTCTGCACAAGAAGCAACAAAAATAAAACAGACTCCCATAGTTCTGTCCACAATCGTTTAAATGTTTACATTAAAAAAGTTTATACAGGGGGCTGGAGAGATGGCTCAGCGGTTAAGAACACTGGTTGTTCTTGCAGAAGACCTGGATTTGAATTTCAACACCCACATGGCAGCTAACAACTGTCTGTAACTCCATTCCCAAGGGATCCAACAGCCTCTTCTGACCTCTGAGGGCATTGCATGACACGGGTGGACCTACATGCAGGCAATACATGCATACATGTAAAATAAAAATAATAAATAAAATAAAATAAAAAGTTTGTACGTTCTCAGGGCTGAAGAGATGGCTTAGCAGTTAAGAGTGCTTACTGTTCTTTTAGAGGACCCAAATTCGTTTCCAGGCTACTACATCAGATGGCTCATAACCCCTAGCTCCAATTGCAGGGGATCTGCTACCTTCTTCTGGGTTTTGGGCACCTGCATGCACGTGGTGCACATAAACTCGCACAGGCACGCACACACACAAAGAATAAATTAAATGTCACTGGGCAGAGTGGTATACATCTTTAATCCCAGTACTCGGGAGGTAGAGGCAGGGGCAGACAGATCTCTGAGATCGAGGCCAGCCTAGTCTACATAGGAATTCCAGGCCAACAGGGACTACAGGGAGACCCTGTCACAAAGAAAAAAAAAAAAAATCTCAAAAAAAAATACTTTCTTAAGCATGTTTTCTCAGGTTGGGAAAAAGTCAATGTGAAAGTTCAAACAGTCTTCAAACATGATTAACTAAAGAAAACTAGAAATAGAAGTCCAGACTAGGGTTAGTTTAGATGAGTAGAATATCAGAGACGAGGGTTTTATGCAACAAAGGATTAAGATCCTGAACAAGAGGACCGAGGAAGTTTTTGGCGTTTCAGGGCATTAGGGTTAAAATGGTAAAAACTGGGCATGTTGGCCCAGGCACTAGGAGGATGAGGCAAGAGGATTTTTGAGGCCAGCCTGGGCTGTGTAGCAAGACCCTGCCTCAAAACAAAAAGAATGAAAATGTCAGATTAAGATGTGGATGTGCAGCCCTGAGGGACTTCTGAGAACCCACTGCATGGTACTAGGCTGCAGGGGATCCTGGTATGGATCCTCTGCAGAAGAGGCTAGGTCTAACACAAGGAGTGTTGAGGCTTTTGTAAATACTCAAGGCAGTGCAGATTGACCAGGGATCGAGGGTGGCCTGGAAGCTGTGGTCTGGATGGGAGGAATAAGGCCTGACAGTGGATTGTAGTCTAAGGTGTCCTAGTGGGGTGGGGTTGAGGGAAAGGTGAGGCTAAGAAAGGCTCAGGCGATGGGAGGCTGCTCCAGTACTGAGGTTTGAAGGAAGGTCAGAGGAGCCTGGTGACATTTAGAGAAAGGGCAGTGGTGTGGGTGGCAGGTGAGCTAGTTGGGAAGATCCACCCTAGGTGATGTCTTGTGAGCATTTGAGTTAGGACAGTGTCTGGAGGTGCAGGAGAGCAGCTGCATGGGGACCCTGGGGTCCAGTAGACCTGGCTTGGGGCAGGGGAGGGGCAGCAGGCAGAGGATGAGCCTGTGGGAGGACTAGAGCATTGTGTCAATGAGCCTGTGCAGACTAGGTGGGCCATGTCAGTCAGCCTACTAAAGGTCTCCGCGGTGTCCTCCCTGCCCTGCCCCATCTCCAGCTGCCTTGGTTCCACTAAAGCACAATCCTGTGCCTGCTGAGCAAAAGCCGCAGTTCTGCCCTTTCTTGTTAGCACCTCCCTACCGAAAGTGCTGTGTTATTTTGCTTTATCATTTTTTAAAAGATTTATTTTTACTTTGTATGAGTGTTTGCATGTATGTGCACCACGTGCAGTCCTGCTGCAGAGGCCAGAAGAGGCTGTCAGATCCCCTGGAACTGGAGTTGCAGATGTTTTAAGCTGCCATGTGGGTGCTGGGAACTGAACGTGGGTCCTCTGCAAGAGCAGCCAGTGCTCTTAACCGCTGAGCTACCTCTCCAGCCCTGACTTAGCCTTTTCTTAATGTGCATTTCCTGTCCACTCATGCTCTTAAAGGCAAGATTCCATCCTGTATCTTCCGTGTCGAGGCTTGGTACATGATAGGCACTTGCTGCTGTTTGATGAGGAATGCCTTTACAGTAGTTTCCTTGTCTTTTGGTGACTCACTGGCTGGTGACACCCATCAAAATAGGGAAAATGGGGGAGGACAGGACGATGGTGTGTGCTTTTGGAAACGATAAATCTGAGGTATTTGTACCATTGGGCAGCTGGAGGCACAGATGTGAAGCCAAGACAAAGGATGAGCTCTGAGGTGAAGACCTAAGAGACTGGCATGTTTAGGGCCAGCTGTGCATTGTATACTGACCACTTGGAACGGATAGGGGAGTGCCCTGGGACTCCATAAGAGGAGAGTTTTCCAGTTGCCTGGGAGGTCAGGAACAGGACAGTTGGACTGAAGAGTCTTCTGGCTTTGACTTCTGGGAGGTTACTACTGATCAAGTCTTTCCTGTGGCTGTCCCCGCCTGCTTGTTTGTTCCCCGGCATCCTTGTGTCTGTCTACCCTGTGGCTTCCTACATGGACCAAAAATGCATTGTGGCCAGGTGTGGTAGTGCACAACTACGACTCCAGCCCTCAGGAAGCCAAAGCAGAGGACTGAGTGCAAGGCCAGCCCAGGTTACATAGCAGGTTCGTGATGGGGGTGTAGCTCAGTGATAGAATGCTCGCCTAGCATGCACACAACCTGGGTTTGATCTCCAGTACTGTAAGAAACACCAAAACAAAAACAAGACCAACAAAAATGAACTGATTCTGTTTTAGCTTCTACTAGTGCCTGGAGGTAGATTTTTACCTGTTTGCACTTGATGAACATGCTTGGTGTATGGTCCACACTTAAAACATGAAGTGTATAGGTGAGTGTCAGTGGAACCGGCATTTCAAGTGAGTGAGATGTGGGAAGAAGAAACTTTGGTTCTGCAGATTCTCACCATGAGTTGTTCCCTGACTGCAGCGTGTGAACACATGTTGAAATGCCTCTGGAAGCTGCTCTGCCGTCTCTGATAGTCCTGGGTGCTGTGGTCCCTCCGTCCTCCTGACAAGGAGTGCAGCGTGACAGCAGGTTATGGGCAGTCCCGTCTCTGCTTCTTGTCAGCTTTGAGCCACACTGTGATCCTCAAAGCCACAGCCTCCCATGAACCATGATGTCATGTGAAGCCCCAGTTACTGTTTCAGCCATCTAACGTGCACGGTGCAGGGTTGTTAGGGACACTCATGTCTGTGCATCTTGGGAACTTTTACCTTTTTTAAAAATGTATATGAGTGTATTACCTGCATGTGTGCTAGTACACCCATGTCATGAAATGCCCATGGAGGTCAGAAGAGAGCATTGTATTCCCCTAGAACTGGAGTTACGGATGGTTGTTAGCTGCCATGTGGGTGCTGGGAATTGAACCTGGGTCCTCTGCAAGAGCAGCCAGTGCTCTAATCGCTGAGCTGTTTCTCCAGCCCCCAGAACTTTTATCTTTTTACTTTGGTTCTTTCTTAGATTTTGAGTGTAATCTTAAAGTACCCAGCCTTTTGTGACTGGCTTATTTTACTCAGATCATATTTCCAAACTTCATTCACAGTTCTGTTTAACTGAAAAGTCTTCAGGGCCTAAGGCTTTAAAAATTTTTTATTTATTGCTACCGTGTGTGATGTGTGTGGGCACGCATGCTGAGGTGAGAGTTGTGGAGTCCTCTCCAGCCATCTTTCACCTTTTTTTTTTTTTTTTCCCAGTCCTTTTGAGACAGGGTCTCCCTGTAGTTCTCCTTCCATCTCTATGTGGGTTCTGCATGGCAAGTGTCTTCAATCACTGAGCCATCTTGCTAGCCCCTGAGGCTTTTGTTGTTGTTTTTTTTTGAGATACTATATGTGTCAGTATATTGCCTGCATGTGTGTAAGCGCAATGCCACAGAGGTCAGAAGAGGGCTTTGGATTCCCTTGGGACTGGAGTTAGGACAAGTTACGGACAGTTGTTAGCTGCCCAGTGGGTGCTGGGAACCAAACTTGGTCCTCTGCAAAAGCAGCCAGTGCTCTTAACCACCGAATCATCTCTCCAGGTGTGCTCCCCCCCCAAATATCTTTTATTTGTTCTTTGACCATTTCATATATGTAAATGATGCATTTTGGTCATCTCCACTCCAACACCCCCTTCTTTCCCGAGGCAGCTGTGACATACCCCTGCCCCTTTATATCATCTTTTCTAAACCCACTGAGTCTTGATTAGTGCTGCCTTCTGGAATGTTGACTGATCTTGCTGGCTTGATTCTGTGTCGGTGACCATGGTTGCAGAGAGTTTCGAGTGTCCAGAAGATGCCCTTCATAGCCCTCCTCCTCCTCCTCTAGTTCCTACTCTTTCTACTACCTCTTGTGGAGTGTTCCCTGAGCCTCTGTGGGGTGAGGTGGGGGCAGACCCATCTTTAAAGGGTTCTGTGATTAGGTCAGGTTTACCTGTATTATTTTCCTGTTGTAAGGTCCGCTGATTGTATGTCAAGTCCTTATGACAGTTTTCATCTTAGTGCTTGTTGGGATAATTGGGAGAGGGTGTCTGTACATCTTAATCTGCCACACGAAACCATTCATAGCAGAGGGCAGTGGCATGTGACTGATCCTCACATTGAGAAGATCGAGGCAGGAGTGTCTTGAATTTGAGCTAGCTTGGGCTACATAGTGAGCCTGTGTCAAACTAAAAAAGTGCAAACATAGAGCCGGGCATGGTAGCACACACCTGTAGTCCCAGCACTTGGGAGGCAGAGGCAGGCATATCTCTGTAAATTCAAGGCCAGCCTGGTCTACATAGTGAGTTCCAGGACAGCTGGGGCTACAGGGAGACCCTGCTTCAAAAAGACACACACACAAAAAAGTACAAACAAAAACTTTTCATAATCTCCTTTCAAGTAATAGTTTCTGAATACATACAGTGCTAAATGTTAGCAAACAGTTAACAGTTGGTATATAATTTAGATACAGTAAAATTGCTAAGATTTAATTATGCCTTTCAGTCTGTTTGGTTAATTAGTATCAAGATACAGTCAGGAAAGTCATGTCCCTTGTAGGTGGTAAATCATTCTTCCAAGAAGTTCTTTCCCCACCTCCCCACTTTCCTCCCTCCCTTTTTTTTTTTTTTTTTTTTTTTTTTTTCCGTCTTTTTGGGATAGGGTCTCCCTGTAGCCCCAGCTGGCCTGGAACTTGTTATGTAGACCAGGCTGACCTTCAACTCACAGAGAGAACCTCCTGACTCTGTTTCCTGAGTGCTGAGGTCAAGGGTGTGCGCCAGCATCAATGCTGGGCTCCTTCTTGCTTTCTGGCCCCATGGTTTTCCCACCCTAGCATTGAATAAAAATGAGATCCTATATCTTTTTCTACCTAGCTGCTTTTGTTGAACATTTTGCTTGTTTTCTTCTTTTGAGATGGGGTCTTGCTTTGTAGCCCTGGCTGGCCTGGAACTTGTGGTGACCCTCCTGCTTCTGCCACCTGCTGCGGGGTTGAGGCGTGAGTCAGCGGACAGGGACAGCTTGCCTTGTCAGACACTTAAAAAGTTGCTTCTGAGCTGATGGTCGGTGGCAAATTCTGTGATGGTAGTGTGTGCCTGGGCTGCTCAGAGATGTGAGATGTGAGGTGAGGCGAGTGTAGCTGAGGGAGGGGGGCGTAGCTGAGGGAGGGGGGCGTAGCTGAGGGAGGG
>NW_008360325.1:680952-682646 GCF_000622305.1 Nannospalax galili | reverse complement strand
GAAGCTGAGGGAGGGGGGCGTAGCTGAGGGAGGGGGGCGAAGCTGAGGACAGTTCTCTTTGGATTTCTAGACGTGGAAAATAAGCACTGGAAAGAGGCGAGGGTAGATTTACAGGTCGGAGGGTGTAGCAGCAAGGGAGGTGAGTTCTAGAACCCCTGGTTCTGAAAACATGGGAGGCAGGCAGGTGAGCCTGTCCGACCACCTGTGTGTTTGAGTACAGACACGTTCAGAGTGGCCTTTACTACAGTCTTTCATTTGAACGCATTTTACTTTTGTATTTTTTTTGCTCAACATGGATTCCTTTACTCTGTGTGTGTGTGTGTCCGTGTGTCCATGTGTCCCACGTGGCTGGCTTCCAAGTGCTATGTAGCCCAAAATCTTGAACTTTGGCTCTTGTTGCGTCTACCTTCTGGAATGACAGGCCTGTGCCACAATACCCAATTCAATGTATGTATGTTATGTATGGAGCCCCAGCTTTGTGCATGCTGGGCAAGCACTCTACAGCTGAGCTCCTTCAGGTCATTCCTGGGATTCAAATTTAGGAGAGGAGATTGAAGAGCCAGTAAGAAGGGGCTGGAGAGATGGCTCAGCGGTTAAGAGCACTGACTACTCTTGCAGAGGACCCGGGTTCGATTTCCAGCACCCACATGGTGGCTATAAACTGTCCTTAACTCCAGTTCCAGGGGAATCCGAAGCCCTTTTACGACCTCCGAGGCATTGCACAACTTGGGTGCACTCATATACATGCAGGCAATACACTCATATACATAAAATAAAATAATAAAATTATATTAAAAAAAGAATCAGATTAGATTGAAGGACCAGATTAGATGGAGGAAATGCTGTTTGTGTAACAAGTAGGGAAGGTGAGTCCAGCATTCCTCTCCCACCAGGGTTCTGGGGGTGCTCTGAGGTAGATGCTCTGGTGGAACAGAGGCTTTTTTTTGGTCTTTTTGAAGCACAGTCTCCCTGTAGCCCTATCTGACCTGAACTCACTATGTAGACCAGGCTGGCCAGAGACTTGTTTTGACAGTGCTAAGGATCCTAAGCAAGTGCTCTGCCACTGTGCTACGTCCCTAGTCCTGCGTGATTCCTAAGGAACGGCAATAAGCAGCTGGACACAGTCACAATGGTATTTATTTATTTACCTTTTTTTTTTTTTTTTTTTTTTTTGAGACAGGGTCTCACATAGTCAAGGCTTGATAGGTAGCTGAGGTGAGACTGGAACTCCTGACCCTTGTGCCTCCACCTCCTCAGTGCTGGGATCACACCATGCCTAGCTTAGTTTTCTCTTTATAAAACCATGTGAGGGGCTGGGAATGTAGCTCAGTTGGTGGAATGCCTGCCTGGAATGTGGGAAGCCCTGGGTTTCATTCCCAGGACTCATAAATGGGGTGTGGTGGTGCTCACCTGTAATCCCAGCATGTGGGAGGCAGAAACAGAGGACCCTGTATGGAAAACAACCTAGTGCAGACAATAGACTGTGTGACATTTGTGTATTTATTTAAATATGGAGTGATTTGAAACAGATTGAGCCCTCCAAGAAGCCTTTTTGAATTTGTTGGAATAAGTATGAGCCTTGACTTGGTTGTGTGAGTTAAGAGTGACCCCGTCCTCTGCTCAGTCCTGTCCTCCTACCCCCTGAACCTGGGACGAACTGCTCAGTCCTGTCCTACCCCTGAACCTGGGACGAA
>NW_008360325.1:671456-680633 GCF_000622305.1 Nannospalax galili | reverse complement strand
ACTGCTCAGTCCTGTCCTCCTACCCCTGAACCCGGGACGAACTGCTCAGTCTTGTCCTCCTACCCCTGAACCCGGGACGAACTGCTCAGTCCTGTCCTCCTACCCTTGAACCCGGGACGAACTGCTCAGTCCTGTCCTCCTACCCCTGAACCCGAAACAAACTCCTGACACTTCACCTGCTTTCACGTTGTTTTTTCAATTTTCCCTTTGACTCTTCATTGTGTTCTTTTTAAAATTTTATTTATTATTTTTATTTTATGTGTATGCATGTATTGCCTGCATGTAGGTAAGTGCACCTATGTTGTGCAGTGCCCGTGGAGGTCAGAAGAGGCTGTCAGATCCCCTGGGACTGAAGCTATGGACAGTTGTTAGCTGCCATGTGGGTGCTGGGATTCGAACCTGGCTCTTCTGCAAGAACAGCCAGTGCTCTTAACCGCTGAGCCATCTCTCCAGCCCCCTCTTTGTTTTTTTGAGGCAGAGTCTTGCTATGTAGCCCAGGCTGGCCATGGATTCAAGGTCCTGCCTCAGCCTCTGAGGTGTTCGGATTACAGGCATGTACCACCATGCCTGGCTTTTTTCTTTGTTATAGATGTAGAGATGTTTTGTTTACCCGTCTATCAGTTGATAGATTTTTGGATTGTTTCTACATTTGGGCTGTTAGGAATTGTGCCAAAGTTGGTGTGAACATTTTTACCTCTGTTCAGCATTTTATTTTGTTTTTTGTGCAGGTTTTTGTGCGAACTTGTGTTTTCAGCTCTCAGGTATATCAGACTTGCCAGCACTTTTGACACTTACCTCATTGGATCCACAGCACACTGTGATCTTGGGTTCTAAGACTCTGGGTATTTATTTCTCTGAACACAGTATGGGCTGCTCCCTGGATGCTGGTTCCCCAGCATGTGCTTGGTGCTGTTTGGGGCAACTGCTGTGTATTGTGCTTAGAGCAATGGGTTGTCTGTGACCATACGAATCTCCTGGATCCTGCCGGTTTCTGACACTGCAGCTCATACACAGAGCTCTTGGAAACACCTTCCATGCAGTGTAACCCTTCTAGCCTGTGTGGGGCTGAGCCTCCACTCTGCCCACCCTGCTTCTCCCTAGCATGCCTCTTTGGGCTTTACCAACAGCCGGGAAGTGCGTGGCCTGTCGCCTGGCATTTTCTAGCCACACTTCACCCTGGGTACTCACTCAGACTGGCAATTTTTATGCATATTCTCTTCTCTTTGAGTTGTAAATCACATCACATAAAACTCACCATTTTTAAAGTGTCCAATTCTGGGGGCTGGAGAGATGGCTCAGTGGTTAAGAGCACTGGCTGCTCTTGCAGAGGACCGAGGTTTAATTCCTAGCACCCCTGTGGTTCTAGGGGATCTGGTGCCTTCTGACCTCCACAGGCATTGCACACACGGTACTGTTACATTTACATACATGAAAGCAGATATTCACACATAAAATAAAAATAAATTTTAAAAAAGTAATTAATTGATTTTTGAAAAAAAAATTGTTTTCCCTGTCAAGAAGCTGCCCACAGATTACCTGTGCATTGTGGTGTCTCTTGGCTAACGCCAGCTTCTAATGCCAGTGTGGCAATTTCCTTCTCTGGCTTTTGCTTTCTTTGGGGGAAGGTTATGATAAAATTAGACTGTTGAAAAGTGTATTGCTTTTTTTTCTGTTGGAACATTTTATTTGTGTGCGCGCACCCTGCAGAGCTTATGTGGACAGAGGACAACTTTGGGAGCCGGCTCTCTGTCCACTGTGTATGCCAGGGGTTGGACCTAGGCCTTGAGGCTTGTGTGGCAAGAGCTTTTAGCTGCTGAGCCATCCCACCTGCCTGCTGCTGGTCACCGCTTTGAGTAAGCGCGCACTCTAAAGCACAGCTGGCCGTTGGCACTCACCTGTCCTCGATGCCGCCTCCCTACTGAGACTATAGGTGTGCACTCACCATGCCAGGCTTGTATTGTCTTTTGGTGAGCAGTATCTGATCGTGTGGATGTGTGGCGTGTGGTCTGAGAGGGGCCTGAATATGAAGGGTCAGGTGGAGAAGGAGAACAGATCAGCTGGGCGTGGTGGCACATGCCTGGGATCCCAGCTACATAGAAGGCCCAGTGAAGCAAAAAGATGGAAAGTTTGAAGGTTTCCAGGGCTGCTTTAGGAAGTTTAAGGCCAGCCTGGGCAATTTATTGAGACTCTGTCTCTAAATAAGCAACAAAAGTGGGGGCGGGGGTGGTAGGGTGGTGAGGGCTTCTTGCTGTGCACGAATGAGGGCCTGAGTTCAGTCCCCCAGCACCCACGCTAAAGCTGAGCATGGCCTGTGATCCCAGTGCTGGGGAGACTCCAGGCTGCTGGTTAGCCAGTCTGACTGATAAGCTGCGGGGTCAGTGAGATGTCCTGTCTCAGAAAACAAGGAGAATGATGGCGGAAAATAACTGGCCTCTGACTCTGGCCTACATGTGCACACAGAGGCGTGTGCCCCCGCCCACACACAAAGGGCTGAGACTGTAGCAATGCCCCGGGTTCCACCCCTAGCATACACACCAAGGATGGGAAATAAAGAAAGAAAATACATTAAACACAAAACCAAGGGACCTTTAACTCTGATCATCTGCTATGACAAAGATTAAACCTATATGATTGAAGAAATCCTTAAAGATTCTAACTTGTAGATTCTAATCTTCAGGATCTAACCAGCTCTAGTTTAATTTTTCTTACATGTGTACATGTGTGTGTGTACACAGGCTTGCGTATTTCCACACACATGTGGAAGTACTTGAGCCCGTGCTGGTGTACATATCCATGTGTATATGTGTGTGCACACACATGCTCATGTGTGGAAGCATGTGGGAGACCATGAGCCTGTGCTGTGGAAACCAGAGTTTGAAGTCATATGTCTTCCTCTGTCACCTCCACTTTAGTTTTTGAAACAAAGTCTCTCACTGAGTCTGGAGCTCAGTGATTGATTGTTAAGACTGAGCCCCAGGATCCTCCTGTTCTGCCCCTCAGCTCTGTGATTACAGGTGCATGCTGCTAGGTCTGGCTTTTCATGTGGATACATGGGATTTGAACTCAGGTCCTCTGTGCTTTACCCACTGAACCGTCACCCCAGTTAAGCACCAATGTTTTTGTCTAATAAAGAATTCAGTGCATCCAGAGGTTCTGTTCCTGGTCCAATGTTAGGTTCATCTTTTTTACCCTGTCTTTTGGAAACATAGTCTCCCTGTAACCCCAGCTGACCTGGAGCTCACTACTTAGAATAGGCTGGCCTTGAACTCACAGAGATCTATTTTTATTGTGGCATAAGCGTCAAGTCCTTTCTGTGTTTGAGGGTTTAAGAAGAATCTGTAGGTCTAGACTGGCCAGTTCAATGTTTTTTTTCCTCATTGGTGAACTGTCAGCCACATGAAGTGTGTGCACAGGCAGTGTGGGGAGGAGCCTGGTCACAGGGAGGCTCTGTTCTTCTGGAGTGAGCCCAGCTCTCAGCTTATACCAGCTCCCTCACAGTAAGAGGAATTTTCACAGAACAGTATACATGGGCCGGGCCTGGTGGGCACACCTTAACCCCAGCACTCAGGGGGCCCAGGCAGGCTGATCTCTGTGAGTTCAAGGCCATCCTGTCTACACAGTGAGTTCCAGGACAGCTGGGTCAGGGAGACCCTGTTTAAAAAAAAACTTTCTTATTTCTTTGAGTCAGATTCTCATGTAGCCCAGGTTGACCTACAGCTCATTATGTAGCTGAGGATGACCTTGAACTTCTTTTAAAATATACCTATTTATTTATTTATTTATTTATTTATTTATTTTGTGTGTGTGTGTGTGTGTGTGTGTGTGTGTGTGTGTGTCAGGGGGTGTGTGTGTGTGTGTGTGTGTGTGTGTGAGAGAGAGAGAGAGAGAGAGAGAGAGAGAGAGAGAGAGAGAGGATAACTTTTGGGAGTCAGTTCTCTCCCCCGCATGGGCTGTGGTCCTCAAACTCAGGTAGTCAGGCAGGTCTCCTGCCTTTACCTCTGGCGTGCTAGCATTACAGGCTATCACCATACCCAGCTTATGACATGATGGGATGATCCCAGAGCTTCCTTCTGCCAGCATCTACCAGCTGAGCTTCTGCCCTAGTTGGAGGAAGATGCGCTGCCCTGCAGTGCCCCCTTCTATAGTTGACGGCATGGTCTGGTTGGTTCCTTGTTCTGAGTGTGCGCAGTATGCGATGGAAGAACATGAGGGCTGTGCATGGTTCTAGTTTGACAAAGTGGAATGTTTGAGTTAGACTTCTAGTGTGAACTTTCAGAAATCAGTTTGGTAAGGAGTCCTTAGCTCACAGATCAGAGATTACTTCTAGAATCACTACTGTCTTGAAAAATGTTCATTCTGCTGGGTGTGGTGGTGCACGCCTGTAGTCCCAGCACTTGGGAGGCAGAGGCAGGTGAACCTCTGTGAGTTTGAGGCCAGCCTGATCTACATAGTGAGTTCCAGGACAGCTGGGGCTACAGGGAGACCCTATCTCAAAAGGACCAAAAAAAAAAAAGAATGTGTCTCAATGGTAGAACATTTGCCAAGTGTGTACAGGTCCTGGGTTCTGGTCTCACTACCTCAAATGAACAAAATTCCCACATTTAATTATTTAATCAATCTAAAATTCATTTTCCTGTGTAGTGAGGGTGGGTTATTTCTAGTTTTTCTGATAGTTAGTTGTATGATATAGCCCACTGAGGTCCATGTATCACCCACCATCTGTTTCCCTCACTAAGGTGACACAGGTACCTATGTTTATACTGTAGGGACTGGTTTGGGAGAGATGGAGAGTGTTCTGATTAAGGCGTCTCTGGGTGCTGAGCATTAAGAATTTGGGAACTAGGAACCTTGGTGGCCCTGACACTGGAGTACAACATTTGAAATGTCCCGTGGATGAAGCAGAAAACATTTCACATTTATTTTAATTAATTAACTTTGGTTAGTTGAGACAAAGTCTCACTCTTTAGCCCAGGCTGGCTTCAAATTTGTAGGAACCTTCTCGATTCAGCCTCTGTGCTAGGGTTACAGGTGGGAACCACCATACCTGGCTTGTGTTTATTTTAGAGGCATGAAGTTGACTTAATGGGAAGAAGTTAACAAGGGACATCTTTAGGAGAGGGCATAACTTTCTAAGTATTGGAGCAGTCTGGCAAGAAAGGGGCTAGTTTGCAAAGCAGTGAACCCGGTTTTGGGAAGTGTGCCTGCAGAAATTGGGCAGCTGCTTACCAGGGATGTGCCTCATTCCTTTAACCTAGTTGGGAGAGTGGTCTGACTACTAGGGGACTCCTGTGTTTACTGCCTCTGAGACCATGCTCCTAACTGCCCCTGGAATGAGTCTACTGCCTACTGAGTCTCTGGGCCGCGCTCTGCTGTCTCTGGATTCACAGTCCCCCTCTGCCCCAGCACCTGTGTCCCTGTCTCACCTTCTCAAGAACATTTGGATTCCTAGAATCCATTCTCCCTGTCCTCTCAACTCGTATGTGTGTGTGTGTGTGTGTGTGTGTGTGCATGTGTGTGTATGTGTATGTGCATGTTTGTGTGTGTGTATGTGTGTGTATGTGTGTGTGTGCGTGTGTGTGTGTGTGTGTGTGTGTGTGAACTTAGGGCCTTGGCTTGCCTTTGAAATGCAGCAGGCTTCCCTGTCTCACTCCTTTGTGTTCTGAGAGTCCAGGAGGCAGCGTCTACAGGCCTCAACCTCAGCTCCCCTGTCCCTGTGTTGAAGTGTGCTCTGTGGTAAGACTGGCTCTTGGGGCTGGAGAGGCAGCTCAGCAGTTAAGAGCACTGGCTGCTCTAGCAGAGGACCTGGGTTTGGTTCCCAGCACCCACATGGCTGCTAACAACCATTGGTAACTCCAGTTTCGGGATCCGAAACCCTTTTCTGGCCTTCATGGCTTCTGTACAACCTAGGGGTGCTTACATACAATCACATGAAATTCAAATAAATACAATAAAAATTTTGAGTCTTTGTGCATTTCATAGAGAGATTGAAATACATTAAAAAAAAAAAAAACGAGAAAAGACTGGCTCTCCCCCATGAGGTTGGTTGCTATCCCTTAGCCCACCATGCTTCCCTGTCCAGGCACCATCTCAGAGCCTGACTGTATAGTTTGTCCTGTGGTCAGTGTGTCCCCAAGGGTGGACTCTTACCAAATATCTCAGGGCCCAGTTTAGAGTAAGTTTTAGTAAAATGCTTTAGTTATTTTGTATGGGAAGATCAAGCAATATATACTTCATTATTGGGAAAGGGAATGAGGGGAGAGTGCCTGAATTTTTTAAAGAAAATAATATTTTTAAATAGTTTATTATTTTTATTTTACGTGTATGAGTGTATTGCCTGCATGTAGGTAATTGCACCTCTGTCATGCAATGCCTGCGAGGACAGAAGAGGCCAACGGATCCCCTGAAACTGGAGTTACGGACAGTTGTTTGCTGCCATGTGGGTGCTGGGATTCGAACTGGGGTCTTCTGCAAGAACAACCAGTGTTCTTACCCGCTGAGCTGTCTCTCCAGCCCCAGGATGTCTGAATTTTAGATTCCTCCTCTCAGGATGCCAGTCCTGAGAGTCCCTCCTCTTTGCTCAGGGGAACCTGAGTTTTACTTGCAGTTTGATCTTCATTGAAAGCTGGCCTCAAAACCGCGAATTCAGTCATTTGGCAAACACATGCTCTGTTCCAGGACTGGGACCTTAGGGTGAGGAGGACACATAACATTCCTCCTCTCAGGAAGCTTCTGTGTTTCTAGTCTGCCACATGGTAAGTTTACTGTTGAAAGGCGTATGCTAAATAAATAGTAAGTTCCCTAATAAAGAACATGACCTTGGTGAGGACTTGCCTTTGTCTGTTCACTCACTGTTCTGGGCTCTGTGTAATGGAGGGGTGTGTGTGTCCACACCTGTGTGCACATGATCTTACAGGCAATCTGTTTCGAAAGGAATTTAGTCTTATGCCAGAAATCACTTTTTTCTAGTGGAATTAATGACATTGAGCCCATGTGGTCTTTCCGTGGGTGCTTGTTGCTTCTACCCGAATCCCCACAGTGTGTGTCCGTGCCCACTGCTTCCCTCTCTTCCCTTCATATAGCATCTGTCAGTCCGTTTGACAGAGGGTGCCTAGGCAGGAGTCGTCCTTGCTTCTGTAGGGAAGAAGGCAGAGTCCCTGTATTTTTTTTTTTTTTTTCATAGAACCTAAGTTCTGGGGCCTGTGAGGCAGTTGGTGCAGTGAATTGAGATGCAGCGTGTCAAGTGCCAGGAAGAAGCTGACTTGGGTAGATGATCATCTGTCCATATCAGCACCATTGCGGGTAGGGCCTCACTTCATAGCCCTGGTTGTCCTGGAACTCACTCTGCAGACTAGGCTGGCCTCGAACTCCCAGAGGTCCTCCTGCTTCTGCTTCCTGAGTGCTGGGATTAAAGACGTGCCACATCCTGGCCCACATTTTTATTTTTCACATGTTGAAATGCAGTTTTAAAGCTGTCACTGTTTACTGTTTAAAGGTGCAATGTCAATGAAGCCTGTGATGAGATGTGTTTTTCCTCCATTCTAGAATGTATGACAACATGTCCACAATGGTATACATAAAGGAAGAGAAGCTGGAGAAGCTGACGCAGGACGAAATCATTTCCAAGACAAAGCAGGTGATCCAGGGACTGGAAGCTCTGAAAAATGAGCACAACTCCATTCTGCAGAGCTTGCTGGAGACACTGAAGTGCTTGAAAAAGGATGAGGAGAGTAACCTGGTGGAGGAGAAGTCCAACATGATCCGCAAGTCCCTGGAGATGCTGGAGCTGGGCCTGAGCGAGGCGCAGGTACGCAGGGTGGTGTAGACCAGCTCCTGGCTCTCTCGCACCCCAGGGCCACACTGCTTTGTGTTTGAGTGAACTTTGTTAATTCCTGTCATGTTTCGACATTTTAGAAAATTGTTGTTTTTTCCAAAGGGGGTAAGAGGTAGTCTATTCTGGGGCCAACGTGAGTGACTGTGGTCTGGGAGCACAGATTTAGGTCAGAGATGAGGTAGTTGAGGTAATCCGACAAGAATCAGTCAAGGCTGTTTCTGCGATGCTGATACACGTTTATTGGTTACACAGTGAACAGGGGCTTACCCAACCACCAGTTGGTTTGAGTTCATAGATGTATTTCTTGGAGCTCCCAAAAGTGACTTGAGAAGGCTCAGTGACCCTGTGCGGGTCTGACTGGGCTGTGTGGCAGGGAGTCCGGCTGTCAGACTGTGGAATGGTGTTGAGTCTCTGTGGGTAATTCCGGGATGCCAGAATCCTGTCAGGCTGTCATGAGCCTTGGCAGTTAATACTTGGTGATGGGGTTTGAGCGCAGCATGCCCAGGTTCTGGTTTGGTAATGGCCCAGTGGGTGTGTCCAGTCAGCTCTGCAGGCTTGGGCAAGGTATGTTAGGCCCAGAGTCCCCGCTTCAGTTGTGGGCAAGTAGGGGTGTCATCACGCCTTGGAGTTAGTGAAGCCATGCTGTTTCCATGCTCACTCCGAATTCCACATATTGGGATGCAGGGTCTCTTACAACCCAGATACCATGTTCCAGCCTGGAAGCAGTTTGAGGAAGTTTTTATAGTAACAGAACAAAGTTGTAAATGAAGGTATTTTTTAAATACATTGGTAGAAACATGAAGCAGGCGATTGCAGCAAAGTGAGGAACACTGAGCCGGAAGTCTCAGATGCTGGTGACACGCATTTTCGTAGAGACAGGACATGGAAACAGGTTTCCCCCTGATGACCTCTGGCTCTCAAAGTAGAGCTTAGGTAAAATTCAGTGCACTGAAGCTTTGCTGCTCGTGCAGCAAGTGAAGGAGACAGATGGACATCTGCATTCCTAGTTTTGGTTTTCGTAATGGAGTAATCCCCTAGTTTAAAAGATTTTCCTCTTAGGGCCAGGCGTGGTGGAGCATCCCAGCACTCGGGAGGCAGAGGCAGGCGGATCTCTGTGAGTTGAAGGCCAGCCTGGTCTACATAGCGAGTTCCAGGACAGCTGGAGCTACAGGGAGACCCTGTCTCAAAAAGATTAAAAAAAAAAATTTTCATCTTCTCTCTGTTAGAAACATTAGTTATTAAACTTTCAACCATTGTGTTGTATTCTGTTGTTAGGGAGGAACCCAGGGCCTCACATATGCTAGGCAAGTGCTCTACCACCTAGCTATACTCCAGCTCTAGACCTT
>NW_008360325.1:624711-671283 GCF_000622305.1 Nannospalax galili | reverse complement strand
GCCTTGAACTCAGAGATCCACCTGTCTCTGCCTCCCAAGTGCTGGGATTAAAGGCATGTGCCACCATGCCCGACAATTAGTTAGTTAGTTAGTTAGTTAGTTAATTAATTAATTGGTCTTTTTGAGACAGGGTCTCCCTGTAGCCCCAGCTGTCCTGGAACTCACTGTGTAGACCAGGCTGACCTTCAACTCACAGAGGTCCGCCTGCCTCTGCCTCCTAAGTGCCAGGATAAAGGCGTGTGCCACCACGCCTGTCAATTTGTTTGTTTGTTTGTTTATTTATTTATTGGTCTTTTTGAGACAGGGTCTCCCAGTAGCCCCAGCTGGCCTAGAACTCACTGTGTAGACCAGGCTGACCTCAAACTCACAAGAGAACTGCCTGCCTCTGCCTCTAAGTGCTGGAAGACCATGTGGATCCCAAAGATTGAACTCAGGTCATCAGGCTTGATGGCTTTACATATTGATGTGACCCTCAGTTCTGTTGTTGAAAGGTTATATGCATCTGAGATTTTCTCATTTGGCAGAAGATAGTCGTTTTTTTTTTTAATTGAAGGAAGGAAAAGCCCATCTTCTAGAGTGTTCAGGTTTTAGATCTAGGAGGGTGGTGGCATGGGTACTATTATGACAAGGAAGGGCAGAAGCCCGCTGGCTTCCCCGGCCTCCTGGTCTTTCTACTCTAGGTCTTTCAACCATGGGGCAGTTGGTGGTAGCTACAGAAGACTCTTCCCTTACCTTATTTGTGAAGATGATCTGTATGCTGTTATCTGTATGCTGTTCTTCTCAGCTCCACCTCCAGCCCTCACCTGCCTGCACTCTACACACATGCACCCTCACATAGAAAAAGGCCCATGCAAAGTGAGGCTAGATGGTCTCCATGGAGAGTAAAGTACACCAGAAGAGGAGACGCGTTTATTTCTGGTCTGCTTGAGGTGCTGTCACAGAGCTGAGATGTAGATGATCTGAGCTTGTGGTACCCACACACCCAGTATGTAGTCTGTGCGGAGAGGTGAAGGACAAAAAGATGGCGGCTCTTGCTTACATGTACCATGGAGAAATATTTTTTTGCTTTTCCTCTCTCTGAGACAGGGTCCCCCTGCAGCCCTGGAACTCACTATGTAGACCAGGCTGACCTCGATCTCAGAGATCTCCCTGCCTCTGCCTCCCTAGTGCTGGGACTAAAGGCGTGCGCCACCACTCCAGGATGGGAGAAGATATGTGTGAGTGGGAACTGGAGCTGCAGGCCTGGCTGTGTGGTAGGAGGGGCTCTTCCCCGACTGCATGTGGCAGTGAGTAAAGGCCTCTTCTGTTCAGGTGATGATGGCCCTATCCAACCACCTGAATGCTGTGGAGTCGGAGAAACAGAAACTGCGAGCTCAGGTTCGTCGTCTGTGCCAGGAGAACCAGTGGCTGCGGGATGAACTGGCCAACACCCAGCAGAAGTTACAGAAGAGTGAGCAGTCTGTGGCTCAGCTGGAGGAAGAAAAGAAGCACCTGGAGTTCATGAACCAGCTCAAGAAGTACGACGATGACATCTCTCCCTCGGTGAGTGGTGCTCACCTGTGTGTTACCACACACTGTGCTCAGGAAGTGCCGTGGTAGAGCTGCGCGTTTGTCCTTACCCCACAAGGGACTGTGTAGCAGGGTCACTGGCAGAGGTCTGGGCGGTGGATGGTTGTTTCTCCACTGTTTTTTTTTGTATTTTTAAAGACAGGGTCTCCCTGCAGCCTCAGCTGGCCTGGAACTCAATACATAGACCAGACGGGCCTCGAACTCACAGAGATCTGCCTGCCTCTGCCTCCTGAGGGCTGGGATTAAAGGCATGTGCCACCATACCCAGCATTCCACTGTATTTTAAATGTGTGTGTGTGTGTGTGTTTTAATTTTTAAATTAAAAAAAATAGTGTTATGTGTATGTGTATATTGCCTGCATGTAGGTAAGTGCACCCGTGTCGTGTAATGCCCATGGAGGACAGAGGAGGCTGTTGGATCCCCTGGAACTGGAGTTATGGACGGTTGTTAGCTGCCATGTGGGTGCTGGGATTCAAACCCTGGTCTTCTGCAAGAACAACCAGTGTTCTTAACTGCTGAGCCATCTCTCCAGCCCCTTGAATGTGTTTTTTAGAACAGTGTTAAGTGCATCTTTGTATTTACAAGACTCCCTAGCTCGATGGCCAGTGCAGCCCCAGCTGATGCTGTGAGGGTCTCACCTCCCATTCTGGCTTCCTACTGTCGGCTTTGCTGCAGGGCCTGGTGCCACGTCTGTAGTCCCAGCTCTGAGCTTGCTGTGCTGCTTGTGATGTCCTTGACTGTCTCTGAAACTCTGTCCTTCCTCTTCTCAGCAGGACGGTCCTGGTCCTTGGCCTTTTTGCCAGCTATCTTTCTTTTTATTTTTTTATTTTTATTTTTATTTATTTATTTATTCATTTTGGTCTTTTTGAGACAGGGTCTCCCTGTAGCCCCAGCTAGCCTGGAACTCACTTTGTAGACCAGGCTGGCCTTGAACTCACAGAGATCCGCCTGCCTCTGCCTCCCAAGTGCTGGGATTAAAGGCATGCACCACCATGCCTGGCTTTTTAAAAATATTTTATTTATTATTTTTATTTTATGTGTATGAGTGTATTGCCTGCATGTATGTGAGTGGACAGTTGGTTGCTGCCATGTGGGTGCTAGGAATTGAACCCAGGTCCTCTGCAAGAGCGGTCAGTGCTCTTAACCGATGAGCCATCTCTGCAGCCCTCTTACCAGCTAATCTTTCTAACCCTGTATTTTCTTTTTCTTTTTGATGTTTCTCTTAGTCTCAGTTATTTTTTCATCTACTTATTTGTGACTCAGCCCAGTTCTCAATGTCAACATCTTATGTGATTATGTGATTATAGCACATTTGCCACAGTTAAAAAATGGGCATTGCTGAGCTGGAGAGATTTGGAACATTGGCTGCTCTTGCAGAGGACCCTGGTTTGGTTCCCAGCACCCACGTGGCAGCTAACAACCATCTGTAACTCTAGTTCCAGGAAATCCGATGCCCTCTTCTGACCTCCATGGGCATTGCACAACACAGGTGCACTTACATAGATGCCAGCAATACACTCATACACATAAAAAAATATATATAGGGGCAGGAGAGATGGCTCAGCGGTTAAGAACACTGGCTGTTCTTGAAGAAGACCTGGGTTCAAATCCCAGCACCCACATGGCAGCTAACAACTGTTCTTAACTCCAGTTCCAGGGGATCCGACAGCCTCTTCTGTCCTCCGTGGGCATTGCAGGACATGGGTGCACTCATACACATAAAATAAAAATTATAAATAAAATATTTAAAAAATATTAAAAATTACATTAAAAATATTTAATGTAAAATGTTAAAAAGAGAAATGAGCCTTGCCACATTGCTGCTGATGGAGCCATAGACTCTGCTGGATGATACCAGCTCCTCTAGTGAGCCCTTTTCTGTTGCAGGGTGTAGCCCAGGGCTCCACAGTGGGTTTAGAGCTGCCTCCCTGTGCCAGGCATATGCGCAATCAGTGTACCAGTCATTTCCACATTTGTGCCCATTCTGACCCCTGCCTAAGGCCCCTGGAACAGTGTATGACACATCAGCAGACTGCGTTTACCCTCTGTTGTCCTCTACTGGGTAACCACAGCAAAATACTAGAGCACTTAACTTCCCCCCAGTCTGGAGGCTGGAACTCTGAGATTAGAGTCCAGCAGGTGGGGTCTGTCTGCTGAGGGCCTCAATTTGGCTTGTAGATGGCTTCCTTTGTAAAGGCTCTGCCTTTACCTGGGGGAGAGAGCAGTAAGTTTTCTGGTGTCTTTTTTTGTGTGACCAGGGACAGCATCATGATGCCCACCCTCTGGCTCATCTAACCCTTACCACCTCCCAGGGCTCTGCCTCCAAATGCTATCACATTGGAGTTAAGTCTAAATGTGAATGTGGGGGTCATGGAAGACTCACATAACAGCTCTGATTCATTAGGCTTACCATATTTCTCCTACATGAAGTCTCCTCTCTCAGGAGACACTTAAGTGTCTGATGTGGATTGCTGTGGGAGAAGATACTTGGGGATGGTGGTTCCAGTCAGGAGTTTACCTGGAGCATAAAAGTATCAAGAAGGGGCCTAAGGAGGTGCCTCATTTGGTTAAGTGCTTGCCTCACATGCATGAGTACCTGAGTTTGATCCCTACCACATGTAAAAAGCAGTGTGGTACAGCATGCTTATAATCCTAGCACTGGGGAGGTAGAGACAGGGAGAGCAGTAGGGAGGCCAGCCAGCCAGCCTTGTCAGTGAGTCCCAGGTCCCAGTGAGAGTCTCTGTCTCAAAAACAAGGTAGACAGTTCCTGCAGAATAGATAGCCCCTGAGGTTGACCGCTCAGGCTCCTTCATCTGGGAGCATGCACACATACATAGACACGTGGTGTTAAGGGAACGGTTGCATTTGCAGACTCAGACACTTAAGCTTTTTATTTTGGAAAGTGTCTGACTCGGGGAAACTGTGCTTGGCACATACTCTCACTGTCAGTGATAATTATTGACAGGCAGCATGTGAAGTTCTGTGGAATGAAAGCTGTTCTGGGTCTCTTGTAGGAGGACAAAGACTCTGATTCTGCCAAAGAGCCCCTGGATGACCTCTTCCCAAATGATGAGGATGATCCAGGCCAAGGAAGTGAGTGACAAGTGGTGGCTGTGTCCCCAAGTGTGGTGCGGTAGTGCTGCTCTCTTTCTGAGTACATCCTTGTCATAGTTGGCAGTTACTTAGCCTGTGGTGCAGAAGGCTGAGCACAGTGGGATTACTGTTTAGTCATTCATTCATTCATTCATTCATTCATTCATGTGTTTATACATACAGCATCTGTTGTAGCCTAGGATGGCTTGGAATTCTTATTCCCCCTGCCTCGTCTTCTCCAGTGCTGGGATTCAGGTGTGTGTCACCATACCTGGCAGATTACCTTTGTTTTCCCTAAACTCTAGTTTGTGTATGTTGGGATATATTAATGTGTAGGCCAGACCCCAGTAAACAGACCTGTGGGTCTTCACAGGGTGGGAGAGGTCAGAGTTGCCTACCTCTTCCTTAGTGTCTCACCCAGAGGTGTCCTGTGGGACTGTCAGCCTGCAGGGTGCCACTGCTGGAGGCTGGTTCTCTCCCAACGTGTTGCACATGTACCCAGCAAAGTCTGAATTGGCACGTGAGCTAACTGGAACTAGAGTGGAGGGAAAAGTTAACTGGCCGTCTGCAGCTGTTCTAACCACCCTCTGACCTGTGCCTTCTCCCTGCAGTCCAACAGCAGCACAGCAGCGCTGCAGCCGCCGCTCAGCAGGGTGGCTACGAGATCCCAGCACGGTTACGCACGCTCCACAACCTGGTGATCCAGTATGCGTCACAGGGGCGCTATGAGGTGGCAGTGCCACTCTGCAAGCAGGCCCTGGAGGACCTGGAGAAAACATCAGGCCATGACCACCCTGACGTGGCCACCATGCTCAACATCCTGGCCCTGGTGTACAGGCTAGTCCTTGGTTTCTGTACTGAATTGTATCTAGAGGCAGCTCTTAACCAACTTGTCTTTACAGTGTGTTTTATAAATCTGCACACACTGCAAAAGGATGGGCATTGGGGGCTGTGTGAGGGTGTCCTGAGCAGAGTGGGGTACGGTGCAGGAGGAGAGGTACCTAGGGCTCCTGATGAGGTAAGCAGCCATGCTGCCCCATTGGGGAAGTGGGGAGTTTGAAGGTTGCTCTCACTGGAAAGACTCTTAACAGTTAGGTAGGGTCCTGCTGATGGCCTGTCATTTGCTGCAGGAGTGTCTGACTGACTGCCTGGTGCTGTCAGAACTTTGGTTGTTTTCCTATTGATGAACATCTAGACTTCATGCAGAGCTGCACTGTAGGATTCCTTAGTCACAGGCAGTTTACATTTAATGTCTTAGTAGCTTGTGTTTTAAGAATTCTATGCCCACTCCCGGCGTGGTGGCGCACACCTTTAATCCCAGCACTTGGGAGGCAGAGGTAGGCGGATCTCTGTGAGTTCGAGGCCAGCCTAGTCTATATAGTTCCAGGACAGCTGGGGTTATAGGAGACCCTGTCTCAAAGAAAAAAAAGAATCCTATGCCTTTTGACAGTATGTGAGAGTTTCTGACCTGCTGTCGGTAGTAAATTGAGTTAAAAAGTATAGACTAAGTATTTTGCTGTTACACGGTTGTGTGTGCTGACAGTTGTTACTCTGCTGGGCTCTTGTGCTGTGATGGCCTCTTTTCTTTTTTGGCTTTTTTTTGGTCTTTTTGAGACAGGGTCTCTCTGTAGCCCCAGCTGTCTTGGACCTTGCTATGTAGACCAAGCTGGCCTCAAACTCAAAAAGATCCACCTGCCTCTGCCTCCCGAGTGCTGGATTTCTTTTTTTAAAAAAATATTATTTTTATTTTATGTGCATGAGTGTATTGCCTGCGTGTGTGAGAGTGCACCTGTGTCGTGCCATGCCTCGGAGGTCAGAAGAGGGTTTTGGATTCCCCTGAAACTGGAGTTAAGGACGGTTTGTAGCTGCCATGTGGGTGCTGGGGATCGAACCCGGGTCCTCTGCAGGAGCAGTCAGTGCTCTTCACTGCTGAGCCGTCTCTCCAGCCCCTGTGGTGGCCTCTTTTCAAGCCTGTGTTTCTCCTTAATGTTATAACATGAGAGTTTATCCCAGAAGCAAAAAGCTTGAAAAATAAGTAGTAACTGAGAATGTGCTGTATTCAGTACCCCACCCTGCAACTGGATTGTAACTTACTATTCACTATGCTCATATTAAGGACCTTTTTTTTAGATAAGGTATCACTATGTAGCCTTGGCATTTGTTCTGTAGACCAGGCTGGTCTTGTTATAGAGATCCACTTGCCTCTGCCTCCTGAATGCTGGGATTAAAGTCATGAGACACCACACCCAGCAAGGAACATTTCATTTTAAACTTTTTTGGCCATTCAAATGAACATCTTTATTTTGGTCTTTTTTGAGGCAGTCTCCTTGTAGCCCCAGCTGTCCTGGAACTTACTATGTAGACCAGGCTGGCCTCGAACTCACAAAGTTCTACCTGCCTCTGCCTCCCAAGTGCTGGAATTAAAGGCATGCGCCATCATGCCCAGCCAGTCTTTTTTAAAAAAATATTTTATTTATTTTTTATTTTATGTGTATGCGTGTATTCCCTGTATGTAGGTACGCGCACTCGTGTCGTGCAGTGCCCATGGAGGACAGAAGAGGCTGTCGGATCCTCTGGGACTGAAATTACAGTTAGCTGCCATGTGGGTGCTGGGATTTGAACCTGGGTCTTCTGCAAGAACAGCCAGTGTTCTTAACTGCTGAGCCGTGTCTCCAGCCCCTCAAATGAACATCTTTAAGTGTCCAACAATTTGTTTCTTGGCGATCTCCCAAGATGGATTAGCATTTAAATCTTTCAGTTCTTAGCACATTCTGCCTAGCTGCTTTTAGAGGGTGGTGCCCCTTCTTGCTTCTGGCATGTTTACTGCCCCTGTCTTGGCAGCCCTAGTGGGCTCTTCCTTATGGGTGAGTGAGGTATTGAGTTTCAATGTGGATTTCTTTGAGTACATAGTTTAGTCACCTGTATCTGCCTCTGAATTTTTTTTTTTTGTTCTTTTTGAGACAAGATTTCGCTGAGGCTCCAGCTGGCCTGGAACTCACCATTTAGACCAGGTTGGCCTTGGTCTCACAGAGATCTTTCTGACTCTGCCTCTGCCTCTTGAGTGCTGGGATTAAAGGCATGTGCCACCACACCTGGGCTGAAATTTCTTTTTAAAAAATATTTTAAGGCTGGGAGTGGTGGCTCATGCTTTTAACCCTAGCACTTGGGAGGCAGAGGCAGAAAGATCTCTGTGAGACCAAGGCCAACCTAGTCTACATAGTGAGTTCCAGGCCAGCTGGGGCTATAGACAGACCCTGTCTCAAAAAAACCAAAATAAATAAAATATTTTTATAAGAAGAAATAAAAAACTGGACACGGTGGTACACACCTTTAGTCTCAGTACTTGGGAGGTGGATCTCTGTGAGACTGAGGCCGGCCTCAGTCTTTAATTAATTAATTCTTTAATAAAAGAAAAAAAAGAGCCAGGAATGGAGGTGCATACCTTTAATCCCAGCACTCAGGAGGTAGAGGAAGGAGGTTCCCTGTGAGTTCAAGGCTAGCCAGGTCTACATAGCAAGTTCTAGGACAGGTGGGACTACAGGGAGACCCTGTCTCCAAAAAGAAAAAAAAAAAATCAAAACAAAACCTGAAATAGTTGGAACAATTTCTATTATTCCAAAATCACATTTTAAAAGGAGTTGGGCTATGGGGCTGGAGAGATAGCTTAGTGGTTAAGAGTACTGGCTGTTCTTGTAGAAGACTCAGGTTTGAATCCCAGCACCCACATGGTGGCTAACAACCGACAGTAACTCCAGGTCCAGGGGATCTGACACCCTCTTCTGTCCTCTGTGGGCACTGCACAACACCAGTGCACTCACACACATGCAGGCATAACACTCATACACATAAACAAAAAAGGTTTAGGCTGGCTGTAGCTCGGTGGTAGCAAATGCTTAGCATGTCTGAACCATGGGTTCAGTCCTTAGTACCCATAATTACTTGCTCAGATAGTTTGGTTTAGTAACCTCAGCTAAACACTCAATGTGTGTGTTTTGGTTTAGGGATCAGAACAAATACAAAGATGCAGCTAATCTCCTGAACGATGCCTTGGCTATCCGTGAGAAAACCCTGGGCAAAGATCACCCCGCGGTTTGTATACCTGTGTCTTTCAATCTTTTACATTTTATTTTCCCCAGTACATTTTTGTCCAGCTCATCTCAGTGTCAAGCTCAACAGGGAGGGTCTGAGAGCCACCTTGTCCCAGATGGCACAGGTAGGGCTTTGCCCAGGGCAGTGACGTGCTCACTTACTGGGGTCACTCCTGATTTGTTACAGTCATCACCTCAGATGGATCACTGCTGGCTGCACTTTGATCCAAAATCAGATTGCATGCCCTTCTCTAGATTTGTTTTCAAGATTTTATGTTGTGTTTTTATAGAATCTGGTCAGATTTGCATAGAGATCTGTTTTGGTTTTGTGGCTTCCAAAAAAATGGAAAATCAAGATCATGTTGATTTATGTAATTATAGTGATCTATCTCATAGTGAATTACTCTTCCTCTGACTGGAAGTCTTGTTCTCTTATCCAGTAAAGTGTGCTTCCCTGTGGGGTGGAAAATGGTAGGTCTGGGGTGGGTCTGGGGTACGGCCGCTTCCAGCATCCCTCACTGCTTCCTTCTGTGTTGGCAGGTGGCAGCAACGCTCAACAACCTTGCCGTATTGTACGGTAAACGAGGGAAGTACAAAGAGGCGGAGCCACTGTGTAAACGAGCCCTGGAGATTAGAGAAAAGGTATGAAACAGCCAGGGTTCTTCTTGGAGGTTCCTTTTACGTTCTGAGAAGTGAGCACTGTGCTGCATCACACCTGCTCACTGTCTGGAATCACGTATTTAGAAGACAGATAAGCCCCTGAAGAAGGCCCGTTCTGCCTGTCCCCTCCTTGGGCAGCATGTGCCTTTGTTATCGCCCAGAACAAGGAGTTTCTGAGCTGCAGGTGTGTGGTGCAGGGAGTCTGCTCTTCAGAGTGGTGTGTGATGGTCATTAAAGATGTTTCAGTTTAAGAATAAGCTTATAGGGCTGGAGAGATGGTTAAGAGCACTTGCTGATCTTCCAGAAGACCAGTTCCCAGCACCCACATGGTGGCTAAGAACCATCAATAATTCCAGTTCCAGGGGCTCTCACTTCATCTTCTGGCCTTCATGGGCATGTGTGCATGGATGCATTCACATACACGCAGGCAAAACTCGTACACATTGAAAAAAAAAAAAGAATGTTTACCACAGAGAACTATGAAGTGTAAAAAAAGATTTTTTTTTTTTTTTTGGTCTTTTTGAGACAGGGTCTCCCTGTAGCCCCAGCTGGCCTGGAACTCACTGTGTAGACCAGGCTGGCCTTGAACTCACAGAGATCCACCTGCCTCTGCCCCCCAAGTGCTGGGACTAAAGGCGTGCACCACCACACCCAGCCAAAAAGATGTTTCAAAGGGCTGGAGAGATGGCTCAGCAGTTAAGAACACTGGCTGTTCTTGTAGAAGACCCGGGTTTGAGAATCCCAGCACCCACATGGCAGCTAACAGCTGTCTGTAACTCCAGTTCCAGGGGATCTGACAGCCTATTCTGTCCTCTGTGGGCATTGTACTACATGGGTGCACTAAGGACGGAAAAAATACAAAAACAAAAAAAAAAAAAAAAAAGTTAAAAAAAAAAAAAAGATGTTTAAAGAACTACAGATTGACTCAGAGCTACAGGTCAGGGTGGATTCTTCATTAAGTTCAGCAGCTCCAGGACTAGCTGAGATGAAACAGCAAGACTCAAAAAAAAAAAATCTGCCAAATTAATTCTTTGAGAACTCTGTGCTTGGTGGAGCACAGTCACTCGACAGGCTGGGGACCACAGGGCACATCACCTGTAGGATAGAGCCACAGGGGAGGCAGGTTCCTGGGGCTTGGAGGGTGTTGAGTTGGTTTTTGAGAGGTTTGTGTTTGAATTGAATTTGGTTAGCTGACGTCTCAGTTTCTGGGGGTGGGAGAGGTAGGACGTGTGGGAGCAGCGTGTGAAGGCACAGCTGAGGAGGAGGGCCAGTGCGTGGCCAGGCTATGGAAGGAGGGAGTGAGAGTTGGTTCCTCCCTTTGTGCCAGGTGCCTTTTCTAGAGATAATGCTAAGGTCACATTGATGGCAAAGAGAGGTCCAACCTTATACTCTTCAGTTTGCATTTTAGGGGGAGAGGTTCGGCAGTAAAGTGTAAGCAAGATGATTTTTTTTTTGGTCTTTTTGAGACAGGGTCTCCCTGTAGCCCCAGCTGACCTGGAACTCACTACATAGACCAGGCTGGCCTTGAACTCAGAGATCCGCCTGCCTCTGCCTCCCGAATGCTAGGATTAAAGGCGTGCGCCACCACGCCCTGTGTGAAGTAAGATAATTTTGGGCAGTGAGACTTGTCAAGAAAACAGCAGGTGATGTGCTTGTGAGGTAGCAGAGGGAGGGAGGGTAGGGTTGTTGGGCCTCCTCTGAGGCCCTAGAGGATGATTCATTAGTGGGAATGGTAGGAGGACTGAGCAGCAGAAATGGTGGGTTTAAGCTCAGACCCTTAAATCTTTCATGAACCTGGCTTCTTCAGCTTACAGTGTTAAGTGATGGCACCCACCATGAGGGATTCCCACAGGAATTAGACAAAGCACCTGGAGGTGTGGTGACTCATGCCATAATTACAGCAGTTGAGGCTAAGGCAGTACTACCATGCTTTGGAAGCTAACCTGGGCTACATAGTTCTAGATTAGCCTGCACTAGAGTGAGACCTGTTTCAAAAAAACAAAACAAGGCCAGGCGTGGTGGCGCACACCTTTAATCCCAGCACTGGGGAGGCAGAGGCAGGCGGGTCTCTGTGAGTTCGAGGCCAGCCTGGTCTACATATAGTGAGTTCCAGGACAGGTGGGGCTACAGGGAGACCCTGTCTCAAAAAGACCAAAAACAAAACAAAAAAACCCAAAAACAAAACAGCAACAAAAAGAGCCAGGTGTGGTGGCTCACACTTGTTATTATCCTAGCACTTGGAGGGTAGAGGCAGGAGGATGATGTTCAAGGTCATCCCTGGCTACATAGTGAGTTCAAGCCCAGCCTGGGCTTCATGAGACCTTGCTTCAACATCTGCTTGTTCCCAGTGAAAAAATGGAGTTAAGGAAAATGAGCATACCTTGCCTCTTTCCCTCAAGAATGATACCAGGAGATGCTGGTTACTCTGCTGAGGTGTGCAGCCTGGAACCCTGTGAGGATTTAAGCCTGGAGGGGAGCAGGGCCGCTGAACTGATACTTTTGGAGAGTACTCTGGCAGGAGAGTAGCCAGTAGATAGGGTGGTACTGGCAGTGTTTCTCATTTGCTGTGTTTAATTGTAGGTTCTGGGAAAGGATCACCCTGATGTGGCCAAGCAGTTAAATAACTTGGCCCTGCTATGCCAGAACCAGGGCAAGTACGAGGAGGTGGAGCACTACTACCAGAGGGCCCTTGAGATCTACCAGACGAGACTGGGACCCGACGACCCCAACGTGGCCAAGACCAAGAACAACCTGGTACGCTGCAGATGGGCCCTGAAGATGCTGATCCAAAAGCACTGTAATTCCCCTGTAGATAAAAGTTAATGCTTTATATGGCCAGGCTTGGTGGCGCACGCCTTTTATCCCAGCACTCGGGAGGCAGAGGCAGGTGGATCTCTGAGTTCAAGGGCAGCCTGGTCTACATAGTGAGTTGTAGGACAGCTGGGGCTACAGGAAGACCCTGTTTCAAAAAGACCAAAAAAAAAAAAAAAAAAAAAATGCTTTAAGCATGGCGTGGTGGCGGACACCTTTATTCCTAGCACTTGAGGCAGAGGCAGGAGGATCTCTATGAGTTCAAAGCCAGCCTGGTCTTCGTAGCGAGTTCCAGGCCAGCTGGGGCTACAGGGAGACCCTGTCTCAAACAAACCCCCTCTCCCCCCAAAAAAGCATGCTTGATTTGCATGTGAAGGGCACTAAGTGTTTTATTCTCTTTTGAGGCCTCCTGTTACCTGAAACAAGGAAAGTTCAAGCAAGCAGAAACACTGTACAAAGAGATCCTTACTCGTGCACATGAACGGGAGTTTGGTTCTGTGGATGGTAAGAAATATTCTAAGTAGATACATTGTACAGTGCATTAAAAGGACTGAATTTTGGGCTGGAGAGTTGGCTCGGCAGTTAAGAGCACTGACTGCTCTTGCAGAGAGGATCTGGGTTTGGTTCCCAGTACTCAAAATTGTAGCTACAGTCCCAGCGGATCCGATGCCCTCTTCTGGCTTCTGTAGCCATTGCAAGCACATGGTGTACTTAGATACATGCCGGCAAAACACTCCTACACAGAAGATAAAAATAAAAGAAAAAGAGTGATTTCCAACTTGAACTTGGCAAAAATACTCAACTCTCCACAGTATTTTCTAGATAGTTGATTTGAGTTTTAAGTTTTTAAAAACTTATTTATTACTGTGTGTATGTGATATGTGACTGGGTGTGTGCACCATGACACGTGGCGGTCAGAGGAAGCTGCTGGGATTCGGTCTCGCTCTTCCTCTTACTGAGTGGGGTCTGTCTTGCTGCTGTTGTGCTGTGTACCACAGGCTGGCTGGCCCTTAAGCTTCAGGGTGATTCTCCCTGTCTACTTTCCGTCTTGCCATAGGAGTGAGGTCAGAGATTCAAGCCACCAAATCTGGCTTTTTTTCTGTGGGTTCTCGGGATGGAACTCAGGTCATCAAGCTTGCGTGGCAGGTGCTTTTAACTGGCTGAGCCAGCTCTGGCCTTGAAGTTTAGTTGTCTAAATGGTGTTTGGAAGAGGACATAGCACAGGCTGAGTCACTCATTGCTCAGGGGACATTAGTGAGGCCACCTGCTGCAAATCATTGCCCCCCACCTGTCTTGAAAGGCCATGCTTGCTTCAGACGTGACCTGAGCCTGCCACCTCCAGAGCCTCCTCATCCTGCCAGAGGCAGCTCTGTCATCCACATGTGGCCAAACTCCACAGCTCTGCACCCCACACCCCGGAAACCTGTTGTAAATGCAAATGTTCCACCATGCCCTGGACTTGCTGGGATGTTTGAAGGAGACAAAACCCTATCTACCTTACTTCCCTTCGGCTATTACAACTGGTTAATGCACAGGTGAGGTCACAGTGTTGGGTTGTGGGTGCATTTGTGCCTCAGGAGGCCTGGTGTGTCCTGCCTAGTCTCCTTCACCTCCAGCTGGGCCATGAGAAGGGCATGGAGCGGAAGATGTATCTTACAGAATTTGAATTGCTTAATAAAAAACATTTTGGAGTTAAATTTTTTCCTTCATCAAGTATTACATAAAACACACAGAAGATGATTAGTGTGCAAGAAAGCCCACGGAGTGTTCATTGAGGCATTTGCTTATTCATTTTTAAAAAAAAATATTTATTTTTATTTTTATTTTATGTGTATGAGTGTATTGCCTGCATGTATGAGTGTAACCATGTTGTACAATGCGGCAGAGGTCAGAAGAGGGCTTCAGAAGAGGGCTTTGGATTCTCCTGGAACTGGAGTTAAGGATGGTTTGTTGCCGCCATGTGGGTGCTGGGAATTGAACCCGGGTCCTCTGCAAGAGCAGTCAGTGCTCTTAACCGCTGAGCCATTTCTCCAGTCCTTATTCATTTTGTTTTAATAGACAGAGTCTCATTCTGTAGACCAGGCTGGTTTTCACAGAGATCTGCATGCCTCTCCTTTCCCAGTGCTTGGAGTAAAGGCGCACACCTGACGACACCACATGCCGCAAGGGCTTGTTTTCTCCCAGAGTTCCCAGAAACCAGTTTGAAAACCACTTTCAAAATGGTTTGTTTCTGTGAGCACAGCAGTAACTCGCCTGGAGCGTGGCGGACCTGGGCTCTGCTTAGCTGTGTCCGTGTGCAGTTGCAGAACTTCTAGCCTTTCCCAGCTTGAGAGGCTTTACCAGGACATTTCTTAATGCTTCTTTGCAGAAATTCTCTTGGACTGGCAGTACGGCCTGTACGAAAACGAGGACCCAGGTCTGAGCCTCAAAACCCACTTTAAAAAGCCAGGTGTGACAGGGTGTGCCTGAACCCCAGTGCCAGAAATGTGAAGACAGGATGCAGCTGTGGATTACTGAACTCCAGGTTCAGTGAGAGACTGTCTCAGGAAGACACTGGTGTGACCTGGCCTCCACATGAACATATGTACACTCACACACTATTTATTCTTGGACCATTGTGATCTGCAGGTTGAGTTCTGCTTTGTTTCCTTGGATTTACCCTCCAATGCAGTGTTCAGACATAGGACAGAGATTAATTTTTTACTTAGGCATAGAAATACTTTTCATAAACCCCTTTTTGTTTGTTTTTGTGATTTTTGTTGTTCTTTGAGATAAGCTCTCACAATGTAGCCCCAACTGGCCTGGAACTCTGTGTAGTCCAGGCTGACCTTGAACTCACAGAGATCCACTTGCCTCTGCTTCCTGAGAGCTGAGATTAAAGTCGTGCACCATTGCATCGGCCGTAAACATCATTTTTAAGATTTTTTTACTTTGTAGCATGGATCTCTTCGTTGTTCAGTGGGATGTATTAATGGTCTGCAAAGTTAAGATTTAGAAATACTGAGAGGCAGGCGTGGTAGTATATGCCTATAATCCCAGGATGCCTGTAATCCCAGGATTCAGAGGTAGAAGCAGGAAGATTGTGAGCTTAAAGTTAGCCTTGTCTGTACAGTGGGACCCTCCCCCAAAACCACAAACTCATTAATTGTTTTTTTCCCCTGGGTTTGCACCTTGACCCTCTTAACTTTTTTTTTTTTAAAGCAATTTAAAAAAATATTTTATTTATTATTTTTATTTTATGTGTATGAGTGTATTGCAGTTGTACAGTGCCAAGGAGGTCAGAGAGGGCTTCCGATTTCCCTGGAACTGGAGTTAAGGACAGTTTGTAGCTGCCATGTGGGTGCTGGGAATCGAACCCAGGTCCTCTGCAAGATCAGTCAGTGCTCTTAACCGCTGAGCCAATCTCTCCAGCCCCGACCCTGTTAACTTTTGTTGGACTCTTTAGTGCTGGGTTGCACACAGTCCAGACACCTCAAGAATTATGTGAGAAAAGCTGCGTCTGGGGTCTGCTCCTGTCAGGCTAGATTGTATGACAGACATGAAGGACTATTTCCTTCTGATGTCCTCCATGGACTTTTCCTCCAGGGTGAATTTGACCTGTCCAGGTTGTAAAAAGTAATTCCTGGGCTGGGGAGGTGGCCAGGTGCTTAAGCACTTCCACACAGTTGTGAAGACCAGAGTTCAGATCTGGGTTTAACTGAGAGACAGACTGTCTCATTTTATGAAGTAGAGTGATCAAGAATGATTCCTAGCATTAACATCAGATCTCCCATGTATGTACACTCGTGCGCACATACTACACACGTCCCCACACACAGGCAAAATTACACATAACGCACATCACACACACATATACATCATATATCTACACATAAAAAAATGGGAAAAAAGGTAATCCCTGCAAAGGATCCCACAAAAAACAAATGAAGGTCTGGGTGTGGTGGTGCACGCCTTTAATCCCAGCACTGGGGAGGCAGGGGCAGGCTGATTTCTGTGAGTTAAAGGCCAGCTGGGGCTACAGGGAGACCCTGTTTCAAACAACACCGAACATGGTGGAAGCCCTGTGTGATCACCAACACCCAGTAGCTTCTACTCAGCAGCTTTCTGGTTTTTTTTCTTTTTTGGCCTTTTTGAGACAGGGTCTCCCTGGAGCCCCAGCTGTCCTGGAACTCACTATGTGGACCAGGCTGGCCTTGAACTCACAGAGAAGTCAGAGAACCTGCCTCTGCCTCCCAAGTGCTGGGATTAAAGATGTGCACCACCATGCCTGGCCTAGGTTTCTGTTTTTTAATTAAAGATTTTATTACTTTTATGTGTCTTAGTGTTTTGCCTGCATGTGTGTAAAGTGTACCATGTGCTGCCTGACACCTATGAGGCCAGAAGAGGACTTGGGATCCTCTGGAATTGGAGTTAAGGATGGGTGTTAGCTTCGGCATGGGCGCTGGGAACTGACCCTGGAAGAGCAAGACGTGCTCTTGCTGCTGAGCTGTCTCTCCGGCCCCTCAGTGGATTTCCTACTCTTCAACTTAAAAGGTGTTTTTTTTTCTTCCCAGATGAGAACAAGCCAATTTGGATGCATGCTGAAGAGAGAGAAGAGTGCAAGGTAAGGCTGGGCCGCTTTGCGGGGGTCTGCTGAGTGGATTGCCCTGTTTGGCCCTCATTCACTTGGAATTCTCTGCTACAATTTAGGGAAAGCAGAAGGACGGGACGTCATTTGGAGAGTATGGCGGCTGGTACAAGGCCTGCAAAGTTGACAGGTTAGTCTGCCATGTGCACAAAACTGAAAGTGGGAAAGGAGACAGGACTGCGCCGTGTGTGGGAATCCTTAGTGTTTTAGTCACGTGATATCATAGTTTTCCCAGATTCAGCTAAAGACCTGACCCCCAGCAGGAGAGACGGCTCAGAAGTGCTTGCTGCACAAGCCTGCTCTTGAGTTCAGTCCTGGGAACTCACGTCTCGGTGGAAGAAGAGAGCTGACTCCCCCAATTTGTCCTCTGACCTCCACATGTGTGCTGTGGCATGCAAGTGTGCACACACACAAACACACACAATAATAAGAGTAAGTAAAAAAAAAAAAAAAGAAAAAAAAAAAAAAAAAAAAAAAAAAAGCTAGGTGTACTGGGCATGTCTTCCCAACACTTGTGAGGCTGAGGCCAGCCCAGCTTTGTGAGTTCAAGGACAACCTGATTTGTATATGCAGTTCCAGGACAGCCTGGCTACATTGTGAGACCCTGTCTCAAAAATGAAAACCAAAGCTGGGTGTGGTGGCACACACCTTTAATCCCAGCGCATGGGAGTTCGAGGCCAGCCTGGTCCTTGTAGTGAGTACCAGGCCATTTAGGGCCACAGGGAGGCCCTGTCTCAAAAAGGACCTCCCCCGCAAAAAAAAACCCCAACCATTTTTGTGCGTGAGGTCCTTCGCATACAGACAGTAGAATGGGCTCTGTCTAACCGAAGGAAGAGGAGGTACTGAGGAAAAATTCCTTTAGGCAGGTGTGTAGCATACATTGTGGACCTTGAAAGCCAGCCCTTGGCAAGCCTTCCCCACCCATATGGGGGAGTGTCCCTCCTCCCACCCCCACTGCTCTAGGGCTGAGCGTGAGGTCCACTGTGGCCTGTCCTGGTGCCATCCTGAGCCTGTGCTCCATGTACCCGGTGCCTGCCGCTCCCAGTCAAAGCAGCACACTGTGCTTACCTGCTTTGCCTTTCCCATCCTGGCTTCCTCCTTGAAGGCTCAGCTCCCTACTCATCTATTACAAGAGAGTTTGTTAGGCCCGAGTTTGGCATAAATTCCTTCCCCTAGGTTCCTGTTGCAATAATTGTAATGCGTGGCGTTCACTTTTTCTTTTTTTTCTTTTAGTCTTTCTGAGACCTGTAGCCTCAGCTGGCCTCGAACTCACAGAGATCCACCTGCCTCTGCCTCCTGAGTTCTGCGTTCACCTTTCCTTTCTCTCACCGTTGGGCACTTGTCTAAGGATTGTGTAGGGTACCTTCTTCATCTCTGCACTTGGGGATATCTCATTAATTAGAGTAAAAAAACACCTCTCGGAATATAGATCTGTACTAAAATGAGTAGGTTTCTTTCTTTTTTTGAGATGAGGCCTTGATATATAACCCAGGCTGGCCTTGAACTCTTGATCTTTCTGCCTCGGCCCTCTTGAGTGCTAAGATTGCACAGGTACACCACCACACCCAGCTGTTTCTGACTTTGTGTGGGTTTATGCTTGTGTGTCTGGAGGCCAGAGTGACATTGACTTGTGGCATCTTTCTGTGTACTCTCCAACTTATTTTTTGAGACAGGATCTCTCACCGAACCTCCTGGAACATGGTCCTTTGGCTGACTGGCTGGCCAGCAAGCCCTTGGGATCAGCCATCTCTAGACTTCTAGTGTTTAGGTTACAGGTACACACCACCACACCTGGCTTTTATGTGGGTGCTGGAGATCTGAACTCAGGGCCTCAGGCTAATGCAGGAACTCTTGTTGAACTCTCCTCAGCCCCATTATTTCCAACTTTTTAGCAAGTCTTCTCTTTGTCAGTAATGCAGCCACACTCCCACTCTTTCTCTAGTCTCTTGAGTCTTTTATAAGTCTCTGTCGTCCACTGACACCAGGTCACGGGGCTCTGGCTTACTCTGGTGAGAGACGAGAGGTATGAGCAGCACAGAACCTGCTCTGCCTACAGGGAGCATGCAGACCCCTGGCTAGGGTGGCCACATGCTTCTGTGTCGTAGCCAGGATGCTGAGTGAGCAGGCTGGGTGGAGGCTGTGGGGCTTGTGTAGGGAGCAGTAAGGGCTGACTGACACTGGGCATCAGGGCTGCTTGAGTGGAAAATGTTCTTTAGAATGCTGTAGTTGAAGGAGCACTGTTGTCAGTGTCCTGTATCAGAGCAAACTTGGCCCAAACCACTGCCTGGCTGTGAGCCCATCAGCCATGCAGTGGGTGGCGGCGGGAGGCAGAGCGAAGTCCAGCCGAGAGACCATGGGCAGCTTCTACACTCACAGTGGATGTTTCCACACTCATGGTGGACAGTTTACGCACTCACCGCGGACAGTTTCCACACCCACCGTGGGCAGTTTCCGTACCCACACACCCACCGTCGGCCGTTTCCATACCCACACACTCAGTGTGGACAGTTTCCACACCCACCGTGGGCAGTTTCCGTACCCACACACCCACCATCGGCCGTTTCCATACCCACACACTCAGTGTGGACAGTTTCCACACCCACCGTGGGCAGTTTCCGTACCCACACACCCACCGTCGGCCGTTTCCATACCCACACACCCAGTGTGGACAGTTTCCACACTTTCTGCCCTGTGAGCTCACTAATGGTTCCAAGTGTTGTGTATGTTCTTGCAGTCCAACTGTCACAACCACTTTGAAAAACCTGGGAGCACTTTACCGACGTCAGGGGAAGTTTGAAGCTGCAGAAACATTGGAAGAAGCTGCCATGAGGTCACGTAAGCAGGTGCGCCTGACACTTCTGTTTAACTTGTCTGTTAGACTGGACCATGGTATTTTATATGACTTACTGAAAGATTGATTTGGAAATAGACTTTTGGGGGCTTGGACTCAGCAGGGAAAACTTGTCACATGCACAAGACTCTGGGTTTGATCCCTGGCACTTACAGGAAAAAAGACTTAGATTGTCTGTCTGTCTGTCTGTCTATCTATCTATCTATCTATCTATCTATCTATCTATCTATCTATCTATCTATCTATCTATCTATCTATCTATCTATCTATCTATCTATCTATCTATCTATCTATCTATCTATCTATCTATCTATCTATCTATCTATCTATCTATCTATCTATCTATCTATCTATCTATCTATCTATCTATCTATCTATCTATCTATCTATCTATCTATCTATCTATCTATCTATCTATCTATCTATCTAACTCTCTCTCTCTATCATCTATCTATCATCTATCATCTAATCTATCTAATCTATGTAATCTATGTAATCTATCTATCATCTATCTATCTATCTATCTATCTATCTATCTATCTATCTATCTATCTATCTATCTATCTATCTATCTATCGTCTGTCTGTTTTTGAGACAGGGTCTTGGCTATGTAGCCCTGACTGACCTTGATCTCACAGTCCTGCCTCAGCCTCCTGAGTGCCGGAATTGTAGGTGTGTGCTACCATACTTGGCCCTTTGAATGTTTTATACAAATAAAGATATGAGAGGGATGGGGCTGGAGAGATGGCTCAGTGGTTAAGAACACTGACTGCTCTTGGAGAGGACCCGGGTTTGATTCCCAGCACCCACATGACAGCTGCGAACTGTCCTTAACTCCAGTTCCAGGGGACTCCAAAGCCCTCTTCTGACTTCCATGGCATTGTACAACATGGGTGCACTCACATACATGCAGGCAATGTATTCATAAAAAAATAAAAACAATAAAAAAATACTAAAAGTTTGGGGCTGGAGATGGCTCAGCGGTTAATAGCACTGACTGCTCTTGCAGAGGACCCAGGTTCGATTCCCAGCACCCACATGGTAGCTACGAACTGTCAGTAACTCCAGTTCTGGAGGAATTTGATGCCTTCTTCTGTCTTCCACAGGCATTACATGATACAGGTGCACTTACACACATGTAGGCAATACATTCTTACACATAAAATAAAAATAAATTTTTTTGTCTTTTGAGACAGGGTCTCCTTGTAGCCCCAGCTTTCCTGGAACTCACTATGTAGACCAGGCTGGCCTCGAACTCACAGAGATGCCTCTGCCTCCTGAGTGCTGGGACTACAGGCATGCGCCACCACGCATGGCCTAAAAATAAATATTTTTAAAAAAGATATGAGAGGGCTGGAGAGATGGCTCAGCGGTTAGGAGCACTGGCTGCTCTTACAGAGGACCTGGGTTCGATTCAAGGGCACCCACATGGTGGCTATGAACTGTCCTTAACTCCAGTTCTAGGGGAATCCGAAGCCCTCTTCCGACTTCCAAGGCATTGCACGACATGGGTGCACTCACATACAATACACTCATACACCTAAAATAAATAAAATATGAAAAAGAAAGTGGGCCAGGTGTTGGTGGTGCACACCTTTGATCCCAGCACTTGGGAGGCAGAAGTAGGCAGATCTTTGTGAGTCTGAGGTCAGCTTGGTTTACAAAGTGAGCTCCAGACCAGCTGGGGCTACAGAGAGACCCTGACTCAAAAAGACCAAAAAAAAAAAGAAAAGATGTGGTGTGCACACCTTTAATCTTAGCACCCTGGAGGCAGAGGCAGGTGAATCTCTGAGATTGAGGCCAGTCTGTTCTCTATGTCGGGTTCCAGGCCAGCTGGGGCTACAGGGAGACCCTGTTCTCAAAACCAAAAAACAGCCACAAAGAATTTGCTTTGTCCTTGGTGAAGCTCAGGGGTCTGAGGTCTGAGATGTGAGTGCTGACGGGTCAAACGCTCTCCCCCTGCCTGGCTCACAGGGCCTTGACACTGTTCACAAACAGAGAGTGGTCGAAGTGCTGAATGACCCCGAGAACATGGAGAGGCGGAGGAGCCGTGAGAGCCTCAATGTGGACGTGGTCAAGTACGAGAGCGGTCCTGACGGAGGGGAGGAAGTGAGTATGAGCGTAGAATGGAATGGGGTAAGTACAGCACACAGCTGGCCGCCCTGGGAGCCGCCCGCCTGCCCAGCAGTGTTCGGGGCACTTCTGTCTTGTGCTTGAACTTCCACTTTTCTCAAATTAAGCATCAGGGAAGCTTTCTGTAAGTTCTAACTTCTAATACTGAAGCCATATCCCTTGCCATGTTCTCCTCAGAATCTCCCTCTTGCTGAGCACGTGCATGCTGACTGAGCGTCTTGGCAGTGCAAAACCTTGGCCACGCTCTGGTTTCCCATAACTCGAGGGATGGGTGTGGCTGACAACTAACTTCCCTAACTTAGCCGTTTCACTGCTAACTTAGTGTTCCTGACTCCACTGAGGAGGCTGCCCTAGGACTGTTAGAGTCCCTGGAAGGAAGATGCTGTTTAACCGGACTCCGCTTTAGAAAGAACAGCAGTAGGAGGTCGAGGTGGCCGCCCTGGCCCTCTCCTATGGCAGTCTTAAGCTTCACATCACCACTTGAGGGATCAGAGCCACCTGCTCATGTATTAAACAAGCAGACTCCTAAGAGACTGTGGGCTGCCTGCTCCCCAGCTTGCTCTGGGGCATCCTCACCACCGCTAGCCACACTGGGTTGTAGAGGGTACGTGGCCTGAAGTGGTTTCTGTAATGTGGGTGAGGATTTGTATGGGAATCCGGCGTTTGGACCTGTATTTCCATTAGGGAAGGCAGAGTCGAGCCCGCCAGGTGATCTCTGCCATTCTGCTGTCACAGTAGTGGTGTGGTTAGCTGTCACTGTGTGGCTTTGTCAGACAGCAGTTGGGGGCTTCCTTAATCTGCCCTACTCCTTGAGTTGATCTAGTCTTTAGAATTTGCTATAGCCGTAGCAGTTTGGGAGGAGCTAGCATCCTGACCAAAATGTGTGAAAACTGTCAGTAACCAAATTTCAGGGGGTGTTTCAACGTTTCGGTGTCTGAGACAGCTTGCTTTCTTTGGATTTGTCTCCGCCAAGACAGCCAATCAGCATCCGCTTTGACCATTTGAGCCCAGTTGGCTAGTGGTCCCAAACTGCAGTGGGTCTGGGGATTCCTGCCCATGCCTGTCCTGTCAGAGCTGTGTACTGTACTCTTCTTGGTCGCTCCAATTCCTGCATGCTTTCATCCAGAGGTCCTGCTTGGTCGCCAGTGGCCTGCTTGCAGATTTTAATACTTTGAATGAAGTTCCCAAGGAACCCTCTCTTGAGACAGTATTTCTAGGTCTGTATTTATGTCAGTCCTGTGACACTTAAATTGCCAACAGCTCAGAGTCCCACACTTAGCTTGAGGACACGTGTGAAGGAAGTGGCACTGCTCCATCTGCAGGGGGGGTGCCTAGCACCTTCGCCACCAGCCTGTGGGAGCATTCCTGAGTGTGCACATCCATCTCCTCCCTCCCTCTCTCTCTCTCTCTCTCTCTCTCTCTCTCTCTCTCTCATGTGTTTGTGTGTGCGCACATGTGTGCTCATGCTAGACATTGAACTCAGGACCTCATGCCTGTTAGGCCAAGTGCACTGCCACTTGACTACACCTCCAGCCCTATTTATTTTGAGTCAGAATCACAATATACAGATTAAGTTGTCCTAGAACTTGGAACCCTCCTGCCTCAGCCTCCTGAGTGCTGGGATTCACAGCGCCTGACCTTCCTAAGTATCAGTTCGCCATTCACTGAGTTCTCATTCAAGAATATTAGGGTGTGAGATAGCCATGAACTAGAAATAGTTATTTATGAAAAATCATACTGACAGAACATTCTAGAACTTTAAAAGATGCCACATGTGCAGTCCTGTTGTACACAGGTAATACATTTTAAAACAAGTACTTTATGTGATTCATTTCTATTCAGAAACCCACTTTGTGGTCTTGTGAGCAAGATCAAGGCACTTGCCACCAAGCCTGGCTATCTGAGTTCAATCCCCAGGACCCACATGGTGGAAAGAGAGACCTGACTCCACAAGTTGTCCTCTGAACTCCACATGTGTGCTCTGACATGTACATGTGTGTGCATGTGCTCACACAACGCACAAATTAGTAATAAGTGCAGCTTAATAAAAGAAACCCGTCTTGTGGCAGTAACGGAGAGCCAGTGTGTGGAAGCCCCGCAGCCCGAGCTCTGCTGGTGGCTTTCTGTGTCAGAGTTCTAGGCACTACTATCTGCTGCAGACTCTGGGGTTCAGGTACTTAGGTGGCAAGTGTGGGAAGGGGAAACTGAGCCTGAGGAGCAGACATGTCTGCTACCTCCGGGTGGACAAGAGCCCTGAGAACCAGCTGCTCACTCGGGTTCCCCAGGCTCCTAGGAGGCGGCAGCTGCCTGGACCAAGCCACAGCTTCTTGGCTCTGATGTCCATGTGACTTGCCACCCCAGTAACTGAGAGAGAAAGGCCACTCACTGTGAGCTCTGTTGGAACCAGGGAGGGAGGTGAGCGTACTGCAGTGGGGGCACAGGACCATGTGGGCAGCAGGATTTCACCGTGAGGGAGCGCTTGCTGTGCGGGATCAGTGTCCTACATGAGCATCAGCGGATCCCCGAATTAGGAGCAGTGAATTAGGAGCAGCGGGAACTGATGTTTTCTTGTCTCCCAGCATTCGTAAGGCATTGGTAACAAGTTTTATTTTTCCATTTTAAAGATGAGAAAGATGAAGCTCGGGCTGGTTAAATGACTTGCTCAGCGTCCCATGGTGAGTCTGAGCGGGCGGGGACAGGCCCGGCTGTCTGTTCCTTTTGAGATTTCGGCTGCCACTTGTGCAGGACCCAAGAGGCATTGCTACCTGTGGAAATTAATTTTATTGGGATTGTCAACTGCATGTTTCAAATGTGACTTTAAAGTCACTGGGTCTTAATGTTTTTGAAATGTCTAGGATATAGATGTTTTTAAGAGAATGAAAGTCGCTGGGCGTGGTGACGCATGCCTTTAATCCCTGCACTCGGGAGACAGAGGCCGGTGGATGATCTCTGTGAGTTCAAGACCAGCCTGGTCTACATAGCGAGTTCTAGATCAGCTGGAGCTATAGGGAGATCCTGTCTCAAAAAGACCAAAAAACGAAGTTTGAATGGAAGTCGTATCCCACTTCGGGGAGAACTTTTCAGGAGAACTACCAGGACAGGAGATGCTGGAATGAATGTGTCTTCCACATGTGGTCTGTGCTTTGGCCCCACATCGCCAGATCTCCTTGTGTAGTCACTTGTGTAACCTTCCACAGTAAGTATCAAGGTGATCTCTAACGATGCTAGTCCATGCTCAAACAATGTTGACATGCACTCTGACGACTATTATTACCTGAAAGCCAGGCTAGATTCCTTGATACCCCCTGGGCCCAGCATCTGCTGTGTAGCCTGGTGAAACCAGGAGTGGCTAGGACTGGAGCCGCCCCATCTGTGACCTAGAAATACTGTAGAGCAGGCTCGAAGGGCAGGGCCTGCTGCCCGGTGCTCCCAGGGCCTCACGTGGTTCTCTCTTTCTGTCTGACAGGCCTAGCCGCCGGTGCCTCCTGCACTGCTCCTGCATGACAGGCGGCGCCTCCTCCGGCCCCTTCCAGTGCTGCCCGCTGTGTCTAGCAGCCCCTAGGAGCTTGTCAGCCGTACCTCTGGGACTGGCCCTTCCTTTTGGTGCTGCTGTCCTTTTTGGGGTTCTTGATTTCTGGATCCATGTAGCTTTGCCAGATATGTACTTAGTAATATCAGCTGTGTTAATAAAACCCATGTACTGTGTAAACACAAGTTTAACAATCAAGAGGATTAGCTACTCACTCTGATACCAGGTAGTTAGTGTCACACAGGTTTATTACAATGGCATGACAGTCACCTGTGGACAGTCGCCGACCTGTAGGAGTAAGGCATGTGCTGCATGTCCCCATTGTACTTAGAGACCTGGCCCGAGGGCCTATACCCAGGCTCCCCAGGACATGCTGAAGTAGACTTGCTGTGTCGTCTTGGTGTGGAATTTTGGCGATTCTGCTTTTCTCTGCTAATCTTTAAGCGCTCTGTGATGTGTGTATTTGTGTCTTTCTAACTTCTAATAAACTCACTCCAACTGACCTGTGTCTTGCGTCTGTCTGCTCCATACACTGCTTGCTCTTCCGTGGAACTCAGCACTGTGTGGCCTTCAGCAGCAGTGGATTCCTGGGGTTCTGCTGGGGGCTGCTCTGAGAACAAGCGCTGTTGCACACTGCGTCTGGTTTCCATGTCCAGATTCTGCCAGATGCTTTGTGACTGTCTGAATTGGTTATGGGTGGCTGGCTGCTCTTTCTTAACTTCTTCCAGGTATCTTGGGATTTGTAGAAAAAACGAGCATCTTATGTGAGAATTTCCAACTACATTTAGATTTGAAATTTAATGAACACGTTCTATACAATCTACTGAATACATCTAAGCGCTGCCTTAGATGGAATTGTCAGGAAGACATGCCTGGGTGAGGCCTGAGGTCTGCCGCATCCTGTTGGGTGCACACGCGCTTACTCCGTGTGGAAGCCCATCATGGCTGCCTTCCTGGGAGCTGCCCTCGTTCTCTCTCACTGCGTGCTGTCACCTCTGTTACCTCCCCTTTGGGAGTGATTGCTTCTCTCTGAACTTCATGTTCAAGGGAGTTCGTGATCTTCATGGTCACTGGGTCGTCCTCAGTGTATCTATGTACATGGCAGGCCGGTGGTTTCTGTAGGATTTAATTACTAGTGAGTCCCTGGTGAGGTGGGATGTTGGGCTGGAGTTCTTGTTTGACTGGCTGAGTCTGGATAGGAGGGGCGCCTGCAGCTTCACACTTGTTCACGTGTTTTTCAGGATGGCACTGGATCTTTAAAACGCAGTGGTTCCTTTAGCAAACTCCGGGCTTCCATTAGACGCAGCAGTGAGAAGCTGGTTAGGAAGCTGAAGGGAGGAAGTTCACGGGACAGTGAGCCAAGGAACCCTGGGTAACTATCTCCCCAGCCCGCCCTCTTCCCACAGCCTCAGGGACCTTCCCGGGGCCTAGAGTGAGTCCCAGAGGGTTCAAGAATTCTGCATGATACTTTCCAGGGCAGATTGAGAGGCAGCTGGGAAGCTGCCTGGGAGTGGCTGACAGGGTTGATGCTTAGAGGACATTGATGGACTCCTTGGATTTTGTTCAGAGAAGGCCTTCTCAGTGACAGGTGGGGATTTACTCTTATAGCACTGAGCTAGGTGTGGTGGCATTTGAAAGGCCAGTGCAGTGTGAGACCCTGTCTCATAAAACACTGTGGGGGTAGTGGGATGGCTCTGTGGATAAAGGTGCTTATACCAGGCCTAATAACTGGAGTTTGGTGGTAGAAGTAGAGAGCCAGCTCCCACAAGTCCTCTGATCTCCATGTATGCCATGATATGCACTTATGTGCATGGACCCACATAAACATAATTAAAAAGAAAACTGGGCTGGGGAAATAGCTCACTGTGTAGAGTCTTTGCTGCTCAAGCATAAAGACCCGAGTTTGGACTCCAGCACCCATGTAAAGGGGGGCAGGGTGGCTTATCTGTAACCAGCCAGGGAAGTAGAGACAATTGGATGGGCGGGGGGACTTGCTGGTCAACCAGCATAACCAAAACAGCTAGCCCAGGCTTCGTAGACACCTAAAGCTGACACCCGGCCTACACACACACACCACCACCACCACCATCCCACCACCACAGGAACACACACACATACATCACTATACCACGTGTACACACACCACACATATACACACAATGCACATACACAGACATATACACACAACACACAGCACACTCAACATGCAACACATACACTGGCCTACACACATAACCCTCAAAACAAAACAAAACCCATAGCAGTCCAAATAGTCTGGAGAGGTGTTATTTCCTTCTGGGCTAACAGCAGTATTTGACCCCTTTAAATCCAGCCTTTCATCCGGGCGTGGTGACGCATGCCTTTAGTCCCAGTACTCGGGAGGCAGAGGCAGGTGGATCACTGAGTTCAAGGCCAGTCTGGTCTACATAGTGAGTTCTAGGACAGCTGGGGCTAAGGGAGACCCTGACTCAAAAAGACACAAACATAAAAACCCAAACCCCCCCCAGCCTTTCAGATAAGATAGTAGCTGTGATTACATTAACTGTCATGAAGGGATTGTGGGGGAGAGGAATGGTTTTTAATGAGGTTTTTTATTTTGTGATTTGTTAAGGGGGTTCCTGTGTGTTTAAAGAAAAATCTAGGCCTTGGGAGCACGTGTCCATGTTATAAAGGGGTTTTCCACACGGTGGTCACAGTAGGGCTCTTCGTCCTCTGCTGCTGTGTCACCCCTACCTCCTTTGTCATGACATGTCCTGCGTTTGGGGCGTTCTGCCTGTCGTTTACTCCCTGTATCCCAGACTTCCTGGATAGTTCCTGCTCATTAGAAGTTCTTAGGAAAATGCTCTTTTAAAAGCTGTTACACTTCAGATGTTCTGTGGGTCCAGTTGTAATTGGGTCTGCATTGTGAACTTGCAGACGCCTTTGGAGACTATGTTGGAAACATTAAAGCCCTGTGCTTTTCAAATCGTTCTGTTTTTTTTTTTTTGCCTTTGAAAGTGTCCACTGTTGACCAGGTGTGGTTGCACACATCTTTGATCCCAGCACTTGGGAGGGAGGCAGAGGCAGGTGGATCTCTGTGAGTTCAAGGCCAGCCTGGTCTATAAAGTGAGTTCTAGGCCAGCTGGGGCTACAAGGACAAAAGACCAAAAAAGATAAAAGAAAGGGTGCACTGCCATTGTCCTCAGGGTCTGAGGACACCCCATTCCCTGCTGGGGCCTCAGCTGAGCAGGAGCCTATCACTGTCCGAACACTGCCTGGAAGTCTGGGGCAAGCTGCCCATACTGGCCAGATGCTGCTGCCTCTAGGGTGAGGAGCTCTGGTTGTATCAGGCCTACAGATCTCGAGTCTGAGGCAGCCTCTGCCGAATGAATCTTGAGAGAACGAACATTGTCTTTCTCAGCGTGGAGAGGGGCCGCTCCCTAGCTGCTGTGCTTCCCTTCCTTGGGCTGACCTGTTTTATTTTTCTGTGGTGGGGACTGAATTCAGGGCCTTACGTATGCTAGGCACGCGTTCTACTGTTGCAGTATCCAGTCTCTTTCTTTTATTTTTCGTTGTGTGTTTGAGACAGGATCTCCCTGTACCCCTGCTGGCCTGGAACTTACAGAGATCTGGCTGCCTTTGTCTCCTGAGTGCTGGGATTAAGGGTGTGCACCATCATGTCTAGCTTATTTTTTAAAAGTTTTTAAAGAATCTTATTTTTACTTTATGTGTATGAGTGTTTTCCCTGCATGTATGTAAGTGCACCTGTGTCTTTCAGTGCCCAGGAGGTCAGAAGAGGGCACAGGATACCCTGGAACTGGAGTTAAAGACCTTGTTAGCCACTATGGGAATTGAACCCATGTCCTCTGGAAGAGCAGCCAGTGCTCTTTAACTACCGAGCCCTCTCTCCCTGGCATCAACCCCATACCTGACTTATTTTTATTTTGAGGCAGGGACTAAGTTGTCCTGACTGCCTTGAACTCACTCTTGGCCAGGCAAGCCTTGAATTTGAACCTCCTGCCTCAGCCTCCTGAACAGCTGGGATTACAGGTCTGCGTCACTAGACCTCGCCTAGGCCGACAGTTGAATGGATGTTCTATGCATTCCTTGGAGAGGCAGCATGGTTACTTGAGGCTCTGGGACACCTTAAAGCTCTCTGCAAAGTCCAGTTCTGGATCAGCCCTGCGGCTGGACTGTTCTTAAGTGGGAGGGCTTTGGATTTTCCTCACTACATTTTCCTTAGTCTTAGAGACTCTGGGGTTATATCCCATATAACACATAAAACTGGGTTTCTTTCTGCTGGACCAGTGGATCTTGATGGTTTTCAGATTGCTTGCCTAACCCATGTTTGGTCTGTTGGCTTCTAGGAGGACCCCAGGATCTATCTGTAGCATATGCCCGGGTAGAGCTGGGCCTGCCAGTCCCATGGAACCGCTGACTCGGTGCACTAAGTGCAGGACTTGTGTAGCTCCCTGATCCTCTTGCACTGAGGCCGACACACCCTACTGTGCCATGGGTCAAAGGCAGGGTCACTGTGGGGGCCGTGTTGCTGCTGTCGTATCAGCAACAAGGTTGAGAGACAAGCTTGTGTAGCCTCCTTAGGAAAGCTAGCTGGCTGCTCCACTACTAAGAACAATTGGATGCATCATTTTAATTTACTTGTGGTTTGAGTAGTCCAAGACAGAGGGAAGCTTGTTTAGAACGCAAGCAGCATTTGATTGGGCTTTGCTGGAATAGTTTTGTTTTGTCCTGTTGCTTTTGGTATAATAGATTCAAGGAGACACAGCCAGCCATTTCCTGGCTCTGTGCCTACAGCTTTGGTGACACACGGGCAGGGCTCTGGCCTTCATCCCCATCCCCAAGGGTCCTGTGAGCCTGTGTGTGGCTGTGCCCAATCTTAAGTGTCTGCCCCTGGCCTCCGTTACATACCAGTGCCCACCATATACATGTGCAGTTAGCATAACCACAGATCCTACCATGAGCACATCATTTACCCTTGGCTTGGGCTGTCTCAACTTTAAAAGCCAAGGATTTGAAGCCAGACATGGTGGCAAGTTCTAGAATCCCAGAGACTTGGGAGGTAGAGGCAGGTGGATCAAGAATTCAAGATCATCTGACTACATAGCGAGGAGTGAGGCCAATCTAGGCTTCATGAGACCATGTCTCAATGAAAACAAACAAGCTAAGGGGCTTCATGTGGACTGTGGGGGGGAGTCTGTGATTTAGCCGGGGGTGGTGGTGGTGGATGCCTTTAATGAATTACCAGCACTTGGGAGGCAGAGGCAGGTGGATCTCTTGAGTTCGAGGTCAGCCTGGTCTCCATAGCAAATCCAGGGAAACCTTGTCTCAGACAAAAAAAAAAGAGTTTGTGATTCAGTTTTATGTTATTTATAGATTTCATTAAGGATTTTAAAGATTTCAATGGGAAGAAAAAAACATATTCCTTTTTTTTTTTTAATTCTTTCATTTTGTTTATTTATTTTTTTAGTCTTTTTGAGACAGGATCTCCCTATGGCCCCAGCTGTCCTGGAACTCGCTATGTAGACCAGGCTGGCCTCAACTCAGAGATCCATCTGCCTCTGTCTCCCAAGTGTTGGATTAAAGGCATGTGTCACCATGCCCAGCTTTATTTTTTTATTTTATTTTATGCATATGAGTATATTGCCTGCATGTATGTAGGTGTACCCATGTTGTGCAGTGCCCTCAGAGGTCAGAAGTTGTCGCATCCCCTGGAACTGGAGTTATGGACGGTTGTTAGCCACTATGTTGGTGCTGGGAATTGAACCCAGGTCCTCTGCAAGAGCAGCCAGTGCCCTTAACCACCGAACCATCTCTTCAGTCCCCATTTCTTTTTTGAGACAGAATCTCACTATTTAGTTTCGGCTGGCCTGGAACTCACTATGTTGACCAGGCTGGCCTTGAACTCAAGAGTTCTCCTGCCTCTGCTGGAATAAAGCTGTGTACCACCACACCTGGACTCTGTATTTCTTTACATGCTAAGACCATGAAATTTTTTGTTTTCTGTTTTTTTGTTTTTGTGAGACAGGGCTCCCTCTGTAGCTCAGGCTGTTCTCGAACTCATGACCTCATGCCCTAGCCTTATGATTGCTGGGGTCATAGGTGTGCATCACCATGCCCAGCTCCAAAGTTTGGTTTTCTAAGTAGAAAAATGGTAATTTCAGTTTATCTTGCTAATGGTTAAATTGTTTTTCCTACTGTTGATTCACGAAGAAATACAGAATGTATTTATGCACCTGGTCTTCACAGTGAGCCTGGAGTATCTCCTTGGGTGCGAGAGCCCCACGGGAGCCCCAGACACTGAAGGGCAACAGAGCCTTCAAACCCCGGCTGAGCCTGTTGCGAAGGTGGGCCCACGGCATTTTTGGGTGCTGCATTATGAGGTATAAATGCTGCTAAAAATGCAGATGGGCACCACATCCATTTAAAGCCGGAACATTCATGGGAGAAAAAGGCCACTCCTGAGGTCCCATGGTCCCCACATCCCCCCGAGAGCAAAAGGGATCAGCTTAGCATGTTTCCTATTGCTGGCTGACAGCGTGCTGATGGTTTGTCCTTGCATGTCCATGTCCGGGTTGCAGCATGAAGCGTGCCAGTTCTCTGAATTTTCTTAACGCGGGTGGCAAAACCACAGAAGATCGTTTCCAAGTAAGGAGTCTGCCCCACCTGTGCCCTGGCTGCCAGGCCCCGAGCACGTCTGCCACAGACCGCCCCTGGCCTCTCCCCTTGGCCTCCCCCCACTGCCTCGGGCTTATGTACAATGTCTACAGCACATCACTGTGAAGGCCAGGAATTACCAGTTGGCTGTTCTAGTGAGCTTAGGAAGAGTTAACTCTATTACTTTATTCTGATGAAAATAGTAGTATCAGTTTGAGCAGTTCTCTAGTAGTAGTCCAATGTGGGCTCTAGTAAATTTGTCCCACTCAGTTAAGCTGCTCTCAGAGCTTTAAGCATTCAAGGCCTTTCTGGCATGATTAACATGTTGTCATTGGACACTGAGATCTTAGTGCAAGTCTCACACAGATGTAGCAGGCTGTTTTCTCTTCACATTGAAAACTTGGCCTTTCTGGTTTTCCCTTCTGTCGGACTTGATTGGCCATTGGGTGTCGTCACCTTTGGTGACCCTGGACCCTACCCTGTTGTGTTGGGTCCTGAGAAGATCTGGCAGGTGGGACAAGCTACAGCTTGCTGGTTGTTGTCTGTGCTGCCACATGGAGCTTGTCCCGTGACAACAGACTTGGTTATCACAGGCTACAGCGGTCTGTGGCCCGAATCCAGATAATAGCATATAGGTTTTCACTGGTTGGCTTGTCCCTATCACTGGGCTGCACCTCCAGCCCTGAAGCTCAGTCTTTCAAATCCAGCTGCACAGTGTTTACATGTGCAGACTTGGGCGCTGGGGCTGGTTGCTTGAGATGATCTTAGAAGTAAGTACTAGTTACGTAAAAGTTTTCCCGTTTGCTTTTTCACACAGGAACGAAATAATTGTCTGGCAGACTCGAGAGTACTGAGCGCCAGCCACACCGACCTAGCCCACTGAGGGCTGAGACAGACCTAGATAGGATCCCTGAGAGTAACGGAGCCCTGACACCCTGCAGCCCCAGCAGCCCCTCCAGCTTGCCCTCCTGGTGGGGGCAGGAGTCCTTTCTAGATGGTGACGTCCACCAACATCTGGAGGCCGCTACTTAAAAAGCGCTGGGCAGCTATGCCCAGAATTCTGTTGCCTGGTCTGCACCTGTGTACAGGAGCTGCTGATGCCCAGATCCAGCAGTGCCGTGGCCAGGGAGGCAGACCGGGCTCCAGCTGGCGGCCCTGGCGAGTGTGATCAGCTGCTGTCGTGGATGTTCTTGCACTCCTGCCAGCCACTCTGTCGTGACGCTGAATCTATTTAAAAACTGAATATTATGATAACGCTGTTGAGAATCAGAAACAAACTACTTCCTTTCAGATTGGAAGCTTGCAGGAGTCTCTGTCCACAGGGCTCTGTAGACTGTCCACTGCTGTCGGGCAGCTTCGGTGAAGGGCACTGTGCCAGTGGTCTGGAATCTCCTTTCCTCCTGGTGCCAAGCACATAGAGCTCTCACAGGGTGGGTTTTGACAAGACTCTCAGATTAACTTTGAGGCATTGAGGCAACGTGTAAGACTAAATTTCAGCTAAGAAAACATAAGACAAAGGGCAAGGTGAGCACTGTCCGTGTCAGGGCCAAGCCAGAACAAGCTAGCTGAGAGGGAACCTTTGGACTGTGGGGAGTCTCCATTCTAGCCTCAAGTTAGTCTGAAAAGTGGACTGTCTGTAGAAAGCATCGTTTTAAGCTGGGGTAGCGAGGAATGGGATTTGTGGATCTCCAACCCATGTAAAAGCCTGGTGGGTGTGTGGCCCTCCTGTAATCCAGTGTGCAAGAGGCAGAGATGGGACTCTGGAGCAAGCTGACTGGCAGTCTAGCTGAGCACCTGGCTGAGGAAGACTCTGTGGAACTTGAAGTCTCCACTGTGCAAGCTAGGACCCACTGCATTTTAACATTCTCAGAAAGCAAGAGCCCATTGTCCCTTCTCAATGCTCTCCATGATGAGAGGGTGCTAAGTGAGAGCCATACCTATTCCTCATAGTTCTGGACAAACCCAGGTCTGAGTTCCCACCAACTGGCAGGGCAGGTGTCCACACACAGCAGTGACTTTCTGCCTGTGGTGGGCACAGCAGGCACCTGTGCTTCCTGGTCAGGGAGGCTCTAGGTGTTCAGTGTCTGAAGGGTTCAACATGTTTTCTGGAAAGCTGCTGGGAATATCATGTAGTCTGTTAGTGTTTAATCTTAATGTGTGTGCAGCTGTGCATGTGGAGGTCAGCGGACAACTGGAATTGGTTCTCTCCATCTTTGTGTGGGTTCTGGAGATTGAATTAAAGTTGCCAGGGTTACATGACAAGCACCTTTTCCTCAGCTATTTCACTGACCTGAGAGCCAGTGTTTATAGTAACATACATTAAATAATCAGTAATATACATAAACCAGGGATTTGTGCTTAGTTCACACATCCTTTGTCACAACCTCAAAGACCTGCTCTGAGAAGCATGCTGGGCACAGGTCTGGTGTTTGCTGCACCCATTTCCCGAGCAGCACATGCCTGTGATCACAGATCTGGGCCAGTAAGGTGGCAGTTCATGCAATGCAGGTTGGCAGGGGTGGTGTAGCTGGGCAGCTGGCCTCAGCAAATCCAGCGCTGACAAGCAGCTCCCAACACTGGGAGGAGTTCATGGTTCTTGATTCTGGAAGATGGTGAGGTGAAAGATACCTTAGTTGATATACTAGGTAAACTACTGGTAGGGGAGGACCTGTAGGTGCCCCTTGCCTGGCAGGTGGAGGTGGGCCTTTGGGAGCATGTCTTCAAAGTGTGCCTAATTATCAATACAACCTAGTTAGTAAACAACTTAGAATTGTTGATAGTTATAAAAATGTTTTATTTCCTGTTAAAAGTGTTTTCCCACCCTGTTTTACATGAATGAATTCTAAACAATTTGTCCCACATTCATGCCAGTGGTAGAGTACCTGCCTTGTATGTACAAGGTCCTAGGTTCCATCCTCAGTATTGCCAAGGGTGGGGGAGGGGGAGGTGGCTTTGGTCTGATGAGCACAGTATAGAACAGGGTCCCTAGTAGTCTTGGGGTCCATGCCAGGCACAGCACCCTGGGAAGATCATGGCATCTACCATAAGCCGTATGCTTCCCTCAAGTGGGGACACTGGCAGTACATATCCTGTGTGAGGAAGGCACACACCACTTGGAGCAGCAGTGCTCTTTGGTGAGGGCCTGGTTTCCTCGTGATATCAGGCAGCACTTGGAGATACAGGGGTGGGTTCAAGGTTATCACAGCCCTGTCCTGTGAGCACACATTCCTAGGTGACTGCTGTTGGCCAGGAGTCCATGATGAGGTAGTGATCCTGGAGTTGTGGGTGATGTGTTACTAAGGGCGCTGCCTTTGCATACTGGGGCCCTCTAAGGCATCCTGCTGTGTCCCTGAGGGACGCTCTGCCAGGCCAGAGCTGCCGGACTGGGCACAGACAGGCCTTGGTGAGGACTCACAAAGCTGCTCTTTGTACCTGCCCTAAGTTGTTGGCATGGCCTGTGGCAGCCAGGTACAGCCAGTACCACCTCCTTTCCCTGGATCTGCAGAAGTCAGAGCCTGGGGTCATCTCGTTTTGGGCAGATATGTGTTGGGAGCAGGGGGCACCTCACTGTGGCCCCAGTGAGGGTATCACTGGGGTGGTCCTAGACCATTTTGCCAGAGAGGAGGCCCTACCAGACAAGCTGTTGACTCGGCCCTGGGTAGAAAGCCAAGGGTGGGCAACAGCGGCCCCTTGTCATTCTGGGACTTCCAGGGAGTCACCCTCAGGGCTGTCAACCCCTGGTCAGCTCTTCCTCTGAGGGCCAGTATGTAGGACCAATGGCTGAGGCCCGACAGGCTGGGTGGGTGAACCCCAGGAAGGGGGAGCAGACGCTGAGCCTCAGCTGGATATCTGTTCACCAGCTGCCAAAGTGCTGGTAGGACACCATGCTGGCACAGCAGCACTTTAAGGGTTTATTATGACCTGGTCAGGCAGATCCGTTGGTGCCCCCGTGTTTGCAGGAGGCGGTTCCTGGCACCCCTCGAATGCCTTCCTCATTGACTGTGTAGCAGCAGGAAGAGGGGGGCAGGTGGGGGGCAAAGAGTACCCGTAGAGTTCGGGCTGGGCCACTGGCCAAGCTCAGGGTGGTGTGGCTATCATGGACCCGGTCAGCCATCACTCTCATCAGGAGCTGGTTGGCCCAGGTGATGCCAAGGGCTGGTGAAAGGCGTTCATCCCAGGCCCTGAGATAGAAAACGGACATTGCTGCTTGTGAACGCCCCACCCACCCCTTGTGTCCAACACGCTGAGGTGTCCGCACTCACCCCACTGGTCTGAGTATAGATCCCTGCTCCTCCACCGTCTCTGTCACCTGGAAGAGCCAAGTGAGGGTCAGCTCAGCCTCTGCCACAGCCCTGCTTTCCCCAAGGTCACAGGCAAGCCCCAGCTAGCCTCACCTACCTGGTTGATGCACAGCACTGGGCTTTGGAAAGTGCCGCTCAGCCGTTGGAGTGTGGCCCCCAGTGACTGTAGGTGCCTGGCCCTGAGGGCTGAGGCCTCTATGTCAAACTCACAGCGGAATGGGGCTGCGACTGAGTCAACCACTACCAGGCGGGCCATGCCCCTCGACAGCAGAACAGGGACCTTCTTACTCACACACTCCAACAAAGCATCCTGTGGGGCCAGGGGACACGCATCATGGTCTACTCTGCCAGTGGTCCCAGGTCCCTTTCAGACAGTCCCAACTGAGCTGCAGCTTTCTGACACTCTTGCTGGCTGCCTCTTGCCTGTCTTGGGTGGAGACTCACCTGGATCTTCAGCCTGCTCCTGCACTGTTCTCTTACGGGCCCCTTTCAGTGTGCCCCCAGCCTTCTCCTTGAGTCCTGCCCCTCCCCTAGTCATTATGGGGACAGCCCCACTGCAGGTACTGAGCAGCCTCCTGGACCCAGACATCGCCACTGCTGCCTGGTGGCCACCTGGTAGGACTGTCCTGCAGACAAGTCTGCGTGGCCCACTCTGAGCAAGGGAGGGGGCAGCAGTTACTTCCAGGCCTTTATGTGATGGGGTGGCCACACCTGCTGGTGGTAGGATGGGGCAGGGGTGTCCCATTCTCCTAAAGGGCCTGTGTCATCTTAAGGCTGCACCCTGGAAAAAATGCAGGTGGGGCTAAGGTAGGAATGGCTCTGGGCTGTTTCCCTGCTGTCCATGTGGGCAGTCCTAGAATGGGTGACCCGCCCTACCAAGGCTTTACTGCTCACTGTGTCCAGTTGGTACTAGAGCTGGGGAGCTGTGGTGTGGTAGAGAGCCTTACTAGCTGGGCGGTCCAGGTGTGGGGGCAGAACATCTGGGGAGGGTACATGGCTGCTGGGCCAAGCAGGGCCTTGATGGTGACCATGTGCTTTCAGATGGTGGTGAGGTTTTGGCTAGGGCCTCCACACTGCCCCTAAGTTCAGTGTCTTCAAGCAATCTTGGCTGGCTAGGCAGGTAGCCCAACACTGGCTGTCACACTGGCAGTTCTGAGGAGCTGTGGGTCTGGCATCCAGCCCAGAGTGAATTCAGTCTGTACTTCTCTCCAGGGCATCCCCAGCAGAGTCTCTCTGTGTGGAAAACGACAGCAGCAGCCTAGAAGACGCTAGCACTAACGTGAGTGTCAGTATCTACCCCAGCTGGGGCCTGGGCACTGGGGGGTGGCAAGCAGGGACTGTACCTGTTAACTGTAGCTGGTCCTGACAGCCAGAGGAGGTGGAAGGGGAGCAGGTGTGGCCCCAAAGCTCTGCTTATAGAGAAGAGGGGAGGCCCTGTGTCTATGTCCCGGCTGCCTCTTTTGAGACGGACAAAATGCACATCTTCTGTGGCTTTGAGCCCCAGGGAGGCTGACACTGAACCATTCCCACCTCTGGGCAGGTCCTGGGGGCAGGAGAGAGAGGCCTCCCTGAGCTGGCCTGACACAGAGCCTTCTCTTGCAGTGACCTGGGCCTGGCCTGCTCTAAACACCAGGATGCTGCTGCTGAGTGTGGCTCCGGAGCTGGCCCTGTGAAGGCCAGGGTGGGGCTGGGAGGGCCCTTGCTAGGAGCCTGCCAGACTAACTTAGTTTCCCCTGACCACATGATGTGGCACACATACTAAAACCTACACCACTAGCAGGGTCTTGGAGAGCGTCTCTTAGCCAGCAAGGCCCCTGGTGACCTGGGCAGCCTGAAAAGGACTGGTGGGTATGGCCTGTCCCCTTCCTGAGAGGCTCATGGACACATCTGAGTCATCTTCTGCCTCCCTCTCTATGCCACTTCTCACGCGTTTAGTTCCCTGCGTTGTGTGTGAGAATGTATTTTTATTGTACATTTTTTTAAAATTAAAAAGTTTATACACCTTACCCTTTCCCTGAATGTCTTTTCATAACTTAAAATTGTGTGTGTGTGTGTGTGTCCATGTCCACAGTGCTTTCCATGTGGAAGTTGGACAGACTTTGTGGAATCAGTTTTCTTCCTCCCCAATTTCCTCCTGGGTAGATTGACAGATAACATATAGGGGCCAGCTAAGTCTGCATTTCAGGTAAGAAATACATATGGCCTAAATATGGGGAGACACACCAGAACATGACTAGGTTTGTTGTTTTCTGAGGCAGAATCTTAGTTTCTATGAAGCCCAGGCTGGCCTGGAACTCACAGATCCTCCTTCCTCCCGTTCCCAAGTGTTAGGCACCACCACTCAGCTTGATTACTTTTGGGGTGAAATTCATTTGTTTCTGAACATGCTGGAGAAAGTGTGCTAGCATTCCCAGGTGCCTGGCCCACAGGCAGCAGCTCCCTCTCTGCCCCTCCTCCCATGTCTCATCTGACTCCTTGCCCTCCAACATCTGACATGGATTCTGGTCTTCAAGACGTTGGCGTCTCCTCTTAGTGACTTTTACCCTCTGGCTCCGTCTGTGAGTCCCTACATACCACGTGTCCTGAGTTGAGCCTGGTCTCTGCACAGTGACTGCCCCTTTGTGAGCAGAAACACACTCACCACATCTGCTGCGTGCTCTATGAAGATCTGATTGCTGAACTTGATCTTCTGGATCACCTCCTCAGGCACGTCTGTCCGCATCCGCTGCTGTTGCCCAATGAGCTGCCATAGCCGCTTGCTGGGGAAGACGTCTTCTGTGCAGATATAGACAGCCCCTGGGAAGACAGCACCCGGTGTGCATGGAGGACCGGAAGTGGGCCTGTGGCCAGACAAAGCAAAGGGAAAAGCAGAACCTGGGAGGGCAGCAGGTTATGGCTGGTTTTTTCCACCTCTGGGGAACACAGGCTAGATCTCCAATCTGATACCAGGTACACACATGCCCCATGCTGGGCTATCCTGCTAGCTCACTCCTGCTTCCCTGTTCCCCACTGGACTGGGCATGGCAGAGTTGATCACCAGGACCTAGGGACTTTTGGAAATGCCTCAGATGTAGGATACCTCCTACAAGCTACTTGGGCCTCTGCTTCCTCGACTTGGGCTACCTGGGGACACCAGTGCCTTGGAGGTAGCTACAAGAGCAGCAGTCAGAGGTCACCTGGAGCACACCCCTGCATAGTACACTGCTGGGCCAGACCTTGTGCCAAAGGTGGTGAGATCCAGCAACTGAAAAGAGCGGCCCCTGGCAGGAAGCCCTGTTTGTCGGCAGTGGGTTTTCAACAGAGATGCCAGTGCCTCAATGGAGAAATGTTCATTTTTCCAGAGACGGTGATGGGATTACTGGACACCCACAGGCTAAAGTTGTAGAGCTCTGAGAAGAAAAGCTACCAGCAGTCTTCCTGACCTTAGATTGGGCAGTGGTTTGTAAAAAAACACAAAAGCACAAGCAAACAGAGAAACTGCACTTCAGAGAATTAAAGCTGTTTTAAAGAACACCATTAAGTAAAGACGGGCTGGAGAGATGGCTCAGTAGTTAATGGCACTGGCTGCTCTTGGCGAGGACCCTGTTCTGTTCTCAGCACACACATGGCGGCTAACACCCATCTGTAACTCCAGTTCCAAAGGGATCTGATGTCCTTCTGGCATTTCATGCATGTGGTGTACTTACACGTAGGCAAAATACACAAAAATAAGTAAATCACGGGGCGCCACACGCCTTTAATCCCAGCACTAGGGAAGCAGAGGCAGGCAGATCTCTGTGAGTTCAAGGCCAGCCTGGTCTACATAGTGAGTTCCAGGACAGCTGGGGCTACAGGGAAACCCTGTCTCAAAAAGACCAAAAAAAAAAGTAAATCAAAAATTAAAATTAAGTCAGGCACAGCGACGCACGCCCTTAATCCCCGTGCTCAGGGAGGCAGAGGCAGGTGATCTCTTGTTTGAGGTCAGTCTACAAGGAGAGTTCCAGGCCAGGTGGGGCTACAGGGAGACCCTGTCTCAAAAAGACTAAATAAATAAAATTAGATTAAATAAAATAAAAAAAGATGTCACACACATCTTTAATCCCAGCACTCGGAAGGCAGAGGGTTTATTTTTGTGAGTTCCAGGCCAGCCTCGTCTACATAGTTCCAGGCTAGCTGGGGCTACAGGGAGACCCTGTCTCAAAAAAGACCAGAAAGAAAAAGGAAATAAATAATATCCAGGACATATTGGAGTCTCACCCTGTAGCCCAGGCTACACTGCAATCCACTGCGTAGACCAGGTTGGTCTCCAACTTGCATTCACCTTTGTACCCCTGCCTCCCAAATGCTGGGGTCACGGGTGTGTACCACCGCAGCCCGATGAGAACCCCTGAGACTCAGCAAGCAATAAGAAGGTAACTTTAAAGTGGGTGTCGTAAAAGGCGCTCCAGAGGCCGACACCACGCAGACTACGTGTTGCACTGCTGCAGACCATGGAGATGCTAACCACCTCCCACCCTGTGGTGCTACTCTAGAAGCCCACGTATAGTGCTGCTGTGGTGGGAGCCAGGCTGGTGCAGAACACGGTAATGCTCAGGAGTCTGACTTGGTCCCCAAACCCCCTCCCCATTATGGGCACAGGGTGCACAGCTCAGGCGGCAGGACCCTGGCCTGCTTTGCAGGCAGCTCTGACCCACAGAAGGCCCAGGAGGCCTTGTTGAGAACTTCACTCTAACCAAGCTGTCCACTTGCTGCTCACTTCACAGGAGCCTCAGTTGTCCTCCAGCCCTAACTAGAAGGAACATATCCCATGTTCCCTGCCTTCCTGGGTCTGTGGGCCAAGTGCACTGCAGGCAACATAGACTGAGTGCAGGGTGGGGGGCCTCAGCTTGAGCTCTGTAGCAACCACAGGGCCAACTGCTGCTTTCCCAAAGCCCAAGCCCAGCTCCTTCTCCCCCTTACTCTCTTGGAAGGAAGATGGGAATCTTAGGAAACTGCCTGAGAGGTAGCCACTACCCCCTCCCCCCATCAGTGGAAAGTAGCCCCCCAAGCAGGCAGGGGCCAGAGTGCCATCTGGTTGGGACCCTACCTTCCCTGCCCCTCAGGAAGGGGCAGCCAACTCACCAGCCTCCAGGCCTCCATACTGTTGTGGGAACTGCACAGCCAGGCAGAGCTGCAATGCCAGCTGGGTCTTCCCTGCAGAACTGCGGCCAGCTAGCTCAGTGATGCCCTCCAGGGGCAAGCCACCGCCCAGGAGCCGATCCAGGATGGGGCAGCCCAGGCTCAGGCGCTGGTGCTGCTGGGGGAAGCTTTCTCTCTTCTGGAACAGGTGCAGTGCTGCAGGGTGGCAAGGGGTCAGGCCATGTTTCCTGCCCAGAACCTGTTAGGGCCTGTGTGCCTGAGGCTCTTCAGGAAGTGCGGGCTCCCCATGCAGTGTGGCTGGAGGATCAGCAAAGTGGCCACACTGCAGAGGGTGTGGGGAGATCAAAGGGAGGGAGCCTGGCCAGAGCACTAAGTGCCGCACATGCTAAACCTACAAGAGTGTTCCTGTCACACTTCCCAGTCTGTTTCACACATACTCTAAGACGTGGCCCTTCCCTGGTGGGCACAAGCTGAAGGAACCCAAACCCCAATCAGATGGGTACCCCAATTGGCTGTTTCGAGTCTGTGCAGTTCTGTAGAGCTTCAGTACACGGACAGAATGAACAGCAGGAACTACCTGAGCAGTTGGACCTTCACAGCTCAGAAATCAGAGATGAAAACCATCACGTGGACGGTGTGTCCCGAAGTGCCACCCAGAAGCCCAGTCTCAGCAGTCCACGCTGCTGGACCCCACCCCGTCCTTCCCAGTGAGGGCCTCTGGGGTGGACGGGAGAGCTTTGTAGAAGAGCTGAGGCCCCACTGGTTAGTGCTCTGTGATACATGTTCTGTAGGGTCCTGGTACCCGGTACCTCCCCCTCCCTCCGATGGCACATTCACCTTTGGTGCTTCAGGCAACGGTGAGAGGGAGGAGCTGTCTGGAGACCACAGCAGGCCAGCCTGCCTGTGCCCAGGGGGCCAGGATATTGAGAAATTCACAAGGGTCAGAGAACCCTGTCAGGTACATATGATGCTAGGGTCTGGAAGGTCCCTCCGCCACCCCAGGCCTCTCAAGGAGACACAGCTACAGAATTTGATGCATAGCAGTCTCCCTGCACACACAGCCTTGCCCCTTCTCTGAGTCAAACAAGGGCCTCTGATGCCCTTTAGCCATTCCTTCTGTTGACCACCCACTCTAGGACTAGCATGGCCCAAACTCTCATGGCTCAGGGCCATGAGATCATGCCCAACGTGGAGTCTGGGCCTGTGGAGCATGGTGTCCACCACAGCCAGGGCCCAGTGGGCCGGATAGGTACCACACATCACCCTGCAGGCTCACCAGGTGCCAGCTGCCCACCTGTGAGGACTTGGCTGCCCTGGAGGTGTAGGGAGGCCACTCTGAGCAGGTGCTGCACGTCGTGGGGAGGCAGACTGGTGAGTCTCTGCAGATCTGGTCCGGAGTAGCACAGAACCTCCTTCACTGACCTCAGTTTGCCTGAAATTACACAGGCAAACCACAGGAAAGTCAGACTATAGTAAGGTCACACAGCAAGGACGGGGTATGTGTGTGTGTGTATGTTGGGTAGTGTGACAAGTGGATGGTGAAGAGAGGGAGGGGCCTGCTGGAGGCACCAGAGCTGTACACCTGTGACCTGGGCTTCAGGACTTCGTGTCAGCAGCAGCAGGAGCCAGATGAAGGCAAATCCTGGCTGCTATGAGGACGTGATCATCACCCTATTCTATTCTTTGCCCACAGTCCTGGCTATTTGGGGCTGAGGCAGGAGGCTCACTTGAGCCCAGCAGTTAGTTTAAGGCCAGCTTGGGCTACACAGCCAAGACCCTGCCTTTTAAAAAGTATGTTTTGGGGTTGGAGAGATGGCTCAGCAGTTAGGAGCAGATGACCCAGGTTTAATTCCCAGCACCCACATGGGGGCTAACAACCATCTGTAATTCCAGTTCCGGGGGAATCTGACAAACTCTAACCTCAGTGAGCATTGCACAACATGGGTGCATTTAGGCAGTACACGCATACACACTAAAAACAAAATTTTTTAAAAAGCATGTGTGTGGGGCTGGGTGTGGAGCTCAGGGATAGGGTGCTGCTTACCACAGACAAAGGTAAGCGGTGGGAGCTCGGGGAAGCAAAGGACGCCTTACAATAATTAGTGCACCATGGACTTCCTTGAGGAGGGTAAAGAAATTAACTCTGGGCTTGGATTTACTTCCTACATTCAAACCAGTAGAAAGAAAAAATACTGTAAATACATCCATCCAGTTCATACAACAGCAAAAAGAAAATGTCATGAAGATAGGGAATGGGTGGTTCAGTGTAAGGGGACATTCAACTGCAGGATCCTGTCACCTTCAGTAATGCCAGTGCTGAATGTGCCGGTCACAAGACAGGTCAGAGTAGATGACAGTAAACAACAGAACAGAAACCAGAGGCAAGGGGAGCCGGTGTGCTTCCGCCAGACAGACTCCTGGTCATGGAGCAGAGCTGGAGGCTCCTCAGTGGCAAAGCTGCTACTGGTGCCTCAGAGACAGTTTCCAAGGGGACACAGTGACAAGAACAGCTCCGTGGCAGGGCTGCTTCCTCCCTGTCCTCAGAGTATGGGCAGGGTGTGTGTAGCTGCAGCAACTCTGGCATGAGGCCACGCGGGAGACAAGCCCTGTGTATGCTTCTCACTGTGTAACCCTCAGGAGCCCCCTTGTCCCCATGTCCCTAACTCAGATCCAGAAGACAAAGGAGACTACAAGGGGAGCCCCGGAACTTCAGCCCTGCAGCAGGCACTGGGGCAGTGGGCACGCTGCAGCACTGGTGGAGTCCGCCTGGGGTAACTGACCAGAAAACAGTAGGTGAGTTGTCCAGTGCCCCAGAGCACTTAGAAGGGAGCCAGTGTGCCCGGCAGATCAGGGAGCAGGTAGGAAAAGCCAGCGAGATGTAGAAAACTCAGTGCATGAGAAAGTGGCCACGACTAACCTTGAAAAATACCAAAGATGCGTCAAGATGAACAGTCATAACAGTCCTGGTTCAACAAGGGCCAACGGCATAGTGAGCCATTTGTTCTGGTGATGGCGAGGCAGAGGAAGTGGGGGCATGTGGGGCACAAGTGACCTCAACTCTGAGCCCTAATAGGAAGCGGTGGATACTCAGCAACATTACAAGCAAATGCAGCAACACATGTGGTTTAGATCCAGATGCAAATAAAAAAAAGGTTAAAAGATTCAGGTATGTGTATTACTGACAAATAAAATCAACTTTAAAAGCCCTTTCAGTTAGAACACAAAAGCCCAAGGCACACTCCCACGCAGGACTGCGTGGGGCTTGGGGGACAGGGTTGGTCAGCCACTGACACGTAGTTTTACCTTAAGTGTACTGCTGTCACTCCACTGGACATACCTGTCCACGTAACACACACACACACCTTTTTTAATTGCAGCAATGATTCTGGGATTCAGATCTAGTTGATCCAAATCCATTTCCTCAGTGTGTTCACTGCCACGGTGCATCACTTCGATAGCCACAAATTCCAGTATGCTTGCTGTCAACTCAGATCACCTGTGGGAGAGAACGCACCAGAAAGTGACACACCCAGCCAGCAACCCAATGTGAAAGGGCTCACCTGGTCATCAGTGTGGTTAGGTGTCTTGGGGCAGAGGAGAGGTATCACTGTCTGAGGAAGATGTTTCTGCCAGCACCATCCACTTTAGGGACAGGCAGCTCTGAAGCCTGGGAGCATTAGACACTGGCAAAGAGCAAACCTCGCTGCCCCCTAACATTCTGAGTGTGACAGTACCCCACAGTCTGGGGTGGGAGAAGAAAGCTGGTGCTTGCTGGGCCCACTTAGTTCTCTGGGCATGTATGAGCCCAGGTCCACATGCATGGGGCTCACTCAGCATTTTTCAACTTACTATCAAGTGTGCCTCCATGAGAACTCTAGAGTTTGGGATTTTGAAGAATGCCGGGAGAATCTGCAGAGGGTGGAAGGGGCAGGGCTACAGACCCACCTCACCAGCAAGCACTGGGTGGCCCTCCCAGGAAGGGACCTAGGTGGAGAACAGCAGTCTTCCCTCCCACCTGGATTGGCTGAGCCAGGACTGGCCTAATGTCACAAAAGCCATGTCCCACAACAAGCCATCTCCTGCAGTGTTCCAAATGACAGTGCAAAGAAGAGCTAAGGGGTGTGTGTGGAGATGGCTCTGCAGGTAAAGTGCTTGCTGTGGAGGCCTGAGGATAGGAAGACTGGGTGCCAGTAGTGCTTGGGGCATATCGTATGCAAGGGTCAAAAACCAGGTTACAGCCAGGCCTGGTGGTGAGTGCCTTTAATCCCAGCACCAGGGAGGCAGAGACAGGTATCTCTGAGTTTGAGGCCAGTCTGGTCTACGTAATAGTCCAGGACAGCTGGACCTTCAGGGAGACCATGTCTCAAACACACACACATACAACCAGATCACTGTGGCTGGAGAGATGGCTCACAGGTTAGGAGCACCTGCTGCTCTTGGCAGAGGGCCAGGATTCAGTTCCCAGCACCCACATGGTGACTGACAACCAATCTTAACTCCAGTTCCAGGGGATCTTCTGACTTATGCCGGCAGTGAACCCACGGTTGCACTTGCATGCAGTCAAAACACATACACATAAGCAGTAAAAACACATACACATAAAATAAACAAACAGGGGCCGGAGAGATGGCTCAGCGGTTAAGCACTGGCTGCTTTTGCAGAGGACCTGAGTTCTAGTCCCAGCACCCACATGGTGGCTAACAACCGTCCAAAGCTCCAGTTCCAGGGGGTCTGACGCCCCTCTGTGGGCACTGCATGACACAAGTGCACTTACACACATGCAGGCAATACACTCATACACAGAAAATAAAAATAAAATAAAAAAACAGACACAGACACACACACACAGAAAAAAAGCTACAGGTCAAGTCAAACAGCAACGGGTCATGCAGTGGCTGGCCTGGGACGTTGGGTACTGGAAAGTAGTGTTCCTGCAGTCTATGGAGGCGCCTGCGCGGAGGGCGGAGCTCGGTACCTGGGGTACCGGGGGTGCTGGGGTGCTCCGGGCTTGGTCCCGGCGGAGGGGGCCCAGGTTTTCCCCATCTCCGGGACCGAAGGGGTGTGGCACTGCAAGCCGGCCCAGCCTAGGAAGCCCCTCCTCCGAGGTCTCCGTCGCTCCAGGCCCCCGCGCTCCAGGA
>NW_008360325.1:619647-624606 GCF_000622305.1 Nannospalax galili | reverse complement strand
GACCAGGGAACCCACCGCTGCCGCGGCCCTCGACCACGCAGTACGCCACCTTCCCGCCGAGGCCCCGCCCACCCTCCGGATAGCCCCGCCCCCTCCCCTTCTCTTCCAATGAGGCCACCGCCCGAGTCCGCCCCACTAATCAGAGACGGAGCGGCGTCGACGTAGCCGACTGGTTGGCCAATCCAAAGTCGCAATCTTCCCGGAGGGGCGGGGCGCACCCTCCGGTCCTCGCCGCCGATTGGGAGCCAGAAGCAGGGTAGTGGGCGGGGCCCTCTCGCTGATTGGACAGGAGCCGCGGTGGGGCGGGCTCAGAGTCCCCACTGGTCGGTGTCCTGGGTCCGGGCTGCGAATTGGGCGGCGGCGCCGTAAGCCGAGCGTAGGCGGGGCGGGGCCCGGGCGGTGCCGCTTGGTTGGGGCCCGGCGCTGGCGGCTGCTGGACTGGACGGGTCCTGGCGGCGACATGTCGTCTGGCGTGGCCGCGCGCCGCGACGCCAAGAAACTGGTGCGCTCCCCCAGCGGCCTGCGCATGGTGCCCGAGCACCGCGCCTTTGGAAGCCCCTTCGGCCTGGAGGAGCCGCAGTGGGTCCCGGACAAGGAGGTGCGTGTCGACCCGGCCCGGTCCGGCCTCGGCCTCGGCCTGCGGTTCCTGCCCGGCGTCCCCGCCGCCCTGTCCCAGCCCTCCGTCCCTTGGGGCGTCTTCGAGTCCTCGGCGACCATTGGCTGCGGGCCGCGCCGGGGTCGGGGGCTCGAGACGGTCGGCCGGGGTGAGGGTAGGCCCCACACCTGCCCGGGTGGAAGGAGGGGCCGCGGCGAGCTGTCTGCGGGAGCGCGGCCGGTGGAGGTGCTATGTGTGCCGGGAGTTTGCTGTCTCCGCGACAGGAGCCAGGCGACTTGTAAGATGGAAACATTCGCGCATTCCATGTTCGTGTGTGTCTGTGTCCGCGTGCGTTTGCGTGTGCTTCACGCATTCCATGTTCCCGTGTGTGCTTCATGGATTCCATGTTCGTGTGGGTGAGAGCACGTCATGCTTGTGTGTGTGTGTGTGTGTGTGTGTGTGTGTGTGTGTGTTTGAGATAGAGAACTAATGAGTTTATTAGGGTTCCATGACATTGAATTTCGGAGTAAATTAAGTATGTCCTAAAAGGCATCGTAGTACGGATGACTTTTGTAAATTAAAATAACTTATTTTACGTTTATTTGTGTGTGGCCAAGCATACGTGCACTGGAGTCAGACTACAGCTTGAGGGAGATGCTGATCTTTGTGTGGGTCCCAAGGGATTGAAGTCAGCTTTCAGGCTCAACAGCATGTGCCTTTTTAAATGTAATTGAATACAGTTTTTTTTTTTTTTTTTTTTTTTTTTTGAGACAAGGTCTCACTAATTATCCTTGACTGGCCTGGAATCCACTGAACTGGTTGGCCTTGAACTCAAGGAGATGATGCGCAGGAGAGGACTCTGCCTTCCTAGAGTGCTGGGATTAAAGGTGTGCGCCACCACGCCCCACCCCTCCTAAATTCCTCACCTTACAATGCTGTTTGCAGTTCTGGTCAGCTGCTCTTCTCCTCCTCTGGGATCTCAGCCGTTTCAGGAGTGAAATAACGAGTTCTCAATACAGTGGGCTTTGGCCCCTTGAGAGGCTACCTGAGCACCCAGAAGCTACAGCTGGGTGCCTTGCCTTGCATCTCCCTATTTGTCCAGCTCTGAAGGTAGATGAGAGTCCCTAAAGAGAAGGTGTGTGTCAGTCTCACGTCTCAGAGCCCCTCGGTGTATGTCAGTACTCGGAGCCCCCAAAGAGAAAAGCGGCTCAGCCACTTGTGGACGTGCTGGGTGTGTCGCTGAACCGTCCTGGTCCCCCTCAGACCTCTGCCTGGGGCTGGGCCTTTCCTTCCTCCACTTCACCCTGGCACTTAGTTTCTGAACGCAGATTGTTCTTTTCTTTCATGTCTGTAAAGAAAGTTGAACATAACACAGAGTACTCTAATACCCCTGAACTACGGCTTAGAAATGAGTAAGGTGGGGGCCCAGTGTGATGATGCATGCCTGTCACTCAGCCCTTGCAAGGCTGACGAAGGATAATAGAGTTCTTGGCCAGCCTGAGCTACATAGGTACCTCAAGAAAAAGAAAAACACCTCACGGTAAAGTGCTTGCCAAGCATGCAGGAGGCCGGGGCTCCATTCCAGCCTCACAGAATCCAGCCTCCTGCCCCCTTTAAAGGCAGTGTGGCCAGACATGAATGAGTTTAGATTAACAACCTGGAGAGACATTAGGACTGCTTCCAGGAGAACCCAATAAAACACAGATTAAAATTGGGTCCATTGTGGGGCTATCACTAGGCCAGGGGCACTAGACCAGCTCTCTCAACACTGTCCTCTCTTGCTTCCCGAGGAGACTCTTTTTTTTTTTTTTTTTTGGGTCTTTTTGAGACAGGGTCTCCCAGTAGCCCCAGCTGGCCTGGATTCACTATGGAGACCAGCCTGGCCTCTCGAACTCAGAGATCTGCCTGCCTCTGCCTCCCGAGTGCTGTGATTAAAGGCGTGCACCACACCCAGCATTAAGTTAGATTTTTTTTTTTTGGTCTTTTTGAGACAGGGTCTCCGTGCAACCTCAGCTGGCCTGGAACTCACTGTGTAGACCAGGCTGGCCTTGAACTCACAGAGATCAGCCTGCCTCTGCCTCCGAAGTGCTGGGACTACAGGTGAGCACCACCATGCCCGGCTGAGTTAGATTTAAAAAAAAAAAATGTATAATTTTTATTTTATATGTATGACTGTGCTGCCTGCATGTGTGTAAGTGCACCCATGTCATGCAGTGTCTTCGGAGGTCAGAAGATGGCGATGGATCCCCTGGGACTGGAGTTAAGGACAGTTATTAGCTGCCATGTGGTTGCTGAAAACTGAACCCAGGTCCTCTGCAAGAGTAGTCAGTGCTCTTAATCGCTAAGCCGTCTCTCCAGCCCTGTCCCCCAAAACTCTTAATGTATTTATGGTGCATCCTGGTAAGGAAGGCCTGGATAGCCTGGCAGAGACACTGCATGTCCATGAGGAGTGGAGAGGAGAGGCTGTCTCTGACAGGAAGACTGTGCTAAGGAGACGGTGAGAGTTCTGCAGGTGGATTCTGTTCCAGGCAGAAGGGGCTTTTCTTTGTAGGAGTAACCAGTACTGGAAGAGATGGTGTGGCGTTTTGAATGAGAATGTCCCCCATAGGCTGCAGGTATTTGAACACTTGGTCAGTTGGTGGCGCTGTTCCAGGTCTTGGACCCTTTAGGACACTCAGCCATGCTGGAGGAAACATGCATTGGGGTTGGGCTTTGAGAGTTCTTTGCCTTATCTGTTCTGTGCTCTCTGCTCCCCATTCTTGCTTGAAGATGTGAGCTTTCAGCCTTGTGCTCCGGCCACCTCTGCCACCATGCCTCCCTTCCATGGTGGACTCTCACCCCCTGGAACCATCAACCAAATAAACTCTTCCTTCTGTAAGTTGCCTTGGTCATGGTATTTATTACAGCAACAGAAAAGTGATTAATACAGGGGCATGGGCTAGAGCAGGTGGCTGGCTCCCACAGATGGTGGGATGGGGTAGTGGGCAGCCCCAGGGCTTGGGAGGAGAGCAGCTTCTCTATAGTCCAGTCAGGAATCAGGCCTTTGCTCCACTTGCTTCCTGAGGACCCAATTCAGAGACTGCTTAATCAGGCAAAGCATGGGATTTGGAATGCCTGCCAAACCTGGCCTGGTGCTGAACCCTGGGAGCCTGTGCTTGTGATCTTAGCTGGTCATGAGGGTGGGGGAAGTTGGGGATGTTCTTGGCAGGAGAGGGAAGAGCTGGGGTTTCACAATTACTTTACAGGATCACAGTGTAAAGTTCACCTCTTGGAGTCCCGAAGCCTGTAGGGGCCTCCTGGGTGTTCTGGAAGCCACTGTGTGAGAGGCCTGGGGCAGAGCTTCCAGTCTTGTGACTGGTGAGAGCTGTTTATGATGTTAGGGAAACAGGGAAATAGTTTCCTGGTCTGTTCCTCCCAGGCTATGTTTGAGCTGACAACTCTAGGTGAGACAGAAATGAAGTCTGCACTGGCTCTCCACACTGCTCACCTGCACCCCGCTCACACCCCCTCTCACCTACACCCCCTCTCACCTGCACCCTATTCACCTACACCCCCTCTCACCTACACCCCCTCTCCCCTGCACCCTATTCACCTATCCCCCCTCTCACCTGCACCCCGCTCACACCCCGTCTCCCCTACACCCCCTCTCTCCTGCACCCTATTCACCTATCCCCCCTCTCACCTGCACCCCGCTCACACCCCGTCTCCCCTACACCCCCTCTCTCCTGCACCCTATTCACCTATCCCCCCTCTCACCTGCACCCCGCTCACACCCCGTCTCCCCTACACCCCCTCTCTCCTGCACCCTATTCACCTATCCCCCCTCTCACCTGCACCCCGCTCACACCCCGTCTCCCCTACACCCCCTCTCTCCTGCACCCTATTCACCTATCCCCCCTCTCACCTGCACCCTGCTCACACCCCCGCTCTCCTACACCCCCTCTCACCTGCACCCTATTCACCTATACCCCCTCTCACCTGCACCCCGCTCACACCCCCCTGCACCCTATTCACCTATCCCCCCTCTCACCTGCACCCCGCTCACACCCCGTCTCCCCTACACCCCCTCTCTCCTGCACCCTATTCACCTATCCCCCCTCTCACCTGCACCCTGCTCACACCCCCGCTCTCCTACACCCCCTCTCACCTGCACCCTATTCACCTATACCCCCTCTCACCTGCACCCCGCTCACACCCCCTCACCTACACCCCCTCTCACCTACATCCCCTTTCACCTACACTCCCTCTCACCTACACCCCATTCACCTACACCTCCTCTCACACCCCCTCACCTACACCCTCTCTCACCTATACCCCGCTCACCTATACCCCTGCTCACCTACACCCTCTCACCTACACCACCT
>NW_008360325.1:583815-619391 GCF_000622305.1 Nannospalax galili | reverse complement strand
ACACCCCCTCTCACCTACCCCCCCCTCACACCCCCTCACCTACACCCCCTCTCACCTACATCCCCTTTCACCTACACTCCCTCTCACCTACACCCCATTCACCTACACCTCCTCTCACACCCCCTCACCTACACCCTCTCTCACCTATACCCCGCTCACCTATACCCCTGCTCACCTACACCCTCTCACCTACACCCCCTCACACCCCCTCACCTACACCCTGTTCACTTAAACCCCCTCTCACCTATACCCCTCTCACCTACACCCCCTTCACACCCTGTTCACCTACACCTCACCTACACCCCCTCACCTATACCCTGCTCACCTACACCCCTGCTCACCTACACCCCATTCACCTACTACCCTGCTCACCTACACCCCCTCTCCCCCACACCCCCCTCACACCCCAATTACCTACACTCCTCACCTACACACACACCCGCTCAGCTACAGCTACATCCCCTCAACTACACCCCCATCACCTACATCCCCGCTCACACCCCCCCAACACACCCCTGAATCCCCTGCTGGGTCATCACCCCAGGCTTCACCTAATTTTTTTGAAACAAAGTCTCTCATTGAACCTGGAGCTTATCAATTGACTAGACTGACTGGCCAGTGAACTCCAGGGATCTGCTTTTCTCCAGCTCTCCAGTGTTAGGATTATAGGTGCCTTTTTTTTTTTTTTTTTTTTTTTTTTTTTTTGTCTTTTTGAGACAGGATCTTCCTGTAGCCCCAGCTGGCCTGGGACTTGCTCTGTAGACTAGGCTGGCCCTGCCTCCTGAAGGCTGGGAATTGAGTTTTTAAAATGTTTATTATTTTTATGTGTATGCATGTATTGCCTGCGTGTATGTAAGTGCACGTGTGTCATGGAATGCCCATGGAGGTCAGAAGAGGGCATTGGATTCCATGGAACTGGAGTTACAGATGGTGGTTAGCCTCCATGTGGGTGCTGGGAACTGAACCTGGGTCCTTTGTAAGAGCAACCAGGGCTCTTAACCACTGAGACATCTCTCCAGCCCAATTTGTTTATTTTTATTTTTTATATGTATGAGTATTTTGCCTGCATGTATGTAAGTGCAGCCGTGTTATGCAAAGCCAGTGGAGGCCAGATCATCTGGAACTGGTGTTATAAATGGTTGTTGGTCAAGATGTGGGTGCTGGGAATTGAAGCGGGGTCCTCTGGCAGCTTTCTTTAAACATTCTCTGAAGTCCTGAAAGTCCATTTTCAGATTACAGTTCCCTTCTGCTTTTCCATCTGCTGGCAGATACTCTGTGGGCAGGTGGAAGGCTTAATTCCAAAGCATTGGGGTGGTTGGTCTCTGCCTGTCCTCCCTAGCGCTCTCACCCAGGCCTGGGTTTGCTAGTGCCCCTTCAGCTCTTTGCCGTTCAAGGCCATCTCACCTAGCTGCTGAGGGGACCCACAAGGAGTCAGCAGATGCCCTGGGGACCTGTTGCTGGGTAAGTGGGCCTAAAGTGGAGATTTTACTGGAGAGTGGGTTGTAACTTGTCCATCTCTTCTTCCCTGTGTCTCCTAAGAGGGCTGCAGGACAGCTCCTCACAGTTCATTCCTCCCATCTCTAGAAGAAAGTAGTTCAGGGTTCCACAGGTACCCCTGGAGAGGACTGTATCCCTGCTTCCCGTCTTGCCTGTCCTGAGTGTCGGTCCTGGTGGGTCATTGCTCAGTTGACTGTGCCTCCCTCTCCCTCCTGGCCTCCCTCCCTCCAGTCCCGGGCTGTTGCATTCCCGGCGGCCCCTAAGCTGGGCTGTGGGCTCTGCGGAGTTGCTCTTGAAGGTCTCAGTTCTTGGGTGAGTTTGTCTGACATAACTCCGTGAGAGAGGCCCTTGTTGCAGACACTTTGGCTGCCCTTGTGAGATGGATGTGTTGGTGGGTTTCTGGACTTTGATATATCCTTTTAGTCTCCGGAAATAGCTGAGTCACACGCAGCAGAGGCTGCTGGGCCAAGCCTAGGGAGAAGCCCCTTCCTAGAGCCCCTCCCTAGGGCAGGCCCTGGCTGACTCCTGCTAGGCCCTGATGGTGATGTGGCAGGGCCTTCGCTTTCACAGCTTTACTGCTGGATTATTATTCTCTTTTCATGTCAAATTGCTGTGCTGATAATATGAAAAGTTTCCTTTCATTAATAAAATCAACAGGAAAATTACCTTGTTTAAAAATCTAGATAAGCTCACTAGTCATTTTGTTTTTGTTTTGAGACAGAGTTACTGTGTAGCTCAGGCTGCCCTCAACCTTGCCATGTAGCCCAGGGTGATCTGAACTTGCAGTGATCCTCCTGCCTCAAGGGAGTGTTTTACAGGCTTGCACTATGCCTGACTAGCTCATTGGTTATTTAGAGTAACAAAACACCAGCCACTTAGGTTTGCAGGGGATTGGGTACACACTCTGGTCTTAGAGCTCTCCAGGGGCTGGGGAGATAGCTCAGTTGTAAAGTGCTTGCCACAAAAGCAGGAGGACCTGAGTTCCACCCCTAGAATCCATGTCGAAAAAACAGAGTGGAGTAGTGCATGCTTGCAATACCGTGGCTGAAGAGGCGGGCCGGGGAGATCCTGAGCCTGCCGGCCTGCTGGCCTAGCCTGCTTGGCAAGCTCTAGGCCAGTGCGAGATCTTGTCTCTAAAACCAAGGCAAAGGTTCTTGAGGAGCAACACCTGAGGTTGACTGTTGACCCCTGGCTTCCACATGTGAACACACAAGACCCGCAAAGGAGTTTGTCTTCACCTGGCCTGACCACACACCACCATGCCATGCAGAGCTGTTCTCTGCTTGTTATGCCTGTCATGCCCCAAGCCAGGACACCTGAAGCTGGGGTGGCCTTGGGACTATAAAACAGCTGCTCTGGAACTGGCGGTGCTGTGGCTTCCTTGATTGTAATCTCCCCGTGTAACCACTGTGTAGTCCTGTTGTGCACGTCCAAATCAAAGACTCAGTACACGGCGGCAGGGATGTGCCACCATGCAAAGCTCACAGGAGTTTGAGGGCAAAGGCTCCTGACACAGCTGTGGACTTGCCCCTGTGGACAGTTCCAGAGGCTAGGGTGGGGCCAGGAATGGCTCCAAGTCCAGAAAGCAGCGTAGAGCAGCAGGGAATCAAGATAATGTTAGTGGCAGGGTCTCAGAACTTAGATGCTCTGTAATGCAGGCCGGGCCACATGGCGCTCAGTAGAGCTGGAGGTGCCACAGTGTGTTGGTGTCTGTCCTTGCTGCACGGTGATGTCTTAAAAGGTGCCTGTTGTTCCATAGTGAAAGGACATTTGAGCATGGGCCCCAGGGGTCTCCTCGAGGTACCTGCGGAGTCCAGTACTGTTGGCTTTTGTCTTGGACCAGTGGAGAAAGTGGGTCCTCAGCATCCAGTAGGAATTTCCTCTAAGCAGCCCATTTGAGTTTTGTGGAGCATGTTTTTGCTAGCATGATCTGGAGGGGTCCACAGGCTTGAGGGAAGATCCTGCCTGAAGAGTTGCAGGCTTTTAGGTGATGGTCTCATGTTCTGAGCCACTTCTCGGTGCTAGCATCTTCTGAGATCTAGGACTGAGACCCAGAACAGGTCAGGCTCCAAGGAGTGTGTAGAGCAGCAGACTCGTTTACACACTAGCTAGGTGACATAGCAGGGAGGGTGGTGGAGAGCCTCTAGCACACGTGCCTAGGCTGAGTGAGTTTCTGGCTGGCTGGAGTGGAGATGGCTGCCGACAACCAAGGCAGGTACTCAAGGTGAGTGTGGCCCCTGCCACCCAGACCCGATGGCCTCCACTGCAGAGGTCCTGGTGGCTGTGGAGAGCCCATCTTTGCCCCCAGAGCAGAAAGCCAAATGTTTGCCTCCGATGCTGCAGCCACACTTGTTGAGACTGACTGACCGTACTCTGCTTGTTATCAGAACCAGTGATTTGTGCCAAATAGCTGTCTTCTTAGACACAGCATGCTAGCCTGGCCAGGCTGCACAATCCTGTCTGGTGTGATCTTGGTTGTATTTCCAGTCTTAACCTTTTTTTTTTTTTAATATTTTATTTATTTTTATTTTATGTGTATGTGTGTATTGCCTGCATGTAGGTAAGTGCACCCATTTTGTTCAATGCTCTCGGAAGACAGAAGAGGCTGTCAGATCCCCTGGAACTGGAGTTACAGACAGTTGTTAGCTGCCATGTGGGTGCTGGGATTTGAACCTGGGTCTTCTGCAGGAACAGCCAGTGTTTTTAAGCACTGAGCCATCTCTCCAGCCCCCAGTCTTACCTTTCTTAGGCTCTAAGCTCTGACCCTTCCTACTGGGAGGGAAAGGAAGATCTCCATGGAGGGAACTGTCTGTCTTCTCAAATGTGGACGGTTCTCAATATTCAGCTGAGTCCTAAGTCACCAAAAGCAAAAAGGCCCCGACTCACAGGACCGTTCTTTTCCATCACACTGTTCAGTCACTTGTTACCAGGTCACCACCTATGCCCATGGCTGATGCCCCAACTTTGGGGATCTTGGCAGCTCTGCTGGCAGTGGGGTGTGCTCCCTACCTTCCACACCAAGGGCCTGTGCCTAAGCCTCACTGGCACCTTCCTTGTTTGGGCCTACAGAGGCCAGGGAGAAGATTTCCTCTAAGGCTGTGGGGAGGCCTTGCGTTCCAGGGCTCTTGGGTGTCTTGATACTAGAAGCATCAGTGCATGGCAAGTCTGACCTAGCTCATCACATCCAGGCCTCTCCATTTTCACGGTAAATCTCCCATGATTAGTAGACTGCAGTGGCTAGACTTTCCTCCAAAGCCAGGGCAGGGCGTCCACACGCTCCTCTGGGTGTGAATGGAGATACTCTGAGGGAAGCTGTCAGTACCCTCTCATACCTTCTCTCCCTCTAGAGCATGCAGGGAGGCCATTTCAAGGCAGAACCTTCCCGTGGCTGGGAGTTCTGTGCTTTTGGAGCTGACCACCTGATGTTCACCAGGGATTTTGTGTCAGAAGCACCTACATGCTGACTGCACCAAGTGGCTTTTCCAACCAGGCACAGCTGGAATCAGCAAGTTCCAGTGGGCTGGGCAGTGATGTCCATGTGTGGAAGGCTCAATAGCTAGCTATCACTGGGGAGGTTTGGGACAGGGAACGCAGCTATCACTGGGGAGGTTTGGGACAGGGAACTGTGACCAAGCTCCAGGTCTCTGCAGCCCTCGTCTGGTCATTGCAAGGTGCCCACAGTGCAGATGACCTCGGGGTCAAGAGGTCAAGCAGCCTCTCAGAGACTTGTTTAGAAAGCGCCAGGAGTCTCAGGGCTGCTGGGGACTCCAGTAGGGGAGACCAGACAGGCCTTAGTCCCATGGGGAACCTGGGTAGACAGCTGTAAGTCACCACTCATGTATGATTGTGACGTGTTTGGCAAACATGGCCTGCACTTCAGTGAGCATTTTTGACTGAGCAGTCTCTGGTGTGGCTGGGTGGGGCCTGGGCTTCTCTGCTGGGATCCTCCCAGCTAGCCTTTCTCTAGCCACTGCTTGGTCTTCCTGCTGTCCTGGGTTATGTGTCAGGTCACTCTGTCCTTGCATGTGATGGGTATAGGCCTCCCCTCATTACCACTGGCCCTCCAGGCTTGGCACCCTGTGTCCTGGGCTGGTGAGTTCCATATGTCCAGGTGGCAAGATTTATTTTAGACTGTTCAGAAAGAAGGTGCTAGTCCTTGGCTGCTGTGATGAAGCCTTGCTAGTGGGGAGTAAGCAGCTCGGCAGAGTCGCTGTACCTTGCTCTGCTCTGTCACGGGTGTTGGCTGCTCTCACAGATTTGAAGAGAATTTACTTCCTTAAGGTCGTGGTGATCCTGGCGGTACCCAGCCAGTGGCTAGAGTATTGAGATCTGAGAGGATCTGAAGTCATTTGTGTCCCCTTGATTTTGGTGGCACTGAATTGGCCGCCCAGAAAGGATGTTTGTTTTCTGCTGTGGGTTTTACTAGGAAACAGGCTCTCTGAACAGGACTTCCCAATGTAACTGGATTCTGGGGTTCTGCATAGAGGGAACTTCAAGCATGATGCAGACTCAGCAGAGAGAGCACCCCCATCCTGCTGCTGTCGGGGGGAGGGCAGCAGAGGAAGGAAAGCGGGTAGACACCACGAGAGTGGAACGGTCCTCCCTTTTCACTGTGTGGCCTCCATCCATTTGCTGCCTGCCTGGTGCCGCCACCCAATCCCCAGATCTTTTGTGCCATTCGGAAGTCCTAGTCTGTTCCCATTCACTAGTCCCCCTGTATATGGAAACTGCATGCATGTAGACCATCTGCCAGTCAAGTCTCACGAGCCCCTGGGCTGTACCTCTCAGTGCCCTTCTGTTTGAGGAAGCATCTTCAGGGCATGACCAGGCCACACTGGACGGCTCATCTTTGCGTTCAGTCCTTTTTCTTCGCAGGCCGTAATGAGGCGTGCACTGCCAACACCAGAGTCGGCTTACGTCTACTATTTGGACCCTCATTTCACCAGTAGATTCCCTGTACTTTGTTTGCTTTTTTATTTATTTGCGTATGTATGTATGTATGTATGTATGTATGTATGTATGTATGTATGTATTTTGAGACCGGGTCTCCCTGTAGCCCCAGCTGGCCTGGAACTCACAGAGATAACCTGCTTCTGCCTCCTGATTTCTGGGATTAAAGGCGTGCGCCACCATGCCTGCCCACTGTGTTCATTTGTAAAGCTAGGTAACGTGTCTTCTCACTGGTGTAGGTGTTTGTGCTTTGGACTGTCATGATCATTTCACGGCACTGAACTTGGGCTCCTGTAACAGGAGAGCCAGACAGAAATATCTAGAGTGAGCTAGATAAAGGATCTAGAGCCTGAAGGGTCCAGAGTACCACAGATGTGAACTCAGGAAAGCCAAACGGCACCCCTCAAGACCCTGGCCACCAGGCATTCAGACTAGGCTCAAGGTGGGCTCCTGTGGGCCTTAGACCTGCCCCCCTCTCCCCTGGGCTGGGTCCTGACCAAGCTTCCTGGTTCTGAGCTGGACCTTGAGCTTGGGTGTGCGGTCCTGCCTCACTGTACGAGAATCTGCCCTCTGCAAGCTGCCTCTGCTGTTGGCAGAAGCTTTGCCTTCCCAGCAGCCTTTCCTTTCCCGGCACCTTGTGGCCTTAGCAGTCAACCGAGTGACAGAGCTGCGTTTGTAATTCTGTGTCACATTCTCTCCTAGTGTTCAAGATGTATGCAGTGTGATGCCAAGTTTGACTTTATCACCAGAAAGGTGAGCTGAGGCTGTGGGAAGGGGTTGTGGGGATACTGGGTCTAGTGGGACCCTCTGAGGAGCTGTGTATTATAGGACCATTTTGAATGCAAGTGATACCTTGTCTCAGTCATTGATGTGGTCCCACACAGTGGACTCCTGCCAGGGAGACAGAGACACGCTGTTCTGGCATCTGGATTTGACTGTTGGAGTTGAGGGCTGGGGTGTAGCTCAGTGATAGAACGGCTTACCTAGCATGTGCAAGGCTCTGGGTTTACACTGGTGAACTAGTACTTACTAGTACTCTAGTGCTTACCTATTAATACACACACACACACACACACACACACACACACACACACACACACGCACACCAAGTTGAAAAGCTCTTTTGATCAATTTTTCTCAAGCGAGATAGAGCCCTGCTGTGAGGACAATCATGGGGTTTGTGTGACAGTGACACATGCAACCCTAGGTGCCTTCAGGGGTGTCCCAAGAGTGCTGGCCAGTGGGGCAGGCCTGGGTTGTCTGAGCTGACTCTACTCACTGTCCACACTTCACCCTCACCAGCACCACTGCCGCCGCTGTGGGAAGTGTTTCTGCGACAGGTGTTGCAGCCAGAAGGTGCCACTTAGGCGCATGTGTTTTGTGGACCCGGTGCGCCAGTGCACCGAGTGTGCTCTGGTGTCCCACCGGGAGACTGAGTTCTACGACAAGCAGCTCAAGGTGCTCCTAAGTGGTAAGCGTGGCAGGTGGACGTGCACTGTCCCTTCATGTCTGTGCTCCAGCTGAAGAGGTGACCTGCCCCTTGGTGCGGTGCCCTGGTCGCCATCCCCACTTTCTCTTGGACCTGTTTAGAAGCAGCTGTAATGCTGACTTTTCTCTTTAGAGATGGACATGTCATCAGAAAGGTCAGTCTGATTTTATTGGGCACTGCCGTCAGGCAGACAGGGAGCCTGGCTCAGCAACACCTCCCCAGGAGGCTGGCACTAGCAGTTTAGTCTTTGTGGCCATGGTTCTCAGAGAAGAGAACCAGAGAAGCAGCTGTAACAGGCACAGATGGTGCTCAGAACCATATCCCAGGAGCATGTGGGAGAGAGGAGTTCTGGGGGTTGAGCCTGCCTCACAGAGCTGACAGACAGTGCAGCCCCTCCTGGCTACAGGCCTGTGTGCACATCATAGGCTGGAGGCCAGCCCCTTCTCTGTGGCTTTGGTCTTGTGCCAGTCTGCTCTCAGGAGTATTGTTCTCTGACTCAGGCCTCTGTGATTACCTCGCTGCTCCCTTACATGGTGTAAAGAAACTCATGGCTTTGTAAGCAAGCAAAAATCTGTACACATAGAATTGCCTTTTGAACTTTTTTTTTTTTCGGTCTTTTTGAGACAGGGTCTCCCTGTAGCCCCACCTGTCCCGGAACTCACTTTGTAGACCAGGCTGGCCTTGAACTCACAGAGATCTGCCTGCCTCTGCCTCCTGAGTGCTGGGACTAAAGGTGTGCGCCACCACACCTGGCCCTTTTGAACTTTTGAAACCCCTAATCCATTACTGGTTTTTGCTCAACTGAAGGCACCCTGAGCACAGAGCTGTCACCTGTTTGTGTCCTCTCTCATCTGGTGATGGAGAAGGCTTTCATGCCCTCAGCCTAGGGAAGGGTCGGGGTCGGGGTCGGGGTGTTAAAGCGTCAGGTGATGTGTGTGCATTTGGTTTTGTCTTCCAAGGAGCCACCTTCCTGGTAACTTTCGGAAACTCAGAAAAGTCTGAAACCATGGTCTGTCGACTTTCCAACAACCAGAGGTAAAAGCCAGAATCCTGCTTGGCACTGGACGTGCTGTCACAGGCTGTAGGTCTCAGGTCTGATGACTATCCCCTTACTGTTTGGTATAGATGCTTGATTCTGGATGGAGATAGCCACTGTGAAATCGAGATTGCACACGTCTGTACCGTGCAGATTCTTACAGAAGGATTCACTGCTGGAGGTACATGGCTGTTTTTCCTGAGCAGGAGGGTCTGGTATATGTGTGGGGAACAGGAGGTAGCACACTTGGCCCCAGGATGACCTACTTTCCTCTTCTTTGGGGCTTGTGTCCTATCAGTGGCTTTAGAACCTGCCAGGTGAGTGGAGGGGTAGTGATTGGAGACTGGCCTGATGTGTCCTTGGTTTCCCATGACATAGAGCTCTCACTATTGGATGATGCTCCAGACGTGATGCCTGAGGTTTTAGACAAGGTTTGGAGTCGTGGCTGATCAGGAGCCAGCATTCAGGCCTGCTGTCATTGCCTCCCCCGAAGGCATCTGTACAGCAAGGGCCTTGTACAGCTCCTTCAGCCTTGGCGCACCTGGACCTTGTTGGTTGCACTGTACACTACACGTGCTGAACCTGCAGCCCTGACCTAAGGCATCTTCTTGCCATTTTCTGACTGGCTCTGCTTGTTTCTTCTTTCCACTGCTGCCTACCTTCCTGAAGTAGAAAAGGACATTCACATTTACACGTGCCTCCTGGGGAGCCAGCCCGCCTCTGAAGGTCAGCCTCCTCTTCCCTGGGCCACCCCTTGGCATGCTATGGTTCTGGCTCCTTCTCTGGGCCCTTTCTTTGCTGCTGTTCCTGGGGTGGTCCGTGCCAGGGTTCTGAAACTCAGGATCACCTCTTTTGGTTAAGAAAGAGAGATACTAAGCCCTGTATTTTGGTCTATAAAGCATAAGTGAAAATATACTGTGAGAACCAAGTGAATTGCTCAGTTCTCTCCTAGGGAGAAGAATTACTCAAGAGTTGACAGTTTCTATCAGTGTCTTTCAGTCCTCAATAGGCTGAGGCCAGGTGTGAGGGTAACCCTGTCTGCCAGGCATCAGGCATGTGGAGTGGGCAGCAGCTTTCTTTCATTGCTGACCCTGACAGCCTGCCTCCTGCTCACGGTGGGCTCCAGGGTCCCTTGGCCCTCAGCATCTCCATCTCAGTCTCCTGAAGAGTATAGTAAGAGGGGCCCAGCTAATGGTATACAACACAGGGAGGTACATGGAGCACCAAGCTAGTGCCAAGAGTAGGATGTGAGAAGCTGGGGGTCAGCTTAGGTGTCTCCCTACCTACCTCTCCTATCTGGAAGGGAGAGGCAGATGGATCTCTGTGAGTACAAGGCCAGCATGGTCTACATAGTGAGTTCTAGGACAGCTGGCACTACAGGGAGACCCTGTCTCCAAAAAAAAAAAAGGTTTCATTGAATTACCCTCCCTGCAAGGCCAAGGAGATGGTACCCAGCATAGGGATGACCTGTAAGAGCTGGATCCTGTTGACTATGCACAGCCTTTCTTTGGAGTTGCTGGTACTGCATGTGTGTCCAGGAATGACTTTAGTAGTGACCTTTTTTTTTTTTTTTCGGTCTTTTTGAGACAGGGTCTTCCTATAGCTCCAGCTGGCCTGGAACTCAGTATGTAGACCAGGCTGGCCTTGAACTCAGAGATCTGCCTGCCTCTGCCTTCTGAGTGCTGGAATTAAAGGCATGCGCCACTATGCCCAGAAAGTAGTGACCCCTGTTTTACTCAGTGTTTCCTTAGACTCCTTGAGATCTCAGAACTGTCTTCTTGAGTGGGTTGGAGTAGGAACAGTATGAACTGTTCAGAGAGGGAAGGAGCCTCAGGAGCTGTGGACTGGCCTGGGCCATCTATATATAGCAAGGGCTGAACACTATGCTGTCCAGAACGGAGAATAAATTTTTCATGGCCACATAAAGCACAAAAACAGCCAGACAACAGTGGCCGTGGACAACCAGGTGGTGGACACAGCCCAGGTGGAAAATTCTGTAGCAGCCTGGTATGGCAGCTTGACTGGTCTCTAATTAGGCTCCTGGGCTTCTGAAGTAGAATACGGTTCAGAAAGCCTCGGGGTGGACCCAGCATGCTCTCAGCAGTACAGACAGGTCTTGCAGATGAGTCAGTCAGACTTTTCCTGGCTACATTCTGCAGAGTCACCTCACTGACCAGTGGGACTCAGCCTGTTTTGAGTGATTCAGGACTGTGTCTGATATGGTTCCTTCTGGTCATGGGTGCTCATGCAAGGCTTCACAGTGGCCCTGACTGAGAGCTGGTCTATTTCTCAAGCAGTTTGTTCCTAAAGGAGAAGCTAAACTCAAGTTACTGTGCTTGGGACAGCTGGCCACTGCCCAGAGATGGGGCTGTGACCTGGCAGGCTGACCCCCAACATGAAACTTCATGGGATCCTGTGAGGTCTGGAAGACTGGTACTTGACAGGGTAGGGGGGCATTTCTCATGCATCAGTGGTCTGCACAGCTCTGGCCTCTAGATGTGAAGCCAGCTTACATGTGACTATCTGCTTGGCTTATCTTCTGATGGCCAGGACACTGATGGTTTCCGTATGTTCACTACTCTGGCTGTGGACAAGTGTCTGGGGCAGGGTGTCCTGAAGGCAGCACAGTGGGGATGCCACAGATGTAGAAGGTGTGGCAGTTTCTGGACAATCGGGCTGTGAGGCTTAGTGATATGGCACCATTAGCTCTTCTGGTCCTGGGGACACCAAGCCGACGTCATGTGATTCCTTTCCCACTTCCTATGAACTTGGGAGTCTCTGTAGACGCAGGAGCTCATATTACTGCGTGTTCCCAACAAGGCTACTTCCTGAGTAGTACACAGTATATGTATATGCCACCTGATGTCATTTCCTTCTCCAGCAGGCAGCACTCGAGCCACAGGCATGTTCCTGCAGTACACAGTGCCAGGAGCAGAGGGTACAACCCAGTTGAAGCTGATGGCTGGGGAGGATGCAAATGGCAGCAGGAGGCAGGCAGCAGCGTGGCTGGCAGCCATGCACAAGGTACGTACCATGGACAAGGCAAGGGAGGTTGGACCACAGACTGACAGACAAGCTTGCTTTCTCAGATCTGCCATCTAACTGGGGTGCCCATAACTGCATCCCTAAAAGGTATATAGAGCATCTGTGATCAGGCCCAGGACCAATCATGCTTTATGCTGTTCTGCAGGCTACCAGGCTCCTCTATGAATCACGAGACCAGTAACTGTAACAAGTGAACTGAGCTCACAGCACATCAAGTCCAAGCTCTTGGCCCTGCCGGAGCACTCAGGGCTTTGCCCTGCTTGTGCGTGGAAATGCAGGTCAAGTACCTGGAAGCAGAGTATCAAGCACAGTGTTCACTCGCCTAGTGCAATACGGTAATACTAAATCACACAGTTTAGTAATGCTTGGCACAGCCTCCTGTGCTAGTGTATTGTTGGTACCCACTGGGGTGGGAGACGCTGCACTACACTACTGCTGACCAGGTTCTATAACCCACGTTGCTAGGAGTTCCCAGGTCCACGAGAAAGTTCTGGCCTTGTTCCCACAGAAGCAGGTTGGATGATCACTCAGGCCTCTGAGTTTGCGTTGAGCCCTGCCCCTCTTTAATAGCCAGTTGACGACGTCTGCCTTAGCCTCTCCATTCACTCTGTCACTAATACATGGTAATGAACAACCCTTTTGATACTTCACCAAGGGGAAGGCACCAGCTTTGTGTTTTCTACTTTACATGGTAATGAACAACCCTTTTGATACTTCACCAAGGGGAAGGCACCAGCTTTGTGTTTTCTACTTTTCACTTACAGTTTCACTTTATTGACTGTATAATTTGTATATGAAGTATATGATTAAAACCTATTTTGAAAGTATGCACCAGGCTCTGGCCTGTGTGCAGATGTCCTGAGTGTCTGTACCCTAGGTATCCTGCGTCCAGAACACACAACTCAGTCGGCTGTGAGACAGCAGTTTATTGTGCACATTACACAGCATCAGTGGTGGAATGGCAGAGGCTGCTCCACAGGGCATCACCTTGGTGCCACCCTGGTCAGTCAGTGTTTGATGGCTGACTGCAGCACTGTCTGAGAGTCTACACATGGATCTATACAGTTATGCACAAGATTCACATGAAAAATAAAGCCTACAGGCCTGTGTCTTATGAGGAGAAGAATTTCCAACACAACTCTGGTAGTTTTGAATGGTCTAGTTGAAAAATAAAAAAAGCCTGTCTACACAATTCACGCTCCAGGGTAAATAGCCTGCCTCACTCGGAAATGGCATCCTAGTCTGTCGGGGTGGCGTTCCTGAACTGAGGTCTGCTCAGCCCGAGCCAAACTGTGACTCACTGTTGCCCAGACTCCAGTGTCTTAACTGCACTGAAGTAGAAATAAACTCAAACCGTCAGGGGATAAAAGTCACACTGTAGCCGGAGGCCGTGGGATCAGAGGACCCTTTGTGCTGCGGCATGGACGGCCAGCCACAGCACAGGGCCAGCAGGTAGCAAAACACTACATTGCCCACACAGGACAGCTACACTGGACAGTTTCCAAATGGGCTCCTTTGGTGTGAAAGGAAGGGAGATCCTGTGTGGAGAATGTGAAGAAAAGACACTGGTTTCTGAGACTCTTCGAGGAGAGCAGGGAGATAACCAAGAGCCACCTGGTAGCAGCCTACTTTGTTGAAGGTGGGAGATAACTGATATGAGAGGTGGTCAGTCAGAGCTTTGTCTTCATGGGCAACTGTTGGGGGTGGGGCCATGATAATTACAGGACTTCTTACTGGCAACAGGGGTGGGTGTCTTGGAAGCTGGGTATTTGGATTTACAGTTGTTGGCAAAAGTACCTCTGCCAGTTCCTGCAAACTGGAGAAGGGCCTCACTGGGAGGTACAGGGTTCACATTGTGGATGGTCTGCTAAAGTGAGCACCATTAGACCGTCCTAGCTTTAGCTTTCCTGGGGCAGCAGAATCATCTCCAGTGGCTCCTGGGAGCCAGTGAGACTGTGGTACTCCAGTGGAAGTTCAGGCGAGTGTTCGTTGCCGGGGCTTGATACGTGGATACAACTGAGAAGCAATAGACACGGATTAGGGCAAAGAGATGGCACCTCGTCACTACCCAGAAGGCGCTCTGTCAGCCCTAACCTCAGCTGTCCACTCTGCCCCCACTTTCACTACACTTCTTAACACTGAAAACCTGTGGCCGGCTACCTTGACAACAGCTCCTCGGGAAGGTCTGGCAGGTCCACAATGTCTGGGAACGTTTGCCAAGTGAATGGGGAGCATCTGCCAGCTTCGCCATGGCACATGAAGAGTCCAGAATGAGAGGCAGCCTGTCTTGTCAGGACAGGCCACAGTGAATGTGAGTCCCACCCCCAGGTCTCCTTTAGAGATCTTGTTTATTTATTTAGAGACTGGAACTCTGGCTGGCCTGGAACTTCCTATGTAGACCAGGCTGGCCTCCACCCAGAGATGCATGTCTACCTCTGCCTCCTGGAGGCTGTGTTTTTGAGCAATCAGGCTGACACTGAACTTTTGATCCTCCTACCTAGCATTCCAAGGGCTAGGATCACAGTGTACAGCACTATACCCTGCTCTGGAGAATTCTAGTCAGCTATGTGGGGTGGCCCCAGGCTTGCCAAAGTTCCCCATGAGTGCAGCATACTGAGGTGCCCCTAATGGTTTCTCAGCCTCCACATGCTCCAGCTGCTCCTAGAATATAGGATAGGCAGGCACCTCCAGGGCTCTGCCTGAGCCTCGTGCTTCCCCCACTCTGCAAATTGGGCTTGTCTAGAGCAGATTGCTGGACTTGGAGAAAGGTGTTCTGTCTCCATCCTGAAGTCAGGAGAACTGGACTTGGTTGAGTCTCTTGTGACTTCTGCACAGATAAACAAGACCAGCTGGCTTCCTAGTACTTAACCTCTGAAAGTGGTGTGTGCTTACCCCCAGCAGGTTTTTGGGCACATAACCCTCGCGGTCCCCAAGACGAGCCCACCACCATTCAGTCTCGCTTTCATCTTTGCGCCTCAGGATGGTGATGGCATCCCCTTCGTGGAAGGACAGCTCATCGTTGTTCTGGGCCTCGTAGTCCCACAAGGCATACACAATACCTTTGTTCATTACTCCCAGCTTCTCTTGCACCCCTAGGACCAGAAAGCAACAGTCAGACTTTAGCAGAGGTGCCAGGGATTAGGGCAAAGGGATGGCACCTCGTCACTACCCAGAAGGTGCTGTCAGCCCTAACCTCAGCTGTCTACTCTACTGAGACCCAGAGGCTCTGACCCCACTTTTACTACACTTCCTAACACTGAAAACCTGTTGCTGGCTGCCCTGACAACAGCTCCTCAGGAAGGAGGATGCCCACTAAAGAAAAAGGCATGCTCTGGCCTAAGGCTGTGGTTACAGTCCAGTGCCACTCTACCCAATGTTTCCTCAGACTGCTGCCCCACAGCTTCATGCACACAGCCCTTGCTCTTCCCTACGAGAAAGTACAGTTGGTCCTTGTGACACGCAGGAATGGGTTCCTGGACCCTGCAGATACCAAAATCCTTAAGATGCTCTGGTCCCTCTGACAGATGGCATGGTGTCTACACAGAGCTTACATTCTCTCCAACATCTCTCAATGAGCTCTGTGACATAACACACCAGGTTAATACTCTAAACAGTTGATACGCTACACTGCCATGAGTAGCAAGCAAAAGTCATAGTACAGATACATTTTTTGTTTTTTTGAGTCAGGGTCTCCCTGTAGCCCCAGCTGTCCCGGAACTCACTATGTAGACCAGGCTGGCCTTGAACTCAGAGAGATCCGCCTGCCTCTGCCTCCCAGTGCTGGGATTAAAGGTGTGCACCACCACACCCAGCTGTACAGATACATTTTTAACAACTTTTGTTACTGTGTGTGGGTCTGTGTGTGTGTTGCACATGTATGCCATAGCACACATGTGAAGGTCCCAGGACAATTTATGGAGTCAGTTCTCTCTACATGAGTTCCAGGATCAGACTCTGGTCATCAGACTTACACAGCAACCTACTGAACCATCCTGACAGTTCATATTTTTTCCCCTCAAATATTTCCTTCTGCAATTGGTAGAATCCACAGGTGCACAATTATGAATATGGAAGACTGACTGTACTTACGGTCTTGCAGAAGCATAGGGTTGTATACACAAAGCCAAGGGCAGCTTGGGCCTGGGGAAGCATTGGGAAGAGTAGCCCTGGTCTGTAACCTCAGCCAGCAGAGGTAAAGGTGTTTCTAAACCTGGCCCTAGAACAAACGCAGCAGTCACTAGATGAGGAGCCGTGACTGCTGCTGAGTACCTGCAGACCAGCTGCACACATGGCTTGTACCTGGGCTGCTGAGCGATCATATCATCTCATATCATATGCAAAGTCACTCAGTGCCCTGTGACTTCCAGAGACCTGGGAGGTCACTGATGAGAAGAAGCCATGCTCCCTCAGCGGTGGGGGTACCTACATAGGCTAGATTTGCCCAGCCCCACTAATGCCCAAGAACTTTCTGGTCTGGCTGTTGTGAAGCTTAGTGCAGGCTGTGTGGCTTGGCTGTTTATCACTGCACCTCTGGGTCTAACAGTGCCGGACACACAGTAGCATCTCAAGTTATGTGTGGGACAAGTGACTTGTGACTGTTAATAGAGGGCATGGTTGGGCTCTTAGAAAATCTGTCGCTGGAGGCTGGAGAGATGGCTCAGTGGTCAAGAGCACATCCTGTTCTTCCACAGGACCAGTTCCCAGCACCCACACAGTTAACAACCATCAGTAACTCCATTCCAGGGAATCTGACACCCTTTTCTGGCCTTCACAGGCACTGTACACGTGGATGCACTTACATACATGCAGGCAAAACACTCAAACACATGAAATAGAAATGAATAAAATATTAGAATAGAGTAAAAATCTGACTCTGGCTACAGCAGCTTAATTAGGACGTGCACGTCACTGACCAGGTAACAGGCCAGCACAGGGATGAAGCAGCCCTGCTTCAACTCCTGTGTACTGTCAGCCACAGTCCAGAGATCGATGCAGCCTGCCTGGTCATGCATCTCTCCCACTCCTCTGTCCCCAAGGCGCCATGTATATAAAGCAGCAAGGGGATTCTTGCAACCTGGCACAGAATCCTTCTAACATGATTTTTGTTGTTTTTGTTTAAGACAGGATCTTATTACGTAGCCCAGGCTGGCCCTGAGCTTATGATCCTCCTACCTCGCTTTCCAAGTGCTGGGACTATAGGTTTCACCACCCAGATACAGAAGAGATTTTCAGATGTGTCTGCAGAGTGAGTGTAAAGGAGTGAGGCCTTAAACATGATGCACTGAGCCCAACTGCAGGCCAGCACATGGTTCAGAAGCAGCTGAAGCCCCCCACCCCCACGACATACCATAGAGAAACTGGGAGCACTGGATGTAGCCCTCCTCCATCTCTTCACATTTGTCAGCAGCAGTCTCAATGTCACTGATGGTGGAGGCAAAGATGGCGGCTCCGCTTTCCACCAGCTGCTTGCAGAGGTGGACACTGTTGCAGGAGGCAGCACAGTGCAGTGGTGTCCTAGAACCAGAGTGAAAATGTGTAGTTGGCCACCTGGCTTCTGCATATACCTCTGAGAAATTCTGAGGAAGGTGCCACACCTTTGTGTCAGGCAAGTTTCTAGTTTTTTGTCTTTCTGAGACAGGGTCTCCCTGTAGCCCCAGCTGTCCTAGAACTCACTATGTAGACCAGGCTGGCCTGGAACTCAGAGAGATCTGCCTGACTCTACCTCCCAAGTGCTGGGATTAAAGGTGTGCGCCACCATGCCTGTCTAAGTTTCTAGTTTTTAAACACATGATTTCTACAATTTGTTTTAGACTATGCATAAATCTTTGGGAAAGGGGGACAAGGTGTAGATTAAGTAGTGGCCTATAGATAGATGCTCACATATAACACATGCAAATGTACATTTATAAATGGCCAAGTTAGTAATTGTGTGTGTGCATATCTGTATGTGTACACCCATGTGTGTACTGTATGCTCATCTATGCGGGTGTATGTGGAGGCCAAAGGTTGATACTGGGATGTCTTCCTCAATTGCTTTTCCACTCTATTTTTTGAGACAGTTTCTTGCTAAACCCAGAGCTTGCTGTTTTGATTAGACTAGCTGGCTAGTGAGCTCCTGGGATCCGCTGTCTCTTGCCCCCAGTGCTGGGGTTATAGATATATGCCACTACACTGGCTTTTATTATTATTATTATTATTATTTTGGTCTTTTTTGAGACAGGGTCTCCCTATAGCCCCAGCTGTCCTAGAACTTGATACGTAGACCAGGCTAGTCTTGAACTCACAGAGATCTGCCTGCCTCTGCCTCCCGAATGCTAGGATTAAAGGCGTGCGCCACCACGCCCGGCTATACTGGCTTGTATGTGGGCATTGGGAATCTGAACTCAGGACCTCATGTCTATACAGCAAGCACTTTATCCAATGAGCCATCTTCCTAGACCCAAATGGTTAATCTTGTGTGTATTTTAGTACAATTAAAAAAAAAGGTAAGAGAATCTGAAGTATCTATAATAAACAATCCTACAGCAGAGCCCTGATCCTGAAATCAAATGAAAACATTCGCAAACAGCTAACATCCAACAAAGTCTTCTGAAGTTGCTTTTCATGTAGAATTTCTATGGAACTCATGTATTTCATGTAGAACGTCAGCAAAGAGGAAGAGCAAATGAATACACTGCTTTAGTTACAATGCTAGCAGGGCACAGGAAGAGTGTAAACAATTATGTCTGTAACAGGAGAAAAGTAAGAGATACAGCAGTCTGGGATGGAATGATGGGGTACGCTTCCTCTTGTGTGCCTTCCAGTTTTCTAGAACATGCAAGCTTTCCTTTTTAAGGTAGGAAAAGTACATTTCTGAGCCCCACCCCACTGGGTTCTCACCATCCATCACTGTCAGCAGCATTCACGTTGACACCAAAGTCCAGCAGGAACTTCACGATGTGATGGTGGCCGGCACAGACAGCGTTATGCAGGGGAGTGATCCCTTCATCGTTGGGTTTGCTGGGGTCCTCCACCTAGGACACAGGGCATGTGAGCGACAGTCTCCAGCTCTCAGCAGTACATAATGGGAGTGTGGCTCACCTCATAAATGATCCTCTGCACTAAATCAAACTCTCCTTCCAGAGAAGCATCTAGAAGCAGTGCCAGGGGGTTGAAGCGCACTCTCAGCCCATGCCCCGTCCGTTCTGAGTTAGGCTTCTTCAGGTTGGTTCGTTTGCTCTGTAGGGAAGTATGGTTTCAGTGTCTAGAGCTGTGCAAGGCAAGGACCAGTCCAAGACCTCTTCCTAGGGAAGGAGTGGCGAGAACTAAGCCCGAAGGCAGTGGTTCAAGAGCAACTCTGGTGGCTGTCCCATGAGGGACAGGCCTATGTAAAGGGCATCCCTCAGACGGAGAATGGCTACTCCTTCTTAGAAGACTGTAGGAGGGAGTGTGGGGATGGCTGTACTGATGAACTGCCAGCCCTGATGGAGTCAGAAGCTAGTCTTTACTGACATGCCACAGGACTCTTTCAATGGTGGTCCAGAGAGCCCACCAAGAAAGCCTTGTTGAGGATATCAGGATGGCCTAGCCTCGCTGCTGTGTCAACAGTGACCTCCCCCAGGGGGTCTAGGTGTTTCCCTCTGTCTGCCTGTCCTCCAGGTTTCAGATGCTCACCAGGGTACTATGTACTCTTCTTTGGGCCCCTTGGCCTGTGTGATCATCTGACTACTAACTCTCTACCCGGGCCTGATTTTCCATGGCAGGGGCACACCTGGCTTTGGTCTCGTAAGGGTACCCACCGCAGAGGCTGCTGGAGGATGGATGACAGGGGGAAGAGGTGCCGGAGGGAGCGGTTCCTCTCCTGGAGACGGAACCTCAGCTAGAGGACTTGGGACCTGTTCCGTGGACGGCACTGCAGCCACGTTGTTGTTGTTGTCCTCAGCAGGTTCCGCAGCCTGACGAGTGGTTTGGGGACAAATGAGCTCCTCTGGCTCAGGAGATGGTAACTCATTATCGTTGGCATCTGAGGATGGGGCAGGCTCATCAGGGAGTGGGGCTGTGGGCTGGGCAGGGGTAGAGTCATCCAGGTTGCCATTGGCATTGGTATTTCCATTGTCCACATCCGCTAAGGTGCCCACAAAATCCTGTGACGGGCTGGGCTGGTAGAAAGGAGTACCCTCCATGCCACCAGCCAGGGTATTAAAGCGCTGATACAGCAGCTTTTGGATATTGGGCCCTCCGGGGCCCTCTGGCTCTGTGATGGAGCTGCGCTTCTTCAGAGGCCGGGGCGCATTGGCCAGCTTCCTGCGAAGAGCCTCTAGGTCGGCATCGCTCTGATAGCGAAGTGGTGAGTGCACAATGGGCGTGAGCTTGGTGGGGCTTAGCGGCCGCGGCAGGCTCTCCACTGTACCGCCTTCTCCCGGTGCAGCGGGCCCTTCCTGCTCTGGCTCTTTTTCAGCACATTCTGAAGGTGGCTGAGGCTGTGTCGTGCCTGTGCCCAGTGACCCATGAAGAAATGGTAAGGGTGATGGAGATGCTGACCCTGATGGTAGGACAGGTTTACCATATACTGGAGAAGAAACAAAGGAGAGAACCACTTCAACCTGGCTGCGGTACAGGGCTGCTCCCTGGCACTGACTCCATGAGACAAGGACTGCTGTTGCTCCTCAGTTTTGATTTTTTTGAATCCCCAGCAAACCTTTTCCAAAACCCTCCACTGACTCGTTCTAGTGAATCAGGTTTTATATTTGGATTCCAAAACTGGGCTCTTTCAAAAGAAGAAAAGGTTGCTGACCTGAGTTTCCCTATTTTAATCAAGCCCGGTTTGTTTCCTGGCCAAGGAAAATACCAAAATCAAAAAATTTGCATCAGTGCCTGGGACTAACTCAGGCAACAGGAAGACAGTTGCCTCTCTGGAGCAGGATGGGTTTGACCTGTGGTCCAGGAGCTTCTCCGATGGTCAGATTTCTGCCCACAGGTAACAAAACACCCCCTGAGAGGTCCTTGGCCGGTGATGCCCAGATACACCCAGGAATCCCTGAACTAAAAGTCTAGATGCTGCAGCCACTACCTAAGAAAGTCTGAGGAGGCTGCAGCCCTAACCTGGCCCACAGAGTCCTCTAGCCAGGGTAAGAAACCCTTCAGCTTCCACGGGGGTGTGGAACTCAGCTGCATCTTCACATTTGCCTTCCTAGAAGGCCTCTGCCCCACTATGCACTCCAGGCTGTCTTCCCTGCAGCGCCTCACACTGCCCATGCCAGGGCTCTGGCTTAGCAATGACCAGCAGACCCAGAGAGCCAAAAGTCAAGATCCACCCCTGATCTTTGAATCATACAAGTTACCATGAAGGAGGAGAAAAATGGAAACTCCAGCAACTTCATCCTTCTGGTGATGTACAGGTTTACTAAGTGCAACAGGGAGGTGGATCCTCAAGCAGGAAGTGAGAGCTCTGTGCATTTCATCTTTTATTGCCATCCCAAACTAACACCCTATACTTTATGTAAGAGTTATGTCTTACCCTAAGTAGCATGTAGTGACAGGGATTCTAATTAAGGGTAACTTCCATTCCCAAGAGTATATACTCAACATACCTGCTTTAACTGACTTATTTAGGGTGCCATGCACTGCCGGCTGGTAATTCTTAGGTGGTGTGGCTTGCTGGAGGTACATGGAATATATGGAACTTGAATTTACTGTCTGGGGTCCTTTCCTGGGAGACTGTGGCCTTGACCCTTTATCAGCTAGAAAAGGCCTAATGGCCACAGTCAGTGGAAACTCAGGTTTTCCATCTCCAGCTGGAAATGCAGGTGGCCCTGCCGGTGGGTACGTGGGACTTGGTGGTACTGAAATTCTCTGCTGAATCTGCTGCGAGGAGCCAGGCTGGGGGGCACTGCCTGCTGGAGGCAGCGGAGCAGGTTTTTGCCGACTTGGGCCTGCACCAGGTCTGGGCAAGCTGCCTTCTTTCCTCCTCTCCAGGGAGCTTGTCGACCCTGGGCCCAGAGGTGTAGGACTTGGGTATGTCCCATAACTTGGCGGCAGTGGCTTGCCTACACCTGGGATGGGCGGTGGCCCTTTACCAATCTCGATGCCCTAAATTTAGGTGTTAAGAAGAAAACACAGGTTACTCTTGGAAAGGTTAGGCATATATCCTATCTATTTACAACAGAACACAGCAGGATTTGGAAGCCTTTAATGGGCTAGTGACACAGGGGGTACCAATGGGCTTGCCATCTTGTCTACTGGGCATACTCATGCCCGGAGGCCCAGTAGCCTTTTAGGATTCTGGGGATAAGGTAGGCACTAACAGGACTAATTTACTGCCAAGACATCTCGCACCCAATCTTAAGCTGAAGATTAAGGCAGAGGGGAATGCATTGGGGCTCTGTGGTGAAGCCAGATGACCTACCAGCTTCTCTGTAGCTCCCAGAGCTGATAAGGGCAATGGCTGGCTTGAGATGGCCCCCTGCTTGAGGGCTCCCTCCATGCCCAAGTCCTTCCAGTCTGCACTGGCCATCTGAGCTGACTTCACTGAAGAACCAGAACTTGGCTTTAATGTTGGCCAGTTTCCATCATTGGCTTGAAAAGAACATGGAATGTATGTAAAATTTTTATTGAAATTAGTTGAACCAACCTAATAACAGTATCTTGCCAAAAACAAATACAGTGCTGGGACTCCCATCAGCCAAGCAAGCGGCTGACCACCACCTGTATGCTTAGGAATTTGCTCGAAAACACAGACCCATGCGTAAGCCCAAGGAGTGATCTTAGCCAGCACCTCCTGGCCACTGTGGACAGCACTCAACGACATCGCAATGCTCGGCTGTGCAGCACAGGGCTGCATCACACTGAAGTACAGGTCAAGTCCATTAAAGCCACAGCACAATACAGCAAGCACTTATTTTTCAGACCCCATTTATAAAAACAATGTAGCAGTATGAAAAGGCTTATCATTTGACTTCATAATAGATTTGATTTGCATGAGAGGCCAGTACACGTTCCCTCTGATTAGGAGAAGCAGCAGTTAACATTCTGCTGTGATGGTGAGATGGGCCCCTGCTTCTCTTTCACAGGCACAGGTGCTGAGCTGCCCTGACTGGTCCACTTCTAGCCCCACGGAGGCTAGACATGGACAGGAATTAGCTCAGGCAGGATAACTAAGCAGCAGCAGGGAAGTCACTTGTTATCAAAATGTTGAACAATGTTCAACTTATAAAACAAGTGTAAGGTGTCCAGGATGTTCTGCAGAACCTGCAGGGACAGTGGTACATGCTTAGGGGAGGAGCTGCTCTGGGTGCTCTGCTTGGTTTGTGGCACTCAAGTCCTGCTCCTGAACCGACTTGACGTGCTGTGGCAGCAGCACTGCAGCCAGGGTGCACTCACTATGGTGCCCGCCATTCAGTGACTACAATGCTGTCACTCTGAGCTGCACAGTTCCAACACAGTGCTAGGGCCCAGGACAAACTATCATCTTGCTCCACATGGCCTGTCAGCCTCCTGGCTACAAGCTTTCACTCCCTTTCAGTTAAATCTTGGATTCCTGGGAGTACGTGTGGGCACTAAGAAACTCACTAGAGACGCCATGGTGAAAACCCAACTGACTGAAAAAGGCACTGGAGGCCCATGCATGGGCAGTGTGCTGAGGAACTGCATTTTCTGTCCTCTCTCAGGTTCACTGGGAGAATGGCTGCTCAGTGGCTTCCCAAATCCTAGAGTAATAGGAAGTTTTATGCAAAAGAGCTGTGGGAGGACTGAACTGAGAGCCTGTTCCTTTCTTTAGGACAAAATAGGTGTCCAGGGAAGGCCACTTATTTTTATTACAATACAAAGGACAATTTTTACCTTCAATTATGATGAGAAATAGGCTTCATAAATATCTCAGAAAAATCACTTTCACTTTTATTTATTTATGAGACAGAGTCTCTATGTAGCCTAGGCTGGCTTAAAGCCTATCCTGCCTCAGCCTCCCAGTGTGCCACTATGCCCTACAGTTCATCTTAATTTTTGAAAAACAAGCTCACCCTACCCCCCTGAAAACAGAACTTTTGCTATGCCAGCCAAATGGTACCCACCATTTCTGTGGATGATTATGAATGGGCCCCCACCCCCAATTCCACAACTGGGTTGGAAGGGGCAGGTATACTGGCACGGTACTGTTTTCAAGTCCAAGTTTGATGAATAGCCTTCCATCAGTTTGGAAAAACAAATGATTACTGATTCTGTCTGTGTTATAGATCAAAAATGAACCACCAGGCCTGTCAGCTGACACACAGTTCATAAGTGGGCTTGCAGAGTGCCGTAAGGAGTCACAGTCAGGCCCGACGTCCAGATCTGACACTGTGCATGTGCTGGTCACTCTGTGTCTACTGTAGTCATCTGTGTGACACAGAACCAGGATAGCCAACAACAAAGAGTCCGAGTCCCTATCAGAAGGATTTCTCATCCTATCTCCAAGTCTAAGATGATGCCCCCAGCTGGGGTTGACACAGGAAACCTGTGCTTTAAACCACAATGGAAGGAATGAGGCTGCATAGCACAAAACCATAGAGAAGGGAGTGGAGAGTAGGAAATGTTCTCAGCTTGGAAGTTTTAAAAGCTCAAGTCAGCAAAAAAGGAGCTGGCTGTGCTATTCTGCCACTGAAAGTCACACCTTCACTCCTACTATGGATAGGGGAGTCCACGCTATAAACAACTGCTTACCAATGAATGCTGGAGGGAGGGGGTCAAGCTGAACACAGACCCTGTTTGGCTGCTATGACATAGCCATAAAGAGATCTGAGTCTGGTTCTGGCCCATGAGGGTGGGGGAAGTGCCTACGCAGGAGTCAGAAGGTGCCTGAGAGGCAGGTGTTGTGGCTGTGAACAGTGGGTACCACACAATAAGAGGGCAGCACAGGAAGGTCACTAAGCCTGAGGAAAAAAGACTAAAACATATGTGCCTGACAGAACGTTTTCACAGAGGAACAGGTCAGTATACTAGGACACAGACTGTGAATGCAGGGAGACAACCAGGCCAAGTCATCAAACCTCACTGTAAGGAAGCCCTGCCTTTTTAAAAAAACATAGGGTCTCCCTGAGTAATTTAGAACTTGCTTGGCAGACCAGGCTGGTCTTGAACTTGCAGCACTCGTTCTACCTTTGCCTCTTGAGCACTGAAATCACAAGCTTGTACCACCACACCTGACAACCTGTCAAGCCCTGAATTCTTAATCAGTGTTTTAAAAACAATCACACTTTCCATGTGGAGAGCCCTGTGACTGATGGAATACCATGCTGGGGGCCTGAGTCAGCACACTGCCTAACTGTAAAGACCAAAGAAAGGGTTTGTGGATTTTTTTCTTTTCTGGGTGCTGGAGAACAAACTGAGGGCCTGGAGGCCAGTGCTGTACCACTCAGCCACATCCATAATCTGACAAAGGCTTTTCTGGTTGATAAAGATGGTGCTGAGTGGGGAGAGAAAGACCAGCTATAGCACTGTCTACAGGGAGGCAGAGAGCAGAATTACAGTCCTCAGGGAAACAAACCTGTGCTGTGTGCATCTTTGTAATTTGTCATTTGTGTTTTGAAAAGGCACAGTAGAGATCTTCAGACCAGTAAAGAGAGCTTGTTCTTATTTCAGGGGCATTATTACAGAGACTAGGTACCTCAAGCAGTGCTGGGGCAAGGGTCTAGTACAGAGGTGGGGGTACTGTTGCTTCCCTCCCCTCCCACACACTCTCCTGAAAGGACCAGAGAACTGACCAGATTTGGATCTTCCGTGGGCAGCACTTGAGGCAATGGTGAGAGGCTTTATAGGGTCTCCTGGGATAGGATAGCTCCCAGCACTGGGAACCTGGATGTAAGGACCCACAGCAGCAACCCGACCAGACGTGCTCAGGGGTGACTGTGGTGATGATGTGCCATTCACACGGTTCAGCTGCAAATCAGGAAGAAATCAGAGTCAAGATTCTCTTAAGCCAGGAGTGGTGGTGCATACCTTTAATCCCAGCACTTGGGAGGCAGAGGCAGGAAGATCTCTGTGAGTTCAAGGGCAATCTGGTCTACATAGCAAGTTCCAGGCCAGCTACAGTGAGACCCTGTCTCAAAAATACAAAAAAAAAAAAAGATTCTCTTAAAAGAAAAACTAACCTCAGTGGTGAGAGACTATCAGACTAGAAGAGAAATAAACCACTCGTGGCTGTAACCTGGGAAAGTCTTCACCCTGAAGGACTGACCAGCACATAGATGAGGAGCATTCAGAGAAGAGTCTGACCCACAGCTTGTGAAGTCACTCTCCAGTGACATCTGCCCACTTGTGAGCTACAAAAACAAGGAGCTGGCATGATGACAGCACAAGCACCTCTCTCTTATTGGGGGATGTTCTCCCTCCCCTGTGTGGACAGAGGTGCCGATCAAAGCCTGTTCTCTGAGCATGGCTTCAAATCCTTCTCTGTCATTTATTCACTGTGCTGCCTCAGGCTACTGACTTAACCTCTCTGAACCTCTGTGCCTACTCTATAGTCAGGATGCAGGGCAAGGAGCTCAGGTGAAGCCTTATTGCTGACAAGACCCTGCACCTCTGAGGACAGTCCTGGTTTCACAGCAACAACACACTGGGCAGAAGATACTGGCTACATAATGCTGGTCAAGATCCAAAGCATGTGTGGCAGGATTCTAACTAGAGAACCAGGGACTCCTCAGGGTTCCTAGTTAGGAGGGTTCTAAGTGGAGAACCATGGGCTCCTACAACTGCCTGCAAGATTCTGCATGCTGGATCATGCCTTGTTCTGGAAAAGGCCCACGACCTCCACAAATGCTTAGAAGTACCTAGACCTTTTGGTAGAGTCACATTTTCGCAAGGGCACTGATTTCAAGGAGATCCCCGAAGCAGCATAACAGATCTAGACACTTGTGATGGCTCATTTTTAGAAAGTGTGCGCGCGCGCGCGCGCGTGTGTGTGTGTGTGTGTGTGTGTGTGTGTGTGACAACATATGTGGAGGTCAGAGGATAGCTTGTCACAGGAGTTATTTCTTTGCTTCATTCTACCCTACAAGTCCGAGGGATTGAACTCAGGCTGTCAGGTTTGGCAGTAAGAGTATTTGCTTGATGAGTTCTCTCATTGGTCCTGTGATTGACTGATTGATTGATTGAAGTATATGCATGTATTACCTGCATGTTGGTAAGTGCACCTGTGTCGTGCAATGCCCATGGAGGTCAGAAGAGGCTGTTGGATCCCCTGGGACTGGAGTTACGGACGGTTGTTAGCTGCCATGTGGGTGCTGGGATTTGAACATGGGTCTTCTGCAAGAACAACCAGTGTTCTTAAGTGCTGAGCCATCTCTCCAGGCCCCCTGTGATTTTAATGGTTAATTGTATGCAGCAACTTGGCTAAGCCATGGTACCCAGATAGGTGCTCCAACACTACATGTTTCCAGGAAAGCAGTTTTTAGAATGGATTAACATTTAGTGGACTCTTGAGTAAGGCACTTCATAAGGTAGATGGGTCTCATGTAACCAGTGCAAGGCCTTGAGAGAGAAAGACTAAGGTTGCCCTGGAAGAAGGGATTCTACAGCAGATGGCCTGTACTCAAGCTACTGGGTCTCCACATTGCAAGTTTCAGACCTGCCAGCCTCTGCAACATGAGCCAATTCCCAAAGATAGGGATCTCCTATAGTTAGAGCTGGCCTGGAACTTTGCCCTAATGTAAAAATGTGGACCAGCCGGGTGTGGTGGACACACCTTTAATACCAGCACTCGGGAGGCAGAGGCAGGTGGATCTCTGTGAGTTCAGGGCCAGCCTGGTCTACACAGTGAGTTCCAAACAAAAAACAAACAAAAAAACGTGGACCGAACCAGGGGCTGCAACTCCAAAGCCCTGCATCCTCACAGCTATAGAAGAGGGAAATCACAGGGAGCGTGGAGGTAGAAAGTTGAGCTCTGAGTCCATGGGCCAGGAAGGAGCTGAGTCTTGGGAAAGTACATTTTCTTCTACTCTATTTTGAAGGGATGGCAGACGACACCACCCAGTGATGAGGACTTTCATGGGTTTTGATGTCTGGTTTTTGAGACATGATCTTGATTACTATGTAGTAGCCCAGGTTGGATTTTCCTGCCTCAACCTCCCAAGTCCTAGGACTTCAGTGTGCCACCAGACACTCCACAATGGGTACTTTCAAAAACCACTGATAGTTTAGCTCACAGACATTCTTTACATACCTGAATTTTCTTTCCATAAAGACGTTCACGCAGCTCATTGATTCGCTTGTCCATCATGGCCACCTCCATGTTGCGCTTATTTAAGAGTTCCTTCTGCTGCTGGAGTTTGGAATTCTGTTCCTGGTTAAGCTGGTTACGAATCTGCAAAGTAGAAAACACAACTTTTAAGATTTTCATTGGTTACATCTTATCAGGTTTCTGGCAGGTGGGTCCCACACAGGTTCAAAACACAAACTGAGAAGTGCTGTCTCTTCAGGGCCAGTTGGCCTTGGCCACAGTGTGATGTTCATCAACAGTGACTTCAGAGTTCCAGATTCCATAAACCCAAATGACAAAAACTCTTTTGTGTGATCTAGCTGGGCGTGATGGCACACGCCTGTAGTCCCTGCATTTGGGAGGCAGAGGCAGGCGGATCTCTGTGAGTTCAAGGCCAGCCTGGTTGACATAGTGAGTTACAAGACAGCTGGGGCTCCGGGGAGACCCTGTCTCAAAAAGACCAAAAAAAAAAGAAAAGAAAAAGAAAGGGTGCGGTCTTTATAAAGTGGACCAAAACCAAAGCAAGTAAAGGAAGGTAAGGGCCTCATGGTAGACAACGCATTTGAATTTGAAAAATGTAAAAATGGAACCATGAAATGTCAGCAAGAGCTATGAAATAAAACTACTGATGCAGTGAAGAGAGTCCATGAGCATGGTGGCTCATGCCTGCAATCCTAGTGCTTGGGAGGTGGAGGCTGGAGGATTGGGAATTTGAGGCTAGCCTTGGCTACACAGATAGTAAATTCAAGGCCCACCTTGGATACATGGAAGCCTACCTCAACAAACAAACCAAACCTCATGGTCTGTAATCATTTCTGTATGTACATTTGAAAGTCACCTTTGGATTTTGTTATAAAAGAGCACTCAATAAAAGGGATTAAGGACCTTCTTTCTTGGGCTACAGTCCACTGAGTATCAGATCATGCAATGTCAGAGTGCATCTCAGTGTCATACTGTCACTGAAAGGTGTGCTTATACAGATCATGAAAATTCTGTTTGCAAATGCAGAAGTGAACTGTGGACGTGTGGCCCATTTGTAGACTGGCTCTAGGCAACATTTATAGTAACTCATTCCAAAATTCATGGCTAGTGACACAATTTTTTGTGGTAAAACAGTCCCCTTATTAAGGTTATAGAAGACAAGGGGCAAGGCACTAACAGCTTATGTGTCAACCTCAGCATCTTGGTTTTCCTAGTTCCTGCTTCGTGTTGAGCCGTGGCAACGTGGTCTAACTGTTCTGATAGGCAGCTGTGGACGTTGGGGAGAAGGGTTGCCCTTATTTCTGCTTTGGAGAATACACAGTTCTGAGCTGTGGTAGAGGGCAGAGCAAGGCTCACCCTCACTCATCCTCAATCTAGCAGTGATCTAGAAACAGAAGAATCTCAATGCCTTTTAGTATTTATTGGGTTTTCTCAAAACAAAATGAAACAGCAATTCCTAGTTGTTTATTGAAAATAGAATTTATGGATAGAATGCCCATTATTTTAAGAAAGTAAAACAATTTCTAAAAGTTTAAAAAAAGATTTATATTAATTATAAAGTTAAATCTCATTGCTAGGGAAACAAAAGAAAAGAAGGGAAGGGGAGGAAAGAACAGAGCAGCCCCAAGTTTGGATGTGTTTACACGCGTGCTCAGCCACCTGTGTATGTAGTTTATAGGTACAACACAGGTGAAACCAGTATAGAGGTGTTGTTTATTTCCTTGATTTTTGGTGCAGGAGATCAAACCCAGAGCCTTACAAATAATGCCAGGGAAGAACTCTACTGCACATCGATATCCCCAGCCTCTGCTTTTGAGACAGGTCTTGCTCTGTAACTCAGGCTGGCCTTGAGTTCATACTTCTCTCGCTTCTGCTTCCCAAGTGCTAGGATTACAGGGATGTACGACCATGTCCAGCCCAGAACAGAGTTCCTATGGGCATCTTTTATTTATTTATTTATTTTTTTGGTCTTTTTGAGACACGGTCTCCCTGTAGCCTGGGCTGTCCTGGAACTCATTATGTAGACCAGGCTGGCCTTGAACTCACAGAGATCTGCCTGCCTCTGCCTCCCGAGTGCTGGGATTAAAGGCATGTGCCTTTTGTTTTATCTTATGGAGAGATAAAGCAGAAATCAAACCTAGTGATCTGGGGACAACCATCCAGGGACAGCCCCTGCAGCAGCCCTCTCAGAACCCAGGAGGCAAGCCCCAGGTCACCTGAATGAGGGGCCTTACTATGGAGGTATCAAGGTCACAAAGATAACCTAAAATTCCAAATAAAGCACTCATATCATTTTAGGGGATTCTAACTGGTATTTTTTTAAACACACTAACAAACTGACTCAACTGATAAAAACTAAATCAATGAAAAGCTACTCCATCAAAAGTATCCTTATAAATTCTGCACACTTAATTTAGTTGCTTAAAATTCATCATTGGGGCTGAAGAGATAGCACAGCAGTTAAGAACACTGACTGAGTTCTTGCAGAAGACCCGGGTTCGAATCCCAGCACCCACATGGCAGCTAACAACTGTCCATAACTCCAGTTCTAGGGGATCCGACAGTCTCTCCTGTCCTCCGTGGGCATTGCACAACACGGGTGCACTTACCTACATGCAGGCAATATATGCATACACATAAAATAAAAATAATAAAAAAATCATCATCAAAAATATCCTTATAAATTCTGAACACCTAATATTTGCTTAAAATTGTAACATTAACAAGTGATTTAGTGATCTTATTGTCTGTAGCTAAATACCCTCATTTCATAAAATGATACAGTACTTTTCTTAGCAAGTGCTAATAAAGTCATGATCTTGTCTCTGGCTCAAAAAGTCATTTGCTGAAAGGTGACTTTAGAGAAATGGAAATCTCAAGGATTGAATAAAATGTGACTGCTTTGTCTCCACTAAATTAGGCTGAGGCCCTAACCCTCACCAAGAAGGTTATTTAGAGTGGAGCCTTTTGGAGGCATTTAGGTTTAGATGAGGTCAGAGCCACTATTAAATTAGAATCTGTTCATTTGTTTCCAGAGTCTGAATATTCATCCTATTAGGACCAAGGAGAAAGCCAGAAGGGAGGAACATCTGTATATGACCACTCTGCAGATCAGGCACATTACCTGCAGTTCTTGGTACAGCCGTTTTAGCTCCACTGCAGCTGGTCCTGTCAACTTGCCATTGTAAGACTGGAATCCGTTCAGCTTTCCTTTCTTCAGATCTTCTAGCTGCTGACTAAGCTGATCAACTCTTAAGATGGCAGTCTGTACTTCCTGCTTCTTCTCTTGAAACATGGCACTGAACCTTTCTATTTCAGCAGCTGGAATTGCCCACCAAAAAAAGGAAAGCAGTTATGTAACTGACACATTCTGTATTCATGTCTATACACTGCTCGCAATGCTGGTATTAGTTATATATATTATTATTATAATCCAATACTAGCTTTGGATTAACATAGATTCATAATAACAAAATAAAAGATAAAGTGTATGCATAACCCAAAACACATGTTTTTTTCTTGCAAGTGTTAGGGATGGAGGCCCCTGGGACCCCACATTTGCTAGGCAAATGCCCTACCCAGCCCCAAAACATATGTCAACAGGTTTGTTTATAAATATTTATTTTTTTATTTGATGTGTATGAGTGTTTTGCCTACATGTATGTCAGTGCATCCGTCAGAAGGTGTTGGATCCTCTGGAACTAGAGTTATGGATGGCTGTTAGCCACCATGTGGGTGCTGGTGATCGAACCCAAGTCCTCTGTGAGAGCAGCTAAGTGTCCTAACTGCTGATCTGTTTCTCCAGCCTATGTCAACAGGATGTGAGTATTCACAAAGCTATGCTTGCATTATTGAATACTTTTTTTTTTTTTTTTGGTTTTTTTGAGACAGGGTCTCCCTGTAGCCCCAGCTGTCCTGGAACTCACTATGTAGACCAGGCTGGCCTTGAACTCACAGAGATCTACCTGCCTCTGCCTCCCGAGTGCTGGGATTAAAGGTGTGTGTCACCATGCCTGGCCTATTATTTTTATTTTATGTGTATGAGTGTTATGCCTGCATGTAGGTAAATGCACCCATATTGTGCAACGCCTTGGGAGGACAGAAGAGACTGTCAGATCCCCTCGAACTGGAGTTATGGAAAGCTGTTAGCTGCCATGTGGGTGCTGGGATTCGAACCCAGGTCTTCTGCAAGAACAGCCAGAGTCCTTAACCGCTGAGCCATGTCTCCAGCCCGTTATTGAATATTCTTTAGGGTACTTATTTACAGTCCAAAAACTACTTTGGTCTCAGTACTTTGAACCCTCAGGCAGCAGCAGAATCAAAGCTTTGTGAAGGTCTTGCTCATTGTTCTAACATCAAATAGACATTAATTGAATTGATTAAAAAACAAACAGTTCACACAGAAACAAAAGTGAGTACTGTTATGATGTATTTTTTTTGGGGGGGTCTTTTTTTGAGACAGGGTCTCCCTGTAGCCCCAGCTATCCTAGAACTCACTATGTAGACCAGGCTGGCCTTGAACTCACAGAGATCTGCCTGCCTCTGCCTTTTGATGTATGTGCTTTTGATGTTTTTTTTTTATTGGGACAGGATCACCCTTTGTATCCTTGGCTGTGTGGTCTAGGCTGGCCTCAAGCTTCAGGTAATCCTCCTGCCTCTGCCTCCCAAGGGCTGGGATTACAGGCATATGCCACCACACCTGTCTGGTTATCTTAACCCATGGATAAAATTTAAATAGTTCAACAAAAACAAACCACTCATTACGGCCAACCATAGGAGCAGCTTTACTGTTGTGATCAGTGTGACAGAAGGGCCTCCCGACTGTTTCACTAGGGCTATTCCGAAACTGTATGCCATAAATATGTAAAACTGCCTTGTGCTAATCATTTTTTTTTTAAAGTTTAAGGACACAGAAATGTGAACTCTCCTAAATAATCATACATTGAACACAGATGTCAAATTATCACACTGTACTCTATAAATATACACAATTAGGCCAGGCATGGTGGCGCACACCTTTAATTCCAGCACTCAGGAGGCAGAGGCAGGCGGATCTCTGTGAGTTCGAGTCCAGCCTGCTCTACATAATGAGTTCTATGTCAGCTGGAGCTACAGGGAGACCCTGTCTCAAAAGAAAATACAACAACAACAAAAAAACCCCCAACAAACCCCCAAACCCCCCAAAAACCAAAAAAAAAGAAAACCCCCAGGAAATTGATTTTAATAAGATATAATTAACTACACCTTTAATCCCAGCACTCAGAAAGCAGAGGGGTCAATGAGATCAAGGTCAGCCTGGTCTACATAGCAAGTTCCAGGCCAGCTGGGGCTACAACCATGTCTCCAAAATCAGCACCACAACGAAAATCACTTAACTAACCACCTCCTCTGAGCTGCAGGTTAGAGTAAAGCAACAGAACACTGCTACCACAAAATGTACATGGGCATCTGACTGAAACGGCCAAGCTACGGCTGTGTCACTTGACTTAGCCTAGCAGCGTGGACACAGTGGGCTGTAGGCACATACACAGATTGCCGTTCATAATTTTGCTGTAGTCGACCTGTCCTCTCATGGCACGGATTTTCTTCAGCTTATTTTCCTGGGCTTCAACTCGTTCTTTCAATTTCTGAAGCTTTTCATTCTCAGAAATAGACTGCTGTTGGCGGCGCTCCTGTTGCTTTAGAAAATGTAAACGCTGTTCCTAACAAAGAAGGAAAAAATGTAAACTTTGTGAATAGAAACTTATGATTGTCTGTATATATTACATTTCCAGGCTCACCCATCTTAGTAGATAAAGAACACTGTAGGAGTGTGCAGACACATCAGTCCACATAGAGCTGAAATTACTGCACACAGGCATGTGAGACGGTGTGAGTCTGGGGATTTTTAGACCCTGCACACGCACTGGCCTGTACATTCAGCTCATGCCAGTGCCTCTACAGAGGCCACTGCAGGGAGCAGGGACCACACCCTTCCAAAGCCATTTCATCTCTTAAGCCCCAGCAGCCTGGTTTCCTGCTGTCTGCGCAGGTTTCCTGCTGTGATAAAGAACTTCCAAGAATCCCCTCCACAATTTCCTACATGGAAATGAGCACTGACCAGAGAGGATTTTACATGAAAAGAAGATCATGAGGGAGATAACCCTCCAATCTGTAACTCACACTGCCAATCAAGGAAGTGTGTGCTTTCTTCGGAATTAGAGCCTGAAGAAACAGTGAAACACGTTACAGGAGAATCCTAAAACAAGAATGTTTGCAATACTCTTCAAGTTTTGTTTTTTTTTCCCACTCATGTGCAAACATACCCTGAAGATAACACAACAGTTAAGTATTTACAGTCTCATACGTTAAGCATGATTATACATACTATACTAAGGTGAAGAAATATGTGCTTAAGCATTTCAGATTTGGAATTAGCTTGTGATTTAAATTACTGAAAGTATCTGTAAAAGTTTTAATTATATTTTATATATTTTGTGTGTGTTTGTGCACAGGTGAGTGCTAGCTGGGGCACACACCAGGAGGTCAGAGGACAACCTCAGGAGCTGGCTGGCTCTCTTTCTACCGTGTGGGCTCTGGGAACTGAACTGTAGCAGTCAGGCTTGGCAACAAATGCCTTTACCTATTCAGTTATCTTGACCCTTTGTAAAGTTTTTTTTTCTTTTTTTTCTGGCCTTTTTAAAAGTTTTTATAAGCCAGGCGTGGTGGCACACGCCTGCAGTCCCAGCACTTGGCAGGCAGAGGCAGGCGGATCTCTGAGTTCAAGGCCAGCCTGGTCTACATAGTGAATTCCAGGACAGCTGGGGCTACAGGGAGACCCTGTCTCAAAAAGGCCAAAAAAAAAAAAGTTTTTATAGGTATGAGTGTATTGACTGGATGTATGTAAGTGTACCATGTGCTTGCAATGTTTGAGGAGGTCAGAAGAGGGCATCAGATCCCCTGGAAGTGGAATTACTGTTGGTTGTTAGCTGCCGTGTGGGTGCTAAGCACCAAACCCCAGTCCTCTGCAAGCTACTCTTAACCTCATCTCTCCAGCCTCAATATTATATATTGTCTTATATATTGTCTTATATATATGTCTTTTTGAGACAGGGTCTCCTTGTAGCCCTAGCTAGCTGTCCTGGAACTCACTTTGTAAACTGGGCTAGTCTTGAACTCACAGACAACCACCTGCCTCTGCCTCCGGAGTGCTGGGATTAAAGGCATGCACCACCACACCCAGCCAATATTTTATTTTTTAAAAACCATTCAAATGAAGTGGGTGTGGTGGTGCAGGCCTGTAATTATACCACTCAGGAGGCTGAGTTAGGAGAATCACAAGTTCAAGACCAGCTGGGCAACTCATTAAGACCCTCTTTCAAAATGAAAAC
>NW_008360325.1:573298-583634 GCF_000622305.1 Nannospalax galili | reverse complement strand
AACCCCAGTCCTCTGCAAGAGCAGCCAGTGCTCTTAACTGCTGAGCTGTCTCTCCAGCATCCTTTGTAAAGTTTTTAAATAGCAATATTCTTAGATAAATATTTGAAAAGGAAATAAAATAGAATTGGAAAAATTTACAATTACATAATAGTACGCATATTTCATCTTTGAAATCTTAATGGGTTAAATATTTTATTTAAAAAAAATTTTAATTTATGTATATGAGTGTACTACCTTCATGTATATAAGTGCACCTGTGTCATGCAATGCCCAGAGAGGTCAGAAGAGGGCTTTGGGTTCCCCTGGAACTTAAGTTAGCTGCTATGTGGGTGCTGGGAATCAAACCCAGGTTGTCTGCAAGGGCAGCTGGTCTCTCTCTCTCTCTCTCTCTCTCTCTCTCTCTCGTCTTTTTGAGACAGGGTTGCTGTCCTAGAGAACTCACTATGTAGATCAGGCTGGCTTTGAACTCAAGAGAGATCTGCCTGCCTCTGCCTCCTGAGTGCTGGGATTAAAGTCCTGTGCCACCACACCTAGCTCAGCTATCTCTCCAGCTCTGGGTTAAACACTTAATAATCTTAATAATAGGTTTCTAAAATTTGTATTTATTTTTAAAGATTTAATTAATTTTAACTATGTATATATATATATGCGTGTGTCTGTTGGTTTTCACACATGAATGCAGCACCCTCAGAGGGCAGAAAAGGGAATCAGAACCCCTGGGGCTGGAGTTACAGGCAGTTCTGAGCTGCCTGGTATGAGTGCTGGGAACCAAATTCAGGTCACCTGAGGTGCAGCAAGCACTCTAACCGCTACGCCATCTCTCTAGCCCTACATATTTTTTTTTTTATTCTTGAAGTCTAATAAACTTTGAGAGAAAAAACAATTTTAATCTTTTTGAGACAGAGTGTCTCCCTGTAGCCCCAACTGGCCTGGAACTTGCTATGTAGACCAGGCTGGCCTTGAACTCACAGAGATCCACCTGCCTCTGTCTCCTGAGTGCCAGGTTTAAAGGCATGCACCACCATGTTCTTCAAGAAAACTTTTTTATGTTTGTGCATATGAGTGGGTGGGTGGGTGCTCGTGTTGAGGTGGTCAAAGGATAATCCATAGGCGTCAGTCAGTTCCCCTCTTCTACCACAGGAGTCCCAAGAATCAAACTCAGGTAAGTCAGGCTGAGTCATCTCACTAGCCTAATGAGACAACTTTTCAAAACAAGTCGAATGGGCTGGAGAGATGGCTCAGTGGTTAAGAGCACTGGCTGCTCTTGCAGAGGACCTGTGTTCAATTCCCAGCACCCACATGGTGGCTAATAGTAATCCGTAACTCCAGTTCCAGAGGATTCAGCTAGATAATCACTTTGTCACTGAGGAACTCTCTACAGAAGAGGACAAATAGGCTGGTGAGGTGGCTCAGTGGGTAAAGCATTTGCTGTGAAGCCCGAACTTGAGTTGGATCCATGGGACCCACATGGTAGAAGGAGAGAAGTAATGCCCACAAGTTGTCCTCTCCCCAGTGCACGTGCCATGGTACAGATAAGAACTGAAACAAACTGTTTTCATTAACGTGACGAAAGCCAGAAGAGGATGTACACTAAGCTAAGCTGAAATGTTTAGAGGTTCCCTTTAAAGGAGATTCAGAACATTTCAAGACATTCCACAGTACGAATCATTTTCAGCAGGGATGGGTAACAAGCTGATTTTTTTTTTTAAGCTGATTATCAAGCATGACTAGACCATGATTTAGAAACATTCCAAATCCTACTTTCACCCACAAAAGCAGAACTTTGTGTGCATAATGAGACTAGCTGTGCCTCACACTTTAACAACCCTAACATGCTCAGTGTGGCGTGGAGTAGCTCTGTAGAGGCCTGCTAACCAGCTGCCACCCCTCCAGGGCCTCTGCAAGAGCTTTCGTCAGGTATCAGTCTCCTCTAGGCCCGTAACACCAACTTCATAGCAGAGAACACACTTAGGAAACACAGAACTGACAACAGGAAGTATCTTTTGCTTTCCAAATTTTGTCTGTGACTTGGATAGAGCCATTTCCTGTTCTGTGGTAGCACGTGCTGAAGATCACAGCGGTTCTGACACCACCCCACATCAAGAACCTTCAGGAACAATGTGCCATTGCAGAAGGGAACACACAGACTGTGTTCAGCACTTCCCTGGCACAGTCCCATTTGAGAGAACCACTCCTGAAGGTGACCTCGATCTGAAGGGTCAGTGGAAGAGCACACACTCTGAACAGTATTTTTCTCATAACTTACCTTGGCAACCAACATTTGCTGCTGATTTTCAATTTGCTGCTGTTGCCTAGCTGCCATATCTTGAAGTTCTGAGAGGGTAAGCTCAACACGTGGATTCCCAACCTACAGAGAACAGAAAGCACTCATCAGCTGCACTTCTCTCTGCGGAGCCTTTCTCTAGTTAAGAACTCATTCACATCTGGATTTATATAGGTTTCCTGGAAGAGAATAAAATTTAGTTTTTTTCTCATATGGACTACTTTTTTTTTGATCTTTTTGAGACAGGGTCTCCCTGTAGCCCCAGCTCGCCTGGACCTCTCTATGTAGACCAGGCTGGCCTTGAACTCACAGAAATCCGGCATGTGTCACCACACCAGCTTGTTGACTACTTTTATTAAATATAAATAACAAGTATAATTTTTTTCTAAAGATTTTCCAATGCATAAATCTCAAACACTCTATTTAATAAGGGGCTTAACATACAACCATTTGCAAATGTGTATCATAATTGGCATTCTTCCGTTTGGATCAGGGATTTAAAAGGTATATTTGAACAAACAGGTCAAATGCTCAAGGACAAACTAAAAGGTAAATGTTCAAGTGATAAGCAAGACAAAAGCCATTTTTCCTGTTACCTGCTCTTGAGAAACTGAAATACAAAATGGATCTAAAATGCCAATGTTCATTAAAAACACCGTGTATGGCCTACAGTAAAACTCACCTACCGTCTGACAGAGTACACGTGTAAAATGAATGTAGAAAGGTAGCACCTAGGGAGGGGCAACTGGCCATAGACCTTCCCATGCATGCTCAGAATTCCCACTTAGACCGGCATAGGACCCTCCAGCCCAGATGAGAAGACAAGTGGACACAATCCACTCTGTGAGGCAGAGCAGAGAGCCTGTGCGTTTAAGCTTTCCCACGGAACACGATTCACTGAACCCTGCCATGCATATGATGCACTCTGCTAGATGTGTTGCACATACTATCTGTATGCTGGGTGTGAGGATCCTCTAGGCAAGGCGCCATGGGACAGGTAGCAAGCCAAAGGAGAAGCAGAGCTTCTTTCTGGTGGGTCTGCCTTCCTCCGAACCCTTCAGTTCTAACCAGGAAGGCCATGTGGTCCCTGCTCAGACCCCACTTCCTTACTTCTACATTCACACATATCCTTAGGACCCCTTTACCTCCTGGCAACCTTAAACCTCTTATAGTTCTTTTTTGAGACAGGGTCTCTATATAGCCCTAGCTGGCCTGGAACTCACTATGTAGACTCGGAGATCTGCCTGCCTCTTCTTCCTGAGTGCTGGGGTTAAAGGCATATGCCACTCCACACATCTGGCCTCTTGGAATTCTTAACAGTTGGGGCTAGGAGAGATGGCCCAGCAGTTAAGATCACTGACTGTTCTTGCAGAGCACCGGGTTTGCTTCCCAGCACATACAAGGATAACAACTGTCCATAACTCCAGTTCCAGAGATCTGACACTGTTTTCTGACCTCCGTGGGCACTGAACAACACGGGTGCACTTACAGACATGCAGGCAACACACTATTACACATAAAATAAAGATAACAAAGTTTTTTTGTTTTTGTTTTTGTTTTAAAAAAGAATTCTTAACAGTCTGTTCTAGCCTGTGCTCTATCTACTAGCTCCAGGTCTTCCTAAACTTTTCTTTTTTTTTTTTTTTGAGACAGGGCCTCACTATGCAGCACTAGCTGGCCTGGAACTCCCTATGTAAGTCAGACTGGCCTTGAACTCAGAGATCCATCTACCTCTGCCTCTAGTGCTGGGTCAGAGGTAGGAGCCAGAACGTTCAGCTCTTCCTAAACTCTTACGATATTTGAGCATATTCTTTTTAAAAAATTATTTTTTTGTGAATATGAGTATTTTGCCTGCATGTATGTAAGTGCACACGTGCATGCAATGCCCTTGAAGTCCAGAAAAGGGCAATGGATCCCCTGAAAGTGGAGTTAAAAGATGGTTGTTAGCCACCATGTGGATGCTGGGAATTGGGATTTGTTCCATGGTCTTACCTGGACCTTTCATACTTTTTCTAAAGGTCCTGAGCAATGTAGAATCAGTCTCTTTTAAAATTAGATATTCTACATTTATTTATTCTCAAAGATTTATTTTTATTTGTTGTGCATGTGTGTATATGTGTGTGTGTGTGTGTGTGTGTGTGTGTCTATAAGTACATTTGCACAAGAATCCACAGTGGTCAGAAGGCATTGGATTTCCTAGAGCTGGAGTTAGAGGCAGCAGTGAGCTGCCTGGTATGGGTTCCAGGAACCAAACTCTGGTCCTTTACAAGAACAAAAAAGCACTCTGAACCACTGAGCCATAGCTCCAGACCTCCCTCATTCATCCATTCATCCATTCATTCATCCATCCATTCATTCATTCATTCATTCATTCATTCATTCATTCATTCATTCATTCATGTACGTGTGCCACGGTGTACAGGTGGAGAACTGAAGAATCAGTTCTCTTCTGCTACCATGTAGATACCAGGATTGAACTCAGAGCCAGGCTTGGCAGTAAGCACCATTACCCTCCAAGCCACCTCACCAGCCCATTAAAAATTAGGTATTTTAAACTGACAAGTTACAGAAATTTCCATTTTAAAAGAAATTTGTTCTTAAAAACAAAAAAGGAAAGAAGCCCGCCAGCGCGGGGAGAGCAGAGGCGAGTCGGGTTGCCAGTGGCTCCTGCCACACACCGGGCCGTGGGCGGCGGCAGAAGGTCCCCGCCTGGACAGTGCGGACTTCCTCCAGCCTCTCTGCACTCATCTCCCCAGCATTTTCTAACAAAGATGCGGCAGCTCAAAGGGAAGCCAAAGACGGAGACGTCCAGGGACAAGAAGGAGCGCAAGCAGGCCCGGCGGGAGATCACGGTGGTGCTGCCCACGCTGGCTGCGGTCGTGGTCCTGATTGTCATGTTCATGTATGTGGCCACGCGCCCTGCAGTCACTGAGTGAGCGCCTCCACTCCTGTGGATGGGGAGTGGGAGGCAAAGGAAATCCGACTTTCCTCTGCACATGTTCACAGTGCTGGGTGCAGGGCAGGAAAGCCCTGTCTTCTCTGGTCTTTGACTTGATTAAAGTTTCTCTACTTTTCTTTGGAGGGAATAGGGAACATTTTATCAGTGAATGTGCCATACACCTGATGGTCCACTTCATGTGCCTTTCAGACTTCAGAGCAGTGTGTCTGTGTGTTTCTTTTTCTCCTGAAATGGATGCATAGCGTGCCTGGGGGGAGGGCTCTGGGTGAAGCTGCTGAAATCAAGAGTTGCCCTTGATCCATCCTCTGGGACATGTTTTCTTTTTCCCGTTCACATGTTCTGAAGGGACAGTGTTTCTTCTCTGTGCTTAATGTGATATGAAATATGCTGACTCAAAGTGAAATATTTATTCTTTGAATAAAGGAGATAATAGCCTTAAAAAAAAAAGAAAGAAAAAAAAAGTTCCTCCAAATACAGACTACTGGGGGAGAAAAGACATGAACAGACCCACCCAGAGTTGAACCTAGTGCTACACTACTGATCTGCCAGGCAAGATGTGCCCACTGGTGCAACAGTGACACAACTGTTAGGAGGGTGACCGACGGCTTTCAGACTGATTTGAAGCCCACGCCACAGGAGGCAATTCAAGCCTGGTACTGTAAAGCTGGTCAAAAGCCCGTGGCTGGGGAAGTCCCAGGCCCTAGTGGGGAAGCTACTGCTGTTGTTTTGCTAAATGGACACACTGCACCGTCAAACTGCCTTCTACACACTTATGTTTCTGGCCACAGCTTCACGCTGCTCTCAGCTTTGGTCACAGAAGCCTCTTTTTGCAATGGGTGGTGGTTACTGCAGACTTGGAACTGGTCAAAGTGCTGAGAATAAGTGGTTGTTGAATGTTCAGTCCTAAATACGGCACCTACATTACCCCTTCAAGGCTCAGGAAACACTGTGCAAGAGGAGGCAGAAAGAAGGTAAGAGCTGGAGGACAGGGAGTTGTGTAGAACACTGATTTGGGGCCTGCCATGGCCACTGTACTCTTAGATTCATAGCCCCTGTGATTTCTTGTACAAGAACTACTGGAGATGTGGCCTATCAGTATCCTTTCAAGAATGGCAAAGGGGTCACGAGACTCCACCCCTCCTAAAGCTAATGACAGTTAATGGTTGCTGGGGGAGAGGCAGGCATTTTCTTTAGTGGTGTAGCCTCTGGTAAATTGCCCATGCTCCTATAAATAACTCCTTATTAGTGCTCATGTGAGCAACTCTAATTAAACTCACTGGGTCACCAAAACAAAACAGACACGAAAGTAGAAACAGACAGATTGGAGAGAGGCAGGGAATCATCAGGTGTGGGGTGGGACAAGAGGGGGTAACTGGGAGGGGGTGACTGACAAAAATACATTACATACATGTATGAAAGTCATAATAAAACTATTTAGTATAAATAAAATATGCTAATAAAATGCTTAAAAATTCTACTGAAAAAATTCTCAATCACTACAACAAAAGTTATTTTTTCTTTCCTTTTATACTCTTCATGGCTTTATTATCTGCCTCTATCATTTGGTAAAAGTGCCCCCAAAAAGGGACACATATGCATGCGTGACATTCTTGGTGTCTTCAGTTGCTTTCCTGGATGCAGAGCCTCAGAAAGACACTCAGTTATACACAATTCATAGGCAAGTGTTTCACCCAACACACAGCAGTCTCGAGTTTTCTTTGCACTTGCATTTTCACTGTGGACAAAACCAGCAGATCAGCAGTGAGGATGTGGACTGTCATTACACACTCATAACAGTGCACTGCTCAGGTTGGCACCTACGCCAAAGCTCATGAAAGCAGAACCCCAGGGTACCACACTCAGCCAGTCTCATCACCATGGAGACTGTGAGGCACGGAAATGAAAAGACTCATAAAACCGTCCTCCCCTAGACACTGGGTCCAAATCAGAGTTAGATTTTCTATACAGTATCATTTCAAACTTTATAAAAGTCCCAAATAAAAATATCAGTTCACAACACCCCACGACAAACAAAAATAAAACTTGTTTCTATGGCCCTAAGTGCAAAATTAGAACTATCAAAGAAAAAAAATGCAAGACATATATTCTAGTCCTCTTCAGGTACAAAAGTTTAAAATCTGTCAAATCGTTAAGAAAATGAAATAGCAAAGAAGTTTGAGAAATACATGGCAGGGTTTGGGGAGATGGCTCAATGGGTAAAGTGCTCGTTGTGTAAGCATGAGGGCTTGAGTTTGGATCCCCAGGACCAGATAAAAAGCCAGGGGTGGAGGGAATGGCAGGCAGATCTCAGGAGCTCACTAGCCAGTCAACGTTGTCAAAATGGTAATTTCCAGGTTCAGTGAGAGAGCCTGTCTCAAAAAAATAGAGTAGAAAAAAAAAGGTAGAAAGTGATAGAGAACAACACCCAACATAGACCTCTGGTCTCCACACACATGCAGTCATACACACACATGCACACATGCACAGTGAAAAATACAGTGAGATTGATGATACTTTTTTTGGTGAGGGGGTGGGGATGGGGCTAGAGATCAAAGCTAGGAATAAGAGAGAAGTTCTCTACCACTGAGCTATGTCCCCAGCCTGGGACATAGGCATAATTTAAAGAATTCATTTTATTATATTTTATTTTATTTTTTGGTCTCTTTGAGACAGGGTCTCCCTGTAGCCCCAGCTGTCCTAGAACTCGCTACGTAGACCAGACTAGCCTTGATCTCACAGAGATCCACCTGTCTCTGCCTCCCAACTGCTGGGACTACAGGCCTGTGCCACCATGCCTGGCAATTTAAATAATTTAAAAGTATTTATTATTTTTATTTCATGTGTATGAGTGTATTGTATGTAAGTGCACCTGTGTTGTGTAATGCCTGTAGAGATGAGAAGAAGGTGTCTGATCCCCTGGAGTTGGAAGTTATGGATGGTTGTTAGCTGTCATGTGAGTGCTGGGACTTGAACCTGGGTTCTCTGTAAGAGCAGTCAGTGTTCTTAACCACTGACCCATCTCTCCAGTCCCGCTTTAAGCATAATTTACACGCAATCAAACACATTCGATTAAAACACACTGCTGAATGAGTTCATATAACTGCACATCCCAGTGTGGTCACCCTCTTATTAGACACAGACCTTTTCTAGAACTAAAGGAGTTTTCTGTCTGTCCTTCCCAGTTGATCCCCAGCCTGATCTGTGAGGATCTGTTGCTGCTGTTTTGGTAGGACAGAACAGCAGTTTGCTCTCAATTGCATGTAAACGCAATCACACAGTATGCACCTCACCCATGTGGCTTCTCTCACAGCTTTAAATGTTTTTGTATTTATTCATTTTCATTCAGCCATTTCCTTTTCGTCACTGAGTAGAACCTGATTGTATCATACACTGCATCTTCTTTATCCGGTCCTCTGTTGATGGAGAACAGAATGCTGCTTTTACTGTGTAGACAGAAGCAGAGCTAGTGTGAGCATTCACACACCAGAGTGTCTGTGGACAAAGGTTTGTTTCTCCCAGTGTTCTAGTCTGAATGTGAAATGTCTCCTCTCCCAGGCTCGAACACTTGGCCACTCTCTGTCAGTGTGTCTGGGGAGGCTGGAGAAGCTTTAGGAGGTATGGCCTAGCTGGAGGAATTGAGTCATCTGTGGAGACTTCAGTTTCATAGCCCTCCACTTCCTGCATCATCTCTGCTTCCTGGTCCACAGAAATGCAATCCAGCAGCGTCCTGCCACACAGTCACTCTATCATCACCACGCCTTTCCTGTGGCATAAGCTCTACCTCCAAACCATGAACCCAACTCAGTTCTCCTCCTCCTCAAGTTCTCCTTGTTAAGCATCTGGCCACAGTGTCAAGAGGAGCAGGTAATATGCTTGGGTAACCAGTAGCAAGAGTAGCACAGGTGTGTGGTACTTAGGTAAGTATTGTGTTCAACTTTCCCAATTGCCAAACATGCTGCTGCTCTCTCACCAGCAACATGCCAAGAATTCTAAGCTCCTCCACTGGGTGTTCAGGTTTCAATCACCTTCCTTTCAAATCACATGGTAACCTCTATAAAAGGGATTCTGTATGAATGGACTTTGATAAGCAATGAAAATATACAGAATAAGATTCTTAATAAGTAAGGTAGCCCATGATGTGCTAAACGCAGGATGCTAAAGGCAGGCTTATTTTCAGGTATTCTCTCATCTTGCCTTACCATGTGTAAGAATCAAGGCTTAAAAAGCTAGAAACTGCTGGCTGTGGTGCCATATGCTGGTAATTCCAGCACTTGGGCTAGGAGGCAGAGGCAGGCAGATCTCTGAGATCAAGGCCAGCTTCTAACTAAAAGAAAAAGAAAGAAGTGCTGTTTGGGGGCTGGAGAGATGGCTCAGCAACTAAGAGCACTGACTGCTTTTGTAGAAGACCTGTGTTCAGTTTCCAGCACCCACACAATGGCTCACATCAGCCCATAGTTGCATACACACAATGGGTGCACTTATATACATGTAGGCAAAACACTTATATACATAAAGTACAAATAATTTTTTTTAAAGAAGTGCTGTTTGGGTGCTGGAGAGATGGCTCAGAGGTTAAGATCACTGACGGCTTTTGCAGAGGACCTGGGTTCAATTCCCAGCACCCACATGGCAGCTAACAACCGTAAGTCCAGTTCCAGGGGATCTGATGCCCTCTTGTGATCACCTCAGGCATTGCATGACATGGATGCACTTACATACATGCAGGCAATCCACATTAAAAAAGAAGTGCTGCTTTGCTGGATGTGGTGGTATACGCATTTGGGACCAAAGCCAAGACAGGAGGATGAGGATCAGTTCAAGTACAACCTGGGCTCCAATAAGATCCTGTTTCTGCAGCATTTGGAAGGCAGAGGCAGGCGAATCTCTGTGAGTTCAAGACCAGCCTGGTCTACATAGCAAGTTCCAGGCCAGCTGGGGCTACAGGGATACCCTGTCTCAAAAAGACCAAAAAATAAAAATAAAAAATAAAAAGATTCTGTGTCTTGGGTCTGGAGAAATATCTCAGCTGGTACAGTGCTTGCACTGAATGCATGAGGCCATGGATTTGATCCTTAGAATCACAAGGGAAAGAA
>NW_008360325.1:563125-573073 GCF_000622305.1 Nannospalax galili | reverse complement strand
GGGAGGAGGAAGGAGGAGGGGGAAGAGGAAGAAGGGGGAGGAGGGGGAGGAGGAAGAAGACAATGATGACCTTGTCCCCAAAAAAGGGAGGGGGGGCTGGAGAGATGGCTCAGCATTTAAGAGCACTGGCTGCTTTTGAAGAGGACCCAGGTTTGAATGCCAGCACTGACATGGCATCTAACAACCATTCACAACTCCAGTTCTAGGGTATCTGATGCTCTCTTCTGATCTCCATAGTGTCCAGTGCATGTCTGAGCTGCTCTGGGGAGGACTATTAGCATACTAGAAGCAGACCAGTAGCCCACCTATGCTGACCCTGGTGACCTCAGCCCCCCTCCAGCCTTCATACCTCACCATTGTCAGGTCAAATATCCCAAACTGCCCAAGGGCCTTTAGGTGTTTTCAATGAGAAATGCCCACCCTCTGCATTTAATACTTTGTCCCCCACTGGTGATGCTACTTGGAAGGTCATGAACTCTTTAGATGAGGAGATGAAGCCTTGCTGGAGGAAGGACATTAGGGGTGGTGTTGGAGGTTTCAGTCTGCCACCACTTCTTGTTCACTCTCTGCTTCCTATGTGCAGATGAAGTATGATCAGCCAACTTCCTGCTCCTGCCACCACATCATCCCTGCCATTCTGAATACTATCCAAAATAAACCCTTTTCTCCTGTAAGTTGTTGTCAAGGTATTCTATCACAGCAACAGGGATAGCAACCAATACAGGTCCCCAAAGTCCTCACTATGCTCACAAGTCCCACTTGAAAAGGTGATATTCTGGCATTACAATTTCAGACAAGCATTTCATCAGTTTACTCAGCCCAACTGTCCCTACTCATAGACTGCACTATAACTGGGAACTGTACGTTGCACTTAGACAATCCAGAATGATCTTTGGCTATGCATACCCACCAAATGACAAGGAGACAGCAGAATCTGGGTCTTAGGCACTTCTTCTGCATGGGACACATATATGCCTCTTTTTAAGATTACATTTTGATTATTTATTTATTGGTCCTTTGAGACAGGGTCTTCCTGTAGCCCCTGCTAGCCTGGAACTTGTTATGTAGATCAGGTTGGCCTCAATCTCACAGAGATCCACCTGCCTCTACCTCTAGAGTGCTGGTATTAAAGGTGTGTGCCACCATGTATGACCTTTATTTTGATTAAAAAAATATTTTATTATTTTTATTTTTTGTTTATGAGTATATTGCCTGCATGTATGTAAGTACACCCATGTCTGTGCAATGCCTGAGGAGGTCAGAAGGGGGCACTGGATTCCCCTGAAACCAGATTTACAGACAGTTGCTAGCTGCCATGTGGATGCTGTGAATTGAACCCAGGTCTTCTGCAAGAGCAGTCAGTGTTCTTAACCACTGAGCCACCTCTCCAGCCCCTTTATTTTGATTTTTAATCATATGTATATGTGTGTGTCTGTGTGAGTATGTGTCTGTGAGTGCAGGTGTCTGTGGAGGCCAGAGGTGTCAGATCCCCCAGGATCTGGAGTTACAGGCAGTATAAGCTGACTTGGTTGCTGGGAATTGAACTTGGATCCTCTGGAAGAGCAACAAGTGTTCTTAACCTCTAAGCCATCTCTGTAGCCCATGCCTACTTCCTGTTCTGAAGTACTTTTGCTATCATAAAGATGTTTTCTTGTCCTTTAAGTTCACTTTGGGTGCAATCTCCCCAAAAGTTGAAACAGTGGTGTAGACAGCAACATGAAGGGGAATCACATTGCAGAGCCATTCTAAAGAACAAATCTCCTTCATCTCACTCCACCAACCACCTCTACTTGAAGCACTGCATTCCTCCTTTGGCAAGCATAGCTAGCTTGCACTGCATACATCTGGTACACCAACTGTATTTAGATGTTGTTACATACATCAACATGTTTTCCATTATATGTTTTATATGTGTGAAAATTGTATACTGTTTCAAAAATTTTTTTTTAGCTGGGCTGGTGGCACATTCCACTAATCCCAGCACTAGGAGGCAGGAGAATCTTTGTGAGTTCAGGGCTACCCTGGTCTATATAGCAAGTTCCAGAGGAGCCAGGGCTACATAGTAAGGGGACAGGGGAGGAGAAGGAAGAGGAAGAAAAGATTTAGTCTTAGCTTTTAGCATAGTCCGTTCCCAGCTCGTACCATAGCTTTCCCCTCTTCCTTCCTATCCCACACATCCTAGCTTCTAATTCTGCCACCAGAGGGCCTGCCTCTTCCTCCCTCGCTCTGCAGAGGGCTTTGAGAGTTTCCTCTAGGAAATCTTTGTGACACCCCCCCCCCCCCCGCCCCACAGTAACTGAACCACAGCCTATTATTCTGGTGCCTAGTTTTACTTCTGCTGTACTTACCACACAACTGCGATTTATTTGTTTATATTTCTAGCTCCAAAACTAACCTGCAGAACCTGCAGAGAAGCCTAGGAACTACCTGCAACAAGCACCTTGCTTCAGTCCTGTGGAGCTAAAATAAACTGGATAGGATTGCCTTGGAAAGAATAAAGAGAAATTCTAAGCTTGGGTGATAATACTAAGAACCTCTGGGGAATTCTTTAAATTGTACATTTTGTTTTATAAGTTTTTCTGTATGGACAGTTCACAATAAATACAATAAAAAACAAAATAAAATGAAGAGCTGGGCATGGTGGCACAAACCTTTAATCCCAGTAGACCAGCCAGCCCTACATAGTGAGACCCTGTCTCAAAAGAAAAGGGAAAAGAAAGATCGCTGAGTGTGATGCACAAATCTGTCAGTCTCAGCACTCAGGAAGCTAAACCTGGAGGATTACAAGTTTGAGGCCAACCTGGGCTAAATAAATAAGGGAGGAAAGGAGGCAAGGGTTAGACTAAATCTCTATCATCCTCCCTCATTTGATCATTACAAGATTTAAAAACAACAAAGTAAATTAATGTTAAAAGTCTAAGTGGCTTCTCAGGTATAAAGTCATTACAAAATGATGAACATGCTTAAAACAAATCTCTGGCAAAATAATTAGGACAAAAATATATTTAAGCTCACAAACAGTTCAGAGTACAAAGTGAAGCTTCTTTTTCCTACTTCAAGCTTATAAATTTTCAGGTTTGGAGAGTATTTTTACTTATCTATTAAGCAAATAAAAGCAGGCAATAATGACATCTAAATACATTATAAGATTGTATGCTTATTTTCTTTTAAAATATTTTATTTATTAATTTTATGTGTATGATATATTGCTTGCATGTGTATAAGTGTACCTGTGCTGTGCAATGCTCATGACATCAGAAGAGGGCATCCTATCCCCTGGAACTGGAGAAAAGGACAGTTGTTAGCTGCCACGTGGGTGCTGGGAACCAAACCCAGGTCCTCTGCAAATGCAGTCAGTGCTCTTAACCGCTGAGCTGTCTTTCCAGCCATGATGTGTGCTTATTTTCATAACATTAAAATACTCAGTAAAACTGAGCCTCTTGACCATCTCATTATGAGATGGACTATGAATCTTCCACGGTTACTAAGTTTCACAAATTAGTAAGGGCCAGTTAGGGGTTGGGGTGGTCAGTAGTTCAGCATGGATTTACCGTGCTCAAGACCCTAGGTTTGATCTCCAGTACCAAAAAAATAAAAAACAAGGAGAAAGGTAGATACACAGGATGTACTGCAACTTTCTACCCCTCCAGTACTACATAATGCTGCTTTATTCTACAAATATAAATTATTCTTATGATTAAACCTCACTGATACTAATTCAGTTCAACATACATTTATACCCAAGACAAGATGGCAGCAACAATTAGGGCTGGAAAGGTCTGCAGGAAAACAGGGATATGAACACTGAGACGTACAGCACACATTACTTCCATTGAAAACCGTGTGCCAAGTACCATGGCAAGGAATGTTTCCAAGTATGTGGCTGACAGGATGCCATGAGCTACACTTGTGGAAACTGCATCTAAATACAACATAGTACATGAAAACACTTTTAACGGCATCACTGAGCTAAGAGACTAAGGAGCAGAAGGCAGAACCTTGGGCAGCAAAGGGGCATCAAACACCCCAAGTGTCTTGCCCACTTGGGTACTTGCTCTCTGTCAGCTGCTTTGTGGCTATCCATAAACAAGTCTGAACAAAGATTTGTTCTCTCTCTGGCACAGACGCTCAGGAGTACTCCACTCCTGTGTCATAGGAAAGATTTGTGTAAGTTACCAGCTACCAAACAGCTCTGCAGAGTAGAGTGCAGCAATGCATCAGAGTTCCTGCCTCTTCTTTCCTCACCAGCACTTGCTGTGATCAGTCTTCTAATGTCAGACATTCACGGTCATTTAATGTGCTCCTAAACATTAATGGTGTAGAAGACAATTCCATGTACTTATTTGACATCTCCTTTGGTAAATCATGTCCAGTTTTTGGCCTATTTTTAAAATTGGGTTATTTGCTTTCTTATTCAGTTTTGAGTATATTCTGTGTACAAGTCGTTCATCAAACATGATTTTCAAGTATTTCCTCCCAGATTTTGTCTTCTCTCTTCATAGTCAATATTAAAATCACCGTGTATGTACTAACTAACCGAAGGGATATGTCTATGGACAGAGTTAATCACCTAAAAGGTGCTGGGTGTGGTGGCTCACGTCTTTAGTCCCAGCACCCGGGAGGCAGAGGCAGACAGATCTCTGTGAGTTCCAGGCTGGCTGGGGCTACAGGGAAACCCTGTCTCAAGAAAAAAAAAAATATTCTGAAAGATGTCTGCTATGGAAGGATCCAGAACCCAGCACAAAGACAAAGGAAACAACGACATGAAAAGAAATCAAGAGACAAAGAGAATAAAACAGAGACAGATACGTACTTGAGATCCAAAAGAAGAAAACAGAAGAATGAGGAAGATGGGATACCTGTAGAGAAACTTGTAGACCTGCCAATGGATACTAATCTTCAAAATCAGTACATCTGACAAGCACTAGAGAAGTTAAAAGAAATCTCCAGGGACTGGAGAGATGGCTCAGTGGTTAAGAGCACTGACTGCTCTTGCAGAGGACCTGGGTTCAATTCCCAGCACCCACATGGCAGCTACAAACCGTCCATAACTCCACTACCAGGGGAATCCAAAGCCCTCTTCTGACTTCCATGGCATTGCACAACACGGGCGCACTCACATACATGCAGGCAACACAACTCATACACATAAAATAAAAATAATAAAAAAATAAAATAAAATAAAGAAATCTCCATGGCTTCAGTAAAAAAAATGGGAGCATTGCAGGGTGTGGTGGCGCACGCCTTTAATCCCAGCACTTGGGCATCACATTTGCAAATCATCCAAAGGACTTTGGTTTAGGAGAGTGAATAACATTTTTCCCTGTTTTTCATTATTTGGTTTACATTTTAAAAAAAAAAAAAAAAAAAAAAAAAAAAAAAAAAAAAGGGAGAATTACTTAATCCCAATTTCATTAAATTCCCCCACAGCACTTAATGAAAATAAAGAGATTTTTACATCCTCTGACAAGTACCACTCAGTGCTGGACACCATGTGGAAAATGAGAGGTGAGAAGCATATTAGTAATTGTTTCCAAAAATAAATTCTGACATTTATATTCAATTGATCAAAAGTGCCAGACAATAACAGGCAAAATAATATTTTTTTTAGGGGCTGGAGAGATAGCTCAGCAGTTAAGAGTACTGGCTGCTTTCGCAGAGGTACCCAGGTTTGAATCCCAGCATCCACAGTGCTGGTGGCAAAAAACCATCTGTAATTCCAGATCTGATGAGGGATCTGACACCCTCTTCTGACCTCTGTAGGCACTGCATGACACGGGTGCACTTATATACACACAGGCAATACAGTCAAACATATAAAATAAAAATAATATTTTTAAAAAGAATATTTTTTAAATTAAATGGTGTTGGAAAAACTGGAAATTTATATGCAAAAAAAGAATCTGGATTTCTACCTCACATCATATATTAAAAAAAAAAAAACTAACTAAAGCACATTACAGACCTAAATGTAAGAGCTAAAACTATACTTTTTTCTCTTTGTTGATGGGCTGTGTCCTCTGCAATAGTAAAGCATATCTCTGAGTCCTCTTAGCAAATCCTAGAACCTGGGGTTTTCAGAACCCAGCCCAGTAATAAACAATGAAAGTAAGTCCAGTGTCTTTATAGCATAAAGCAAAGTCACCACATAGGTTAGTCTGACTTGTTGACCTGCAATTTTCAGAGACCAGAACTTCCTGAGTCTCTTGGATTCAGCTGCTAATGGGCATGAATCACACCAGCTCAGCATCCTGCCCTTTCTTCCAACCCACAAGCCGTTCCTCCCTCACATCGGCTGTTTGATCGGTTCTTCATTGTCTCAGCCCACAGGCAGAACATTTAATGTACAATTATTCTATCCAGGATAGACACAAAAACCTTTTTGGGAAAAGATATTTTTAACATCTTGTTAACTTAAAAAATTCATGTAAAAGTGCTCTGTAGACAATAAAGTGTTTTACAAGGTAATGCATTATAGGATTAAAAGGCAGGTAGGTGTGTGTACCATAAAATACAGTAACGCACCTTTGATGTAATGTTTTTAGTGCAGCTCGTGCGCTAGACGGGGTCTCATACCTTCCTCTAGTTACAAGCTCTTATAAAGGGTACAAACACACTTTGGGTCCAGGTCTAAGTTCTGTGCCCTTAAAATGTTTATATTACTCCACGCCAACATAAACAATTTTATGAAGGAAGACAAGATCACAGACCTTTTCCTCTTTGTTATGGCACTGGAATATGAGCCCCTCCACCTGTTATACCCCCCTCAACACACCAGCTATTCAATATGTTTATGTCACCATCCCTGAATGGGATGATGGTAAATCCTAGAACTCAAAAAGCTCTTCAGGGCCAATGTGATGGCATAGCGGGTAAAGACACTCGCCACCACACCAGACAACCCGAGCTCGATCCCTGTAACCCACGTGGTGAAAGGAGAAAACTGACTCCCATAAGTTGTCTTCTAACCTCCACACATGTGCTGTATAGTACATGCATGCCCACACACTTAAGACACGCAAACTCATATACAATGAATGTAAAAATAATTTTTAAAAGGATCTTCAAAATTGTGTCATACAAGTTAATTCTGAATTCTTATTTGTAATTACATGAGGAATGTTTTAAAGTCCATTGCATTTACTCAATCATAATTTCCACCAATGCCTTTATTATTATTATTATTAATTTATTATTTTTTTTTTGGTCTTTTTGAGACAGGGTCTCCCTGTAGCCCCAGCTGTCCTGGAACTCACTATGTAGATCAGGCTGGCCTTGAACTCAGAGATCCGCCTGTCTCTGCCTCCCGAGTGCTGGGGTTAAAGGCGTGCACCACCACGCCCGGCTTGGCTTGCCTTTATTATTTTTTAAAAATGATTTATTTATTTTTATTTATACAGTGCTTTGATTGACAGTATGTTTACTGGTATCTGTGTAATGCCTGCAAAGGGGGCAAAAGAGCTGTCATGTGGGTGCTGGGAATTGAACTCAGGTCCTCTGGAAGAACAGCAAGTGTTCTTAACCTTGAGCCACCTCTGCAGTCCCCCACCAGTTTTTGAGACAAACTCTCATTATGTGGCTCAGGGTAGCCTGGAAGCTGCTTGAAGCCTGTCTCTATTTGCAAAGGGCTGGGATTATAAGCATGTGCTGCTATATCTGACTGTTTCAAGAAATCATAAGGGTAAGAGATGCCAAGTTGTACAGGCCTGTACAACATTCAGGAGGTAGAGGCAGGAGGATCAAGAGTTCAAGGTTATCCTTGGTTACAAAGCAAGTTTGAGGCCAGCCTGGACTACACATCACATCTTATCTCAAAACACAAAATAAAGGAAGAAGGGTGGGGGCTGAGAAGGAGAGAGACTATGAAAGAATGAGAGAAACAGAGATACAGAAAGATAAAGATAGACTGATTTCCTAAAACAGATAGGACCCCTCTGCAGGACTCTAGGTTTCCAGTGGACAAATAAGTCAGATGAAGATGTGTGGAATGAGCTTTAGAGAATGAAGCATAATGAAGAATTGACAATCTTGACCACAGGAACATTTCTCTGAGTGACACAAAGATTATGACATCAAAACCAAATAGAAGAAAGAACGGAGGCCAAGGGGGATAGCTCAGTGTGTAAAGCACTTGCCACACTAGTGTAAGAGTCAACCAGAATTTGAATACTCAGACGCCATGAAAGCCAGACAAAGTAATGCACACCTGCAATCCCAGTGCTCCTACCTAGAGATGGAGGTAGAAACAGGGGAGCCCCTAGAAGCTGGTGGGCCAGATGGCCTGGAGCACACAGCAACGAACAAGAGACCCTGCCTCTGACACAGTGCAAGGTGAGGACTCACAGCTGTCCGTCCTTTGACCTGTGCTCATACAAGTACCATACACACACAGAGTTTTAAAAAATATTTTATTTTCTGTGTATGGGTGTACTGCCTGCATATATGTAAGTTCACCCGTGTTGTGCAACGCCGGTGGAGGTCAGAAGAGGGCTTCAGATTCCCCTGGAACTGAAGTTACGGACAGTTGTTAGTTGCCATGTGGGTGCTGGGATTTAAACCCAGGTCCTCTGCAAGAGCAGCTAGTGTTCTTAACCACTGAGCCATCTCTCCAGCCCACACTAACATTTTTATAAAAGATCAAATAGAGGAAAATATCTGTATGGCTCCACAGTGGCTATCTGTAAGATTTTTTAAAAAATATTTTATTTATTATTTTTATTTTATGTGTTTGAGTGTACTGCCTGCATGTATGTGAGTGCACCCATGTTGTGCAATGCCACGGAGGTCAAAAGAAGGCTTCGGATTCCCTTGGAACTGGAGTTAAGGACAGCTGTGTAGTCACTATGTGGGTGCTGGGAAATCGAACCCAGTCCTCTGCAAGAGCAGTCAGTGCTCTTAACCGCTGAGCCATCTCTCCAGCCCCTGATATCTATAAAATTTAAAAGAATAAAGCTACTAACTGCTTTCCAATTTCTAAAACAATTTTTCAATTTTTAAAAAATATTTTATTATTTTTATTTTATGTGTATGAGTGTACTGCCTGCATGTATGTGAGTGCACCCGTGTTGTGCAATGCTGTGGAGGTCAGAAGAGGGCTTCAGAGTCCCCTGGAACTGGAGTTAATGACTGTTCATAGCCGCCATGTAGGTGCTGGGAATCAAACCTGGGTCCTCTGCAAGAGCAGTCAGTGCTCTTCACCGCTGAGCCATCTCTCCAGCCCTATTGATTTATTTTTATTTTATGTATATGCATGCACTGCCTGAATATATGTAAATGTTCCAGAGGATGTCAGATCCTCTGGAACTGGAGTTACTGATGGTTGTTAGCCACCATGTGGGTGCTTGGTCAAACCTAGGTCCTCTGCAAGAACCATCTCTCCAGTCCCGCTGGCTTTCATTTTTCTTTTTTTTAAGACAGGGTCTCATCTATCTTTGATGACCCTGAATTCCTGATCCTCCTGCCTCTACCTGCCAAGTGACACCACGCTTATTCATACAATGGTAGGGATGGAGCCCAGGGCAAGCGCTCTACCAATGGGTCACAGCCCTTAACGACTTGTAGAAAAAATATGAAAGTGTCAATTATTTATAATTAGATAACATACAATATACAAATATTATCAACCTTGACTCAGTACGTCTGGTTTGGTTTAAAATTTAGAAGTCAGAAAATGAAAAAAGCGGTGGGAGGTTGGTCCCCTTTACAAAGATGGAGGTCAAGTGATTCTGTTAAAGTTGACAGTTCAACAAGCAGAGAGTTAAACACAGGTTAAGTCTCCCTAATGCAACACTTCTGAGTCCTTGCTCTTTTGGGTTAGGGACACTCAGTCAGTAGTCCATGCAAGCATTCCAAATCTGAAAAGCTTGAAGCTTGCGATGCCTCTGCCTCAAGCATTCTGAACAAGCCATTCTCAAGGTGTCCATTCCCAGAGGAGGCTGATGAAAGCAC
>NW_008360325.1:534009-562601 GCF_000622305.1 Nannospalax galili | reverse complement strand
GGGGCGGGGCAGGTCAAAGTAATTGGCTTACACTTCGCTAGTGAAAAAGCCATGATACCAGTGTGCAGGACTTTCACCCTTCAGACTCCATGTTCTCACCAGCATCTAAGGAGGCCAAACACTTCCCAAGTTTACATACCTAGTCAGCTGCAGAGCCAGAGGAAAAAAACAGCTAAACCTCTAATCTTACAAGTATTTGGAAAAGTTATTACTAAAATTTCCACAAAGACCAGGCTGAACAGTTCCCTATCTAACTCATCTGTTCCAGACATATCAATATTCCTAAAACAGAAGCCCATCATGTCTTCCTCCCTGTTCAATTCTTTGTCCCAGACTTGTGGTTCCCTGGTGCTCACTGGCCAGCGAGCTTAGTCTACTTTGCAAGTTCCAGTCTAGTTAGATATCCTATTTCAAAAAACAAGGTGGATGGGCCCTAAGAAATGACATCAGCTGTCCTGTCTTCCACAGGCATGTACGCACGAACACACACACCCCAGTTCCATTCTGTTCACACGACTTACCCCATTTTCAGTGCGCTTTTCTCCAGGAACATTTATTACATTTCTCTGAGTTCTCTGCTCTTGGGTCTGATGGCCACCTAAAGAAATGATAGGGTCAAATTTAATGTGATAACTACTTTTCATTTTTAACTTAAGGGGAGTCACCATGGAAACACAGCTGGGTTTGTCTATGAGGGAGTTTCCAGAAAGGTTTAACTGAGGAGGGAACTCCCACCCTGAATATGGGTGGTGCCCTGCCCTGGGCTGGGTCATGGGTTAAATAAGAAGGGAGCTGAGCAAGGGCTCATCTTTCTCTGTTCCTAAGTGTGGCCAGCTGCTGCATACTCTTGCTATCACAGGCAGAGCTGGCCTGGAACTCACTAGGTAGACCAGGCTGGCCATGAACTCAGAGAGATCCACCTGCCTCTGCCCGGGATTAAAGGCGTGTGCCACCATGCCCAGCTGCAGTTAATCTTTCACATATGTTGTTTCTTATAGTTCAAGGCTGGCCTTGAACTCATAAGATGCTTCTTATAGTTTAATGAAATCTTTTCTTTTTCTACTTTAGACTCATGAAATTGACTTGCTATCAAGTCTTTCAACACTTAAGAATGGCAAAGATGAGACTGGGCACAGTGGCACAGCCTTTTGTCCCAACACTTGGGAGCCGGAGGCAGAGGCAGGCGGATGTAAAGGTGTGCACCACCACGGCTGCCTTCTTTTTTTGTTTTTTTAAAGATGAAAGTCTCAATATCCCAGACTGTCCTCCAACTCACTATGTAGCTTGAGCGGGTCTCAAACTCATGATCCTCCTGCTTCAGCCTCCCAAATGTTTTGTTACAAGTGTGTACCATCATACTTGGCCAGTCCATTTAATATTCAATTGCTACCTTTTCCAATTACTATAAACACCACATTGAAATTATACTAAGTGCCACTTAATCTTTAATGGCAAAGAAGAAATCTGATGATCCTGCATTTCCGAGTCAGAAAATAATGAACAAACATTTAATGAGCAATGCTTCTAAGGACTTGATAGTAAATCTCTTTAACTCTCAGCCCATCTCCCTGAGGCACTCTGCAGACACAGGAAGTGAACTCACCTGCCAACAGTCTATACCAAGTGAAGAACAGGTTTACAACTGAGCACGCATGGCCTTGCTCGTAATCACCCCACACTTCCCAGGTTCTGGTTTACACTGTGCACTTAGCTTTGTGGAGATCGTTCAGTGCTCTAGACCTCTGCTTCCTAAGTGTAAAGGGGGTTGAAGTCACTGTCCTCCAAGAGCCCCTTGAGCTCCTGGACAGAATTTCCATCCCTCAAGATGAGAGATCACTCTTCTATCTGCATTCAAATGTAATTACCTTTAAATTTTTTAAAACATTTTTTGTATGTGTTTGTGTGTAGGTACACGTTACAATACACATGTGGAAGTCAGGGTAGGAGTGGGTACTTGCAGGAGTTAAGTGCTCCCCTTTCCCCATGGGAGAATGCAAGCTGTCAGGCTAGGCGGAGAGACTTCATCTGCTGAGCCATCTCACTGGCATGTAACCTCCTTCTAATCCTTATCAGTAATAACTGCCTTGTCCTTACCAAGAAGCATGCCTCAGCCAGGTGGTGGCACATGCCTTTGTCAGGCAGAGGCAGGTGAAGCTCTGTGAAATGGAGGCCAGACTCATCTACCTAGTGAGTTTCAGGCTACTAGTTGGGGCTACAAAGACCCTGTTGCAAAAAAAAGAAGGGAGGGGTGAGGAGAAGGGGGGAGCAGCAGCATGTCTTGGGCCCCAAGCTGGTCTAAGAATAAGAACTGGAGGAAACGCAGTAAACAGAGTGGAACAGGGTGAGGCAGGGTCAATGCTCGAGCTATTCTCTCTCCTGGCTGCTGTTCTCCCTGTCAGCTGGCAAGGGCAAATGTGTCAGCATGAGCAGACGAACAAGGCCAAGGTTGAAAACAGTTGAGCTGAGAGAATGGAATTCTCAGTAAGTACCCAAGAGAAAGAATGAGCAAGACAGAGTATGGCTGGAGGAGAGAGCAGGAAGCGGAGTGTGAGGAGCTATGTAGGTCGCACTCTTAAGTGCAGCTAAGAAAGGGCAGGCACAGGCATTTAGGAGCAGAGGCACAGAGTCACAATAACCCCTCAGTACTAGAACATGCCAACTGTCAGCAAGTCTAATTCTCCTTCTCAGGGATGTTCCCAGAGAGAAGGGCCCTGCCCAAGGTCAACGAGACACAGCCCTTGGAGTCCTGGCTCTAGACAGCCAGAGGTAGCAGAGCAAACCCAGATGCACTGCGGCACTGCAAAGACAGCACCATAACAGTATCACAGTATCTTCAGCCATAGAAAGAGGGTTTTAAATTACGTGTCAACTCAGCTGATATGAGCAGTTCCCTTTAACATACAGCAAGAACAAAGAGCAGGGCTGGAGAGACTGTGCTGGGGTTGAGAGCACTGGCTGCTCTTGCAGAGGACCCAGGTTCAATTCCCAGCACCCATGGTGTGGCTAACAACCGTCCAAAATTCCAGTTCCAGGGGCTCCAACACCCTCTTCTGGGCTCATCAGGCATTACACACACAGGCACATGTATGTACATGCAGGCAAAACTCTCACATAAAATGATAAAAGGCAATAGCTTGCAATAAAGAAATATTTTCTTTTTGTTTTTTTGTGGCATTTTGTGGGTTTTGTTGTTCAAGTCACATAACTCTAAAATATTTATACAACAGGAGAAAAAATTTCCTTAAAGTTTATCTTAAAAATAGGTGTATATTCCCATGGTTCAAACTTTAAAAGAAACTAAAAGGTCCTCAATTACAGGCCTTTCTCTCTTGTCCTGTGGCTTCCCGTTCTCTTCTGCCCAGGCCAACATTACCAGCTTCTGGCATATCCTTCCCAAGCTGCTTTATGAATATACCAGCATGCATGTGCAGTCATTCTTGACTGGGTCATACAAAAGTCAGCATGGTATGCACACTGGTGGGCATTAGGCTCCCTTCACTGAACATATCTGAGAAAGGCTCAACATCAGGGCATAGGGTTTCTGCCTTATTTAGAGCATTTCACCATGGGGATGTCCTGTAATTTACAGCCCCACTCTGCTAGTGGGCATCTACAGTGCGCCTATCAACAGTGCTGAGTGAGTCGCGCTGTGCATATCTTATTTTGTATAGGCTCAGGAACAGTTTGAGAGTGAACACTCCGCAGGGAGACCATTGGGTGAAAGGCTTAGTGAGTTTTTGTTTTTGTTCTGAGACAGGTCTTCCTGTAGCCCCAGCTGGCCTGGATCTCAGAGATTCACCTGTCTTTGCCTCCCAAGTACTGGGATTAAAGGCGTGCACCACCACACCTATGTTTTCTTTAAATAGGTATTGCCAAACTGCCCTCTACTGAAGTCACCAACATTCTCCACAGGTGTCAAAGCATGTGCTGCTAAATGTGTGACTCCTTGGGCTCACGGTGGGGAAAGCAGTGTCTGGTGCAGCTATCCCGCACTTCTTCTACTAGGATGAGGATGAACATCTTTTCATGGCATAGGACCAAGCAGCTACACCATCTTCATGAGATCAGCTGTGCTCCTTTTGAGAGTCCAGCACAATCAGGCCTGTGGGCTGCTGACACTCCTTCAGAAAAGGAGGGGATTGGGAGAGTCACTGGACCCTAACCTGAATTTCCAGACACTCCTACAAGCCCTTTATATGCAATTTTGCCCTAATTACATGTGGCCTCAGGGTCTTGGGGAGGGGCTAACACAAAGAGGCTGTGGAGGACAGAAAAGAGAGGAAGCCATTATCCATGTCAAACTTTCCAGTGCAGCTGTTTTAGGAACACCCATGCCCCTGCCAGTAACCCTTGATCCACATTCTGTAAATAAACCTAATACATTCATTGGTTCCCCAGGGAAAACTTGGTAGAATCATACTTTGGTTTGTCACTGGGACCTTATGTAGAGGGGGTTGATATTGTTTACATCCCCCTGGGAAAAAAATTCTCACCAAAGACCATGAGTATTTATGTGTTGTTATTGTCCTTGTCTTCTTCTTCTTCTTTCCTTGGTCTTTTTAAAACATTTTATTATTTTTATTTTATGTGCATGTGTGTATTGCCTACGCGTAGGTAAGTGCACCCGTGTCGTGCAATGCCCTCGGAGGTCAGAAGAGACTGTTGGATCCCCTGGAACTGGAGTTACAGTTGTTAGCTGCCATGTAGGTGCTGAGATTCGAACCTGGGTCTTCTACAAGAACAGCCAGTGTTCTTAACTGCTGAGCCATCTCTCCAACCCCTGTTTTTTTGTTTTGTTTTGTTTTTTGGTTTTTTTGAGGCAGGGTCTCCCTGTAGCCCCAGCTGTCCTGGAACTAGCTTTGGAGACCAGGCTGGCCTTGAACTCACAGAGATCCGCCTGCCCTGCCTCCCGAGTGCTAGGATTAAAGGTGTGCGCCATCATGCCTGGCTACCAGCCCCCTTTTTAAATATTTTTTTAAAATAATTTATTTTATGTGTATGAGTGTATTGCCTGCATGTAGGTAAGTGCACCCGAGTCATGCAATGCCCATGGAGAACAGAAGAGACTGTCGGATCCCCTGGAACTGGAGTTAAGTACGGACAGTTGTTAGGTGCCATGTTGGTTCTGGGATTCAAACCTGGGTCTTCTGTAGGAACAGTGTTCTTAACTGCTGTACTCTCTCTCCAGCCCCACCCCGCCTTTTCTTTTAAAATATAACAACAGAAAACAAACAAAAAAGAAAAAAAGCAACAAAACGGAAGGCCGTCACCTGCATGGCCTTGACAGCCCTCTGGCCACTTAAACTATATCCCTTCCCCCAGGCTTGCACGTTACAGGTTTGGGGTTTTTTTCTTCTCTCTTTTTGAGACCGGTTCCCTGCAGCCCCAAGCTGGTCTGGAACTCGCTCTATAACCAGGCTGGCCCTGATCTTACAGAGATCCTGCCTGCCTCTTCCTTCCCAGTGCTGGGATCAAAGGCATGTGCCACCATACCCAGCTCACTTTTTATGTTTTTGATGTTTTTTTCAGACAAGGTCTTGGTTGGTATGTGTAACCCAGGCTGGCCTGCTCTGAACCCTCCTACTTCTGCCTCCTGAATACTGCGGTTTTTAGCGGTTTTTGGTATATGCTACCATCCCTGGCTCCTTTTTTTGGTCTTTTTGAGACAGGGTCTCCCTGTAGCCCCAGCTGTCCTAAAACTCACTATGTAGACCAGGCTGGCCTTGAACTCACAGAGATCAGCCTGCCTCTGCCAACCAAGTGCTGGGACTACAGGCGTGCACCACCACGCCTGGCTTGTCCTCATTTTTCTACCACGCTTTTTTCTTACTACTTTCTAGTTCTTATGTGGAAAGGAACATCCTCTTCAATGGGAGCTGTCCACACCATGTCTTAGTTTCTACCAGTCTACAATGCTTATGGCCACTCAGTCTTCCTTGGTTTTGTTCTAAAAAGCACACTCATCAATCTTGTCTTCTATGGCATAATGCTACATTTAGAATAGCGCATTACAGTCTAAAATTAGAAATATTTCTTGTAACTTTTTATCATTTCATGGCTTTAAAATCTAGGTATCTGGCCTATGTGGTATTTATCAAAAACAATCCCTTTACACATTGTATGTTTATGCATTACATGTTTGAGTGCATGATCTGACCCACTTGGTGTCCTGAAAGGAGGTGAAGGCTGGTGCCTACAGGCTGCAGCATGCTCTACCTGCAGGAGCAGAGGTCAAAGGACAGGCAATACCCTCTTCCCTCTCAACACTTCTGAGTGAAGGAGAAAAATGCGTGGATATTTTCTAAAATTTCCTAAAACTGACTTCTGTGACACTTGCCTACCTTGCTCACTGCTTTCGGCTGGGGAATCCTCGTGTCGAAGGAAAAATTTCACTTCTTCCCTGCGGGTCCCCCACTTCTGCAGGTGCTCGTACATCATGTGGTCATAGGGGATGGGACGCTCTAGGAAAGAGACCACATCTTACTCCAAAAGCAAGGATAATGACTCCAGTCAAAGGTCAAAGAAACAGACACAGACACACACAGGAGTTCTTAGGAGAATTCAAGAACATTCCAACCACCACATTCTGACTTTAATGAAGGAAAGTAGGAGTATAAATGGGAAACAAAAAATAATGAGGCAACATAAAAAATACACATAAAAGTGATCATGTAGCATTAAAGAGGGAACAATGGAAGCATGTCTTTAGAGATACTAACTTATCACAAACAGCATACCCCACATTCTGAAAAGAAATGAAACAAACTGGTCACACCATGTTAATCACTGAAACATCACACCTAGCATTAGGTGTGCAAAGGTCAACCATAGCACTTCCTGGCAATTCCAACATTATTGTGAAGTTGACCAGCACTTGTAGAGACCAAAGTTTACCAAGTTAATAATTCAAATTAAATTCTATGGTATTAAATGTATTTCAAATACATTTTTTAGGCAAATCTCAACAGAATTATCTCTTTAGCGATGACCTGAGACAAACCTTAACAAGGCAGTTATTATTATTATTATTTTTTGGTCTTTTTGAGACAGGGTCTCTCTGTAGCCCCAACCGGCCTGGAACTCACTGTGTAGACTGGGCTGGCCTTGAACTCATAGACATCCTCCTGCCTCTGCCTCCTGAGTTCTGGGATTAAAGGCATGCGCCACCATGCCTGACCTTATTTTTTCGGTCTTTATGAGACAGGGTCTCCCTCTAGCCTCAGCTGGCCCAGAGGTCACTATGTAGACCAGGTTGACCTTGAACTCACAGAGATCCACCTGCCTCTGCTGGGACTAAAGGTGTGTGCCACCTCTGCAGGGACTAAAGGTGTACGCCACCTCTGTCTCTGCTGGGACTAAAGGTGTGCACCACACCAGTCCCACGTTGTTGTTTCTTTTAAACAGGGCCTCACTTTATAGCCCTGGCTAGCCTAGAACTCACTGTGTGTCCCTGGATGGTCTTGACCTTGTGTCAATCCTTCTGCCTCTGTCCTCCCTCCACTCTCACCCCCACCCTGGGAATACAGGTATGTGCCATCAAGCCTAGCTCTGAAGGAATTCAATATTCTGGTCACTAATTCTAGGTTGTTTACATGTATTGCCAATACACTTGGGAGTTTGGTTCCCAACATGCATGTCAGGCAGCTCACAACAACGTCCCATTCCAGCTCCTGGGATCTAACACCCTCTTCTGGCTTCTGTAGGCACTGAACTTATATGCCCAAACCCACACATAGACACATACATACACATGACTAAAAATAAAATCTTTTGGGCTGGAGAGACAGCTCATCGGTTAAGAGCACTGGATGCTCTTGCAGAGGACCCGGGTTCGATTCCCAGCACCACAGGTCAGCTAACAACCATCTGTAACTCCAGTTCCAGCGGCTCTGACACCCTCTTCTGACCTTCACAGGCACTGCATGACATGGATGCACATGCATGAATGCAATACACTCATACCCATAAAATAAAAGTATTTTTAACATGATAAAAATAAAATCTTTTAAAAGATACAAATATAAGCAGCTACAAGTCTTTTCCAATTTTAGTTCAAAGTTTTTTGTTTTCTTTTTTAAAAAAAAGATTTATTTTATGTGTTTAAGTGTTTTACCTGCATGGATATAAGTATACCACATATATGCAATGCCAGTAGAGGCCAGGAAGAGGGTGTTGGATCCCCTGGAGCTGGAGTTAGAGGCAGTTGAGTGCTGGGATCTGAATCTAGAACCTCTGCAAGAACAGCAAGCACTCTTAACCACTGGGCCATCTCTCTGCCCATTTTCTTTTTTTGAAACAGGATCTCCTTATGTTGCCCTCACTGGTCTTAAACCCCTGGACTCAGAAGATATTCCTGCCTCAGCCTGAGTTGCTGGGGTATGTATGTAAGAGCATCACGTGTCATGCAATGCCCGAGGAGACCAGAAGGGTGTCAGATCCTCTGGAACTAGAGTTAACAGATGGTTGTTAGCCACCATGTGTGTGCTGGGAACCAAACCTGGGTCCTCCTCTCTTCTTCTATGTATGTGGTCCAAGGCTAGTCTTTTCATGGTGTTCCAGAGTTCTTCCATGTTCTGGTTCATATATTAATACATGTCTCTTTGAGACAGGGTCTCCCTGCAGCCCCAGCTGGCTTGGAACTCATTATGTTGACGAGGCTGGTCTTGAACTCAGCCTCTGCCTCCCATCTTGGATTAAAGGCATGTGCCACTGCACCCAGCTCCTGGTCCATATTTTTTTTAAAACATACTGCTGACCTTTACTAGGTGACTGACTTCCTTTTCCAATCCTGTTCTCTACACGATCCATTCTGCTGATGAAGCTTTCCACCTGAATGTTTATTTGGCTTACTTTTCCATCTCCAGCATTATTTTAGTTTTTTTTTCCTTCAGCAATTCTATTTCTTTGTTGAATTCTATTTTCATATCTTGGATTAAATTCCTTATCTCATCCATCTCTTTGTGTTTCTGTGCTTGGACTTGTGTACGTGATGCTAGTCTGTTAAGTTTTTCTTTCTTTTCTACTTTTTTTTTTAAATTTTTAAAAATGATTTATTTAATAACAACATACTTAGAAGAAGCATATCATTACAACACAGTTGACATATTCAATAACGTTTTCCTCTTTTCTACTTTTTAAAAACTCAAATGACCCTTTTTTCTTTCAGTGATGGTGCTTGCAGTGTTCAGTGGTGGACTAAGTCACAGTAGAGCTGAGGTGTCATTTTCCTCTGTGGGACTTTTATTTAGTGCCAGAGGCTCTATCTCTAGTCTTCATCTGAGGGTCAGGTATTGTCCTTTGTCAGCTCCTGCCTGGGTCTACAGCTTTCATTGGGAGTTTTGGAACTTTCCACATGCCTGTGTGCCTGACCCAGAGTCAGATCTGGTCCTCACCTTGAGTCTGCAACTTTAGCTAAAGCTACTGCAAAATGTGTAACTTCCCCTATACTTGTGGCCTAAACCAGAGTCACATCTAGTCCTGACCCTGGGCCCATCACTTCTGCTGAAGACTCTGCAAGATGGGCAACTCCCCAAGCACCAACAGACCTTACTCCTGGGTTTGCATCTTCCTACTTGAATAATCAATCATCCTAGGATCATTCAACTATTATTATTGCTGTATAATAACAGAGCAAATCTATTGAGTCAATTCCCCTTGCACAACTCAGTTTCAAAAGTAATCTAGTGCCAGGTATGGTGGTGCTTGCCTTTCATCCCAGAAAGGCAGAGGCAGGCAGATGGAGCTCTGTGAGACTGAGGCCAGCCTGGTCTACAGAGTGAGTTCCAGGCCAGCTGGGGCTACAGGGAGACCCTGTCTCAAAAAAAAAAAAAAAGTAATCTGGCATTTCTTGGCCCTTTGCTCTCATATGTATTTAATCGGTAGTTTCGGACCTTTTTTCAAAAGGCAGGATTTTTGCCTAAAGTGCTACATAGAAATTTATCTCGGGAGGCCTGACATCTTTTTGTACTGAAGAGGACTGTGCATCTCTACCATTTTCACAAGCCTCTGTTCTTCAACAGTCTCACCATAAAGACCTGTGTGCTGCAATTTATTCTTTTGCATGTTAGTTTTGTTGTTTTCTGTCTTTTGGGGGTACTAGGGACTGAACACAGGACCTTATATATTCTAGGAACTCTAGCACTGAGCCCTAGATTTTGTTTCACACACACATTTTTTTTCTATTTTTAAAAGATTTATTTTAGTGTGTGTGCATGTGCATCTATGTATGCAAGGATGGGTGCATTTGGGAACCCTCAGGAGCCAGAAGAGGCATCAGATTCCCTGGTGCCGGTGTTACAGACAGTTGTGAGCAGTCCAACATGGGTGCTGGGAACTGAACCTGGGTCCTCTGTGAGAGCAGCCACTGCTCTTAACTGCTGAGCCATCTCTCTAGCCCCCACATATTATCTCTTTAAAATGCATTATTATGGAATATTAATAATTTTAGACTATTAGAAAGGTGGGCATGGTGGCACATGCTTGTAAATACCATCACTTGGTAGGAAGAGACAAAAGGACTCAAGTTTGAGGACAACCTGAATTACATAGGAAGTTTTAGGCCAGCCTAGATTACCTAGTAAGATCCTGTTTTAAAAAAAATTTTTTAGAATGAAAGAAAAGTTGCCAAGTACAGAGAATTCCTATAGACCCTTTACCTCATTTATTCCTAATGTCCAGTTGTCAAAACTAAGCAATTCACACGAGCAGACCACTGTTAATTAAATCTCACACTTGATTTGCATTTCACCAGTTTTCTACCCATGTTCCACTTCTGTCCCAGGACCTCATCCTGCAAAGGACATTGTATTGAAGTGTCTCCCTGGCCTACTCTGACCTGTAATAGTTTCTCAGTTAAGGGGATGGAGAGATGACTCAGCAATTACGAGCACTGGTTGCTCTTGCAGAGGACCTGGGTTCAGTTCCTAGCACCTACATGGTGGCTAACAACCATCTGTGACTCCAGTTCTAGGGGATCCAAAGCCCTCTTCTGACCTCTGTGGGCAAAGCACAGCATGGGGGAACTTAACATGCATGTAGATAATCACTCATACACATAAGATAACAATAATAAATAAAACATTTTAAAAAATAGTTTCTCAGTTTTTAGGAGAGAGTTTTGAGAATGGGTGAGGCATTTTGTAGAATGACCCTAATTTGGATCTGTCTCTCTCTCTCTCTCTCTCTCTCTCACACACACACACACACACACACACACGTGTGCGCGCTTTTGCGGGGGGGGTGTCTTTTTCAAGACAGAGTCTCTTTGTAGCCCCAGCTGACCTGGAACTATGTAGACCAGGCTGGCCTTGAACTCACAGAGACCCTCCTGCCTCTGCCTCCTGGGATTAAAGGCATGTGCCACCATGCCCAGCAGATTTGTCTGATACTTTAATATGTTTTAGGGGGGATGGAGATATACACCCTCTTCTTCTTCTTCCTCTTGGTGTAAGTTTTACTGCAAACTTTTGAAAAGACTCATTTATGGGGCTGGAGAGATGGCTCAGTGGTTAAGAGCACTGACTGCTCTTGCAAAGGACCTGGGTTCAATTCCCAGCACCCACATGGCAGCTACGAATCGTCCTTAACTCCAGTTCCAGGGGAATCTGAAGCCCTCTTCTAACCTCCGCTGGCACTGCATGACATAGATGCGCTCACATACATTCAGGCAATACACTCATACACATTAAAAAAAAAATTAAAAACTTGGAGGAAAAAAAAAAGGTGTGGTGTCACATGCCTGTAATCCTAGGTGGCAGAGGTATGTGGATCTCTGAGTTCAAGAGCTCTTATATAGCAAGTTCCAGGCCTGCTGGGGCTACAGGCATACCCTGTCTCAATAAGACCAAAAAAAGAGAGAAAAGGAAAAAAAAACACTCATAAAATGAAAACCAAGTGAGTGATCTCTCTTTACTTATTTGGCAGAGTTTTTAAAAAATTATTTTTATTTTATATGTTTAAGTGCTTTGCCTGCATATATGTAAGTATACCCCATGCATGTAGTGCCCGTGGAGGGCAGAAGAGGGCATCAGATTCCCTGAAACAAGAGTTACTGACAGTTGTCAGCTGCCACGTGGGTGTTGGGATCCAAACCCAGGTCCTCTGCAAGAGCAGCCAGTGCTTTTAGCTGCTGAGTCATCTCTCCAGCCCCTATTTGCCAGTGTTTATATACAGTAGGGATGATCTGTTCTTTGAAGGTGTGGCAATGAAGTAGGATCGAAAGATGAGGAAAATTACAGGGACATGAGAAAGGAAAGAAGTCCATCACCCAGTCTGCTTAAAGCCCTGTGCCAGCTAAGAAGGAATTCCAGCACAATTCACATTTGCTATGAAGGTTGCTGACACAAGATAATATTCTATCATACACAGGTTTTTTTAAAATGTTAAAATAGCAACAAATTAGGCTTAAGACCTGAATGCATATAACTTTGGGGAGGGATTCATTCCTTCTTGAACATTTTCTGGGAATCTCAAACAAGACTATTAACTTTGAATACGGTAAAGATATTCTATCACCCTGCATCCCTGTGACCTAGAGTTTCACTTTATCAAGTGTAAGCCTGTCAGGCATCCTTCTGGAACTATTCTGTGATCATATTTAGGTTTCTTGCACCCTTTGAAGATAACAGCTTCAAAAGCCACCCACATCCTGTCTGTGACCAGCATGAAGACAAGTGTGGCTCTCTTAGAGAAGCCCACAGCCATGTTCAGGGCATGCCTTTCTTTCTGAGCACTTTCTCTTAACCCTGGTGCTTAAAATCTATACTAAAGCTGGGCATGGTGGCGCACACCTTTAATCCCAACACTTGGGAGGCAGAGGCAGGTGGATCTCTGTGAGTTCGAGGCCAGCCTGGTCTACATAGCGAGTTCCAGGTCAGCTGGGCCTACAGGGAGACCCTGTCTCAAAAAGAACCCCCCGCAAAAAATATTTTATTATTTTTATTTTATGTGTGTAAGTGTATTGCCTGCATGTACGTAAGTGCACCCGTGTTGTGCAATTCCCACAAAGGTCAGAAGAGGCCATCGGATTCCCTGGAACTGGAGTTATGGACAGTTGTTAGCTACTATGTGGGTGCTGGGATTTGAACCTGGGTCTTCTGCAAGAACAGCCAGTGTTCTTAACCGCTGAGCCATCTCTCCAGCCCCGTACTAAAATATCTTTAAGCCAGGCATGATGGCACATGCCTGTAGTCCCAGCACTTGGGAGGCAGAGGCAGGTGGATCTCTGTGAGTTCAAGGCCAGCCTGGTCTATAGAGTGAGTTCCAGGCCAAGCTGGGGCTACAAAGAGACCCTGTTTCAAAAAGACCAAAAAACCAAAATAATAAAATAAAATAAAATATCTAATAAACCCCAGATCAGCTTCACGCAGTGCACCCAGGTCATGCAACGCATGCAGAGTCAAGAAGAGGGTGTCAGTCTGCAAGAGCAGCCAGTGCTTTAACCTCCAAGCATCTCTTCAGTCCCTGCTTTTATTTTCATTACTCAACTCCTTGCTACCACAAATAACTGAGAACCACAGCAGTATTTTTCCATTTATCACTGCTGAGTTATTAGTGGCCTTTGTTAGAGCCTAACATACCACTTCCCCTCCACACTTCAGCCAGGTGGCAACCGCCTTCTCCAGGTTCCTTGCAGAATTCTACAACATCTCGACAGGTGGTTTCTGGTGTTATAGGAACTTCTGTTAAAATCTGCTCATTGTTGCTCAAGAACACGGTTAATATCATCTGTAAGAGAAGGGATTAAAACTACAATTTAGATTCTTCAGCAGAAAAGATGTACTTTGTAAACTTATTTTTCATTAAGTTTTCACATTGGCATACAAAGTACCAGGTTCTTGGCACTGTTTCCATTCGAGTATCATTGTACTTGTTCCAGGTCATCCTGCTCTGTAAATTAAAGTGATCCTTCCAACATCTCCCTCCCCAAAAGCCTACAAGACTTGCTTCTAGAAATGGTTTGGCTGATTCCAAAGTTCACATGAAAAACCAAAAGTAAGACAAGTCAGGAAAATTTTAAAAGAGAAGACTGTGAGAAAAGAACCCAAGCTGCCAGGAGTTATTCAGCCTTAAAAACATACTGCAGGCTGGCAAGTTGGCTCCATGCCACCAAACCTGAAGACCTGAATTCCATCACTAGGATCCACATGGTAGAAGGCAAGAACCAACCAACCCTTGCAAATTGTCTTCTGACTTTCATATACCCACTATGGTACTCACACATAACCACCACCCCCACCCCAAAATAATGTAATTTTTAAAAATCCACTTATGCTGGGTGTGGTGGTGTACGCCTGTAGTCCCAGCACTTGGGAGGCAAAGGCAGGCAGATCTCTGTGAGTTCCAGGCCAGCCTGGTCTACATAGTGAGTTCCAGGACAGCTGGGGCTACAGGGAGACCCTGCTTCAAAAAGACAAAAAAAAAAAAAAAATCCACTTATGCTTGGATAGCGTCAGCTGTCAAATGGACACACCTGGGAAGGGGAGACCTCAATTGGGGAATTTCCTCCATTGGACTGGCCTGGGGGCAGGTCTGAGGCATTTTCTTGATTGTTGAGTGGAGGGCTCAACTCACTGTGGTGGTGCCACCCCTGGGCAGGTGGGCCTGGGTTGTATAAGAAAGCAGGATGAGCACAGGCCAGAGGAACAAGCCAGTAAGCAGCATTCCTCTGGTGTCTGTGCTTCTGTTCCTGCCTCCAGGTTCCTGCCTTGGCTTCCCTCAATGATGGACTGTGAGCTTTAAGACAAATAAACTCTTTCTTCCCCAAGCTGGTTTTGGTCAGAGTGTTTTTATCACAGCAACAGAACAAACTAGGACACCAGAAACAACTTGGGACAAACTGACATCCCACAATGAGACTCATTTCAAAGGGAAAAATGATACAGTGCTTCAAATTTTGAAGCAAAGATTATATAATGAATTATGTTTCCCATACGGAACCATACCACACATCACAAACTGGAAAAAGTTCCTACTAGATCAAATATTTAGACATAAATCATCAAATCACAAAAAACTAGAATAAAATGAAAAAGAAAAAAAAATCTTGAACAAAACCTAAGTAAATTCCTTTTTATAACTTTGGCGTATAGAAGCCTTTTCTACCTAATAATTCCAAAAGTAGTATCATGAAAAGATTGATATATTTCAGTGGTTGCCAGAGCATGCTGGTAGGGCAGTTCTGGAAATGACCTCCGTTCTGTCTCTGGGGAAGGCCCAGTAGCTTCTCTGTAGCAGAGAGGGCGTCTCAGAACAATGCTATAGACATTCTTGAACCCGGACCTTAATGCAAAGTACTGGAGTTTCCAAGACATCAAGACACAAGATATATGCCTTGGAGTCCTAGGAGAATTGTAAATTCAAAAGACCCGGAATGGCCTAATATCACAGCGAAGTTCAGTTTGCAACTGGATGAGTCTGTTGTAGGAGTAAGTGATCAAGCACTTGTGGCAGTGGTGGTCAGTTTCACGTTGACTGCTATCTTCTCTGCACTTTTCAGAAATGGACAGCAGAACATTCATCCAGAAAACCAAGAGCTAATCAGGGTGCTTTGAGAACAACTTCAAACAGAACAGGATGCCCCTGCTCCTGCTCGACAGCAGTTCTATACCAAAATGTACTATCTGATCTGCTTACATCAAGCCTTCTACCCTGTTGAAACAAACTATGGGCATCTTTTTTGTGGTGCCTGCATTATTGCATACTGGTGATATGGGTCATGGCTTGGTACAATCAGTTGTCCAATCTGTAGACAAATGGAAACTCTACTCCTGACAGTATTTGGTGAAGATGATCAATCTTAGGATGCTGTAAGGTTGCGTCAAGATGTTAATGATTATAACCGGAGATTCACAGGACAGCCCAGACTATAGAAAGAATCATGGGTCTGCCCACTTTACTGAGACATGCATTCAGGGAAGTATTTTCAGTCAGGGGTCTTTTCTGGATGTTCCGGATTAGGATAATACTTTGTTCAATTGGAGCTTTTTTCTATTTACTATCACCAATGGATTTTTTTACCTGAAGCCTTGTTTGGAAATCTTTTTGTTGCTTATCTACATCTCCATTATGTATTGAGAGGTGATAACCCAGAGGCTAACCAGATGAAAAGATGAGTTTACTGGAGTATATATCTAATGTATAAAATCAAACAAATTAACCAATGGCAGTGTAAATCATCCAAATACTACAAGCTTAACACAGTTGGTTATCATCTGACAAATGCCTAACAGTATAAAACTGGAATTTCTACATCTTCAGGTTCTAATGTTAAGATCAGATTTACAGTGATCTTCAGTTTTATCTCAATTCTGTGTTGTCTGTAAAGTATCTGGAAAAATAAGAAATCAATTGAAAAGGGACACTTTTGTCACTGTCTGTCCTCCAAGTTACTTAGCTTAATTAGATACATAGTACAGTGTTAAACGGACAGTTGATTCTATTCATCATCCTCAGTGGGTTCCTACACAGTAATGCAGAACTGAAATATTTAAATATTGTTGTTACAGTAAAATATTCTGTGATACTGAAAAAAGGGAAAAGATTGATATATTTTGGCATATTGAATATAAAATCTTTTGCAAAGCAAAAAGACAAATGGGAAAGTATCTGAAACTCATATTACACACAAGTGGCTAATCAACATGTACAGCCCCTAAAAACTCCTAACAAAGAACACCAAAAATTCAATTCATTTTAAAAAATTGGGGGGCTGGAGTGATGGCTCAATGGTTAAAAACACTTGCTGTTCTTCCAAAGGATTGGGGTTTGAGTCCCAGCACCCACAGAGTGGCTAACAACCATCCGTAGCTCCAGTTCCTGGAGACCCGACACCCTCTTCTAGTCTCTGCACACACGTGGTGCACTTACATACACGTAGGCAAAACACTCAAACACGTAAAAGAAAGATAATAAACAAATTGGCCCCCAGAAACAAACTACAACATCATAACATCCAGCTGTCCTAGAACTCACTATGTAGGCCAGACTGGTCTTGAACTCACAGAGATCCGCCTGCCTCTGCCCTCCAAGTGCTGGGACTACAGATGTGCACCACCACGCCCGGCTACATTTTATCTTTTTTAAGGCAGAATCCCACTATGCAGCCCTGACTGGCCTAGAACTCACTATGTAGACCAGACTGGTCTTGAACTCACAGAGATACACCTACCTCTGTCTCCCAAGTGCTGGTAGTAAAGGGGTGTGCCACCACGCCCAGCTTTTGGACACACATTAAACTGAAGATGCAACATTTTGAGCTTAAGCACCCTTACATCAGAGCCAGATTCTGAGTAACAGTGTTGACTTGGTCCTTCCTACCGCTCTTCCTCACACCAACCCACACTTCTGCACTGCTACTGCTACGTCACACTCTCACGTAGAGAAAGTGAAGTTCTTCCCTTGCTTAAAATACTCAGGACTCCTCAGGCAGCCCTCCCCTCCCAAAACACTTTCTCTGCTATACAAACAGGAAACAGGTCTTTTCTTTTTTTAAATTTTTTAAAATTATTTTTATTTTATGTGTACGTGTGTATTGCCTGCATGTAGGTAAGTGCACCCGTGTCGTGCAATGCCCACGGAGGTCAGAAGAGACTGTTGGATCCCCTGGAACTGGAGTTACAGTTGTTAGCTGCCATGTGGGTGCTGGGATTCGAACCTGGGTCTTCTGCAAGAGCAGCCAGTGTTCTTAACCACTGAGCCATCTCTCTAGCCCCGAAACAGGTCTTTTCTACTGGAGTCTAACACTGTGACATTCATGGGAAATCTCTGTTTCCACCCCAGAGAATTTCATGGGGCTTGGATTCTCACAGAATACACTTAGAAAACCTAGACAGCACAGAGATAGGTGTAGCAGTACACAACTGTAATCCCAGCACCAGGGAGGCAGAGGCATGAGGATCTAAGAAAGATCAAGGTAGTTGGGATTATATGGTAAGTTCTAGGCCCACCAGGGCTACACAGTAGACCCTGTCTTCAAAATAAATAGGAAGGAAAGAGAAAAACAACAACAACAAAAAAAAACTAGACAAACTACAGCTACTAGCCTTCTTCCCTGGGCTCCAAGAGCATTTTCTCTCTGGCTACTGTGCTCTGGTTAAGTACCTTTCATTTGCTGGTAAACTATTCACTCTCAAAACCCAGGTCATGGTACCATCTCCACAGAACCTCCCTGTACTTTCTCCTCTCCCCAGAGAGGCTATAGGTTCCTGCCTTAGTGATCTAAACTCTTCCCATCTTTATTAGATCATGTCTTCCTTGCCAAGCAATTAGAAGTAGATTCATGAGCTTTCTGTTGTTGGTACCCAGCACAAGGTATGCACACTAAAATCCAGCCAATGCCACACATTAAGACAGAATCCACCATGCTCTGGAACAGAGGAAATATATCCACAGAATCAAAGCACAACACATCCAATCAGTCTAATAAACAAGTCCCATTCCTTGTTCATAGCCACTACTACTCCTCACTCAGGGCCTTGGGCATGCTAAACACCCACTGTGTCCCTGAGCTACATCCCCAGCCTGCATGGTTCTACTTTACCCCAGATTTTTAGAAAGATTTTAATTATGTGTGTGTGTGTTTATATGGGGTGTGTGTGCATGTTAAGTGTGGGTGCTTGCAATGGCCAGAAGAGGGACTCAGATCTCTGAGAGTTACCAAGGGGCTGTAAGCTATCTGATGTGGGTGCTAGAAACCAAACTCAAGTCCTCTGGAAGAGCAGTAAGTTCTGTTAACCACTGATCCATCTATCCAGGCCTCTAACCGCCCCCCCCCCCCAAATTATTATTTTTTGTCTTTTTGAGACAGGGTCTCCCTGTAGCCCCAGCTGTCCTGGAACTCACTATGTATACCAGGCTGGCCTTTAACTCACAGAGATCTGCCTGCCTCTGCCTTCCGAGTGCTGGGATTAAAGGCGTGCGCTACCACACTTAACCCTAACCCTAACCCTAACCCCTAACCCTCCAAAAATTTTTTAAGAAAATTAAACAACAGTCATCTCTGGTGGCCAACTCATAGGAAGGACTTACTTAAAAACTGAGGACTTAGTTTTCTTTAAGGTTATAGCTCCTGGTAAATCACAACCACACTCCAGTGGATGGCCCCATACCCAGGAGTAGATAGGCATCCTGCCTGGCTTTTATGTGGGTTCTGGGGACCCTAACTCTAGTTCTCACACTTGCGGACAGAGTGCTTTATCCACTGGACATCTCCCTAGCTCATCTACCACATTTTTTGTTTTGTTTTTGAGACAGGGTCTCCCTGTAGTCCCAGCTGGCCTGGAACTCACAGAGATCCACCTGCCTCTACCTCCCAAGTGCTGGGATTAAAGGCATGCACCACCAATGCTCAGCTCACCACCTTTTTAAAGACAGGGTCTCTCATTGAACCTGGAGCTCAGCATTTTGACTGGATTGACTGACCAGCAAGCTCCAGGATCTGCTTATGTTTCCTGCCTTCCCACCAGGGCTGGTATAACAGATGTGTGGCTGTGCCCAGCTTAAAACTTATGTGGACATTGGGGATCTGAACTCAGGTCCTCGTGCATTTGCAGCAAGCACTTTTCCCACTGAGTCATCCCCTCAGCCCCAATACTTCCAATTTTTTTTAATAGTGTCTAGTTGTTTTTTTTTTTAAAAAAAAAACTTATGGCTAAGCATGGTGGTGCAGGCCTTTAAGTCCCAGCACCCGGGAGGCAGGGGCAGTGGATCTCTGTGAGTTCAAGGCCAGCCTGAGCTACATATAGAGTTCTAGGCCAGTTGTCCCAAAAAGACCCCCCAAAAATTAAATATTCTTATTTATGTATATGAGTGTTACATGTGTGTTAAGCACACCCATGTCATGCAATACCCACAGGGATCAGAAGAGGGTGTCAAATCCCCTAGAACTGGAGTTATGGACAGTTAGTTGCCATGTGGGTACCAGGAATTGAATCCGGGTTATCCGCAAGAGGAGCCAGTGTTCTTAACCACTGAGTCCCAGTTTCTAGTTTTTAAAAGGCTATTTGTTAGGGGCTGGAGAGATGGCTCCGTGGTTAAGAACACTGACTGCTCTTGCAGAGGACCAGAGATCGATTCCCAGCACCCACATGGTGGCTAAAAACTGTCCTTACCTCCAGTTCCAGGGGAATCCAATAGCCTCTTATGACAGACACTGTCCTCTGGCACACATGTCCACACATATATAGAGGCAGGCAGATCTCTGTGAGTGCAAGGCCAGCCTGATCTACATAGTGAGTTCCAGGCCAGCTGGGGCTACAGGGAGACCCTGTCTCAAAAAAGACAAAACAAATGTTCTTGGTCATGAAAATCAAAGTAAAACACAAAGTAAGAAGGAGAGTGGCCAGTCTTTGAGATGTGCACATCCATGCATTCAAGTGTGCCTGAATTTCTTCTGAATGTCTTTTTCCCAATCCCTTTGCTTAAGCCTATATTAAAATATCTCAAATAAAATCTCCAACCCCGCTTCATAAAAAAAAAAGGTAGCCATTGAAAGTAGGAACCAGGGGCTAAGGAGATGGCTCAGTGAGTAAAATGCTAGTGCAAACACCAGGACCAAAGTTTCATCCCCACCACACACATAAGAAATGCAGGTGCAGCAGCATGCACCTGTAATCCCAGCTCTGGAAAGATGGAGGGAGGATCCCTGGAGCACACTGGACAGCCAGTTAAGCATAATTAGGTCAGCTGCAGGTTTAGTCAGAGACCCTGTCTCAAAAAATAAGCTGGAGAGTGACTGCAGGCACTGATGATGACTTCTAGCCTCCACGCACACATACACACACACACACACACACACACACACACACACACACACACACACACACACACACACAGTAGAAACCAGTGTGGGGAGATTGTTCTCAGTAAAGCATTTGCTTTGCAAGCATAAGGACCTAAGTTTGATACCCAGAGCCCATGTTAAAAAAAAAAAAAAAGCCCAGCATAGTAGTGTGCTTGTAACTCCAGCACTGGGAAGCTGAAGACAGCTGGATCCCTGGAGCTTGCTGGCCAGTCTCAGGGTAACCAAGAGACAATGTCTCAAAACACAAGGTAGATGGCATCTAAAGAGCAACACTTGTAGCTGGGAATGGTAGCACACGCCTTTAATCCCAGCACTCAGAGACAGATGGATCTCTGTGAGTTGAGGCCATCCTAGTCTATATAGAGAGTTCCAGGACAGTGAGGGCTACATAGTTAGACCCTGTCTCAAAAAAGGGGGGTGGCGAGGGATTGGAGAGATGGCTCAGTGGTAAGGAGAGTTTGCTGCTCTCCCAGAGGACTTGGGTTCAAGTCAGTTCCCAGCACCCACATGGGGTGAGGGTTGGCAGCTCATACGTGCCTGTAACTCCAGCTCCTTTTCTGGCCTCTGTGGGCACCTTCACACACACACACACACACACACACACACACACACACACACACAAATCCTATTTCTCCACATCCCTGTCAACACCTGTTAGTGTTAGTCCTTTTGATTATAGATAGGTTTTTACTCGTGTGTGTGTGTGTGTGTGTGTGTGTATTCATGTGTGCATGTGCTTATGTATGTGTTTGTATGTAGAGACCACGGGGTATCATTTTTTAGAAGATTTATTAGTTGTGTGATAGAAATGTACAATGGTGCAGACATCTGGAAGAATGATGGAGCAGCAGTTTCTTACAATATGAAGCCCAGATTGACCATATGGTCCAGCAATTCCACTCCTCAGGACCGGAGAAGAATAGGAACAACTGTCCACACCAAGTCTTGCACAGAAATGTTCATAGCAGCATTTTTCATTCATGTTTTCAAAAAGAAACCACCTAAATGTCTACCAACTGACTAATGGATAGTCCACCATACAACTGACTACTCTTCACGAATGAACTCTGAACACACCGTGCTAAGAGGAAGAGACCAGACACCAAAACAAACACCCCACATAGTATATGATTCTGTTCATATGAAATGCTCACAAATCTACTGGGGTGGAAAGCTTAGTGCTGCCTGGTAGTAGAGGTTGGAACAGTGACTGCAGATGGGATGACAGAAATGTTCTAAAACTAGTACAGACTATAGTGATGGCTCTACAGCTTTGCAAATTTACTGAAGATTACTGAATTATTCACTTAAAATAGGCACATTTTACAGCATACAAATTGTACTGCAGAGCCAAGTGTGGTGGTGCAAGCCTTTAGTCCTGGCACTCCGGAGGCAGAGGCAGGTGGATCTCTGTGAGTTAAAGGCCAGCCTGGTCTACATAGTGAGTTCTAGGCCAGCCAGGGCTATAGGGAGACCCTGTCTCAAAAAGACCAAAAAACAAAAATAAATTAAACAAACTGTACTGCAGAAAGCTATTTTTAGAAAGTAGAACCTATAAGATTTTCAGAAAGAGAAATAAATTCTCCTTACATTGTACAAACAATCCTAGAATGAGAAACTCAAGCTCTTACTCAGCTGTGGGCTAATGGCTACCACTGCTGGGGAAGGGCCTTTCTCTACCTCTAGGTCTGGGTTTCTCAGCAGAATTGCAGTAGGCAAGGGGGAATGATTCTTTTTAGGGCAATGGCTCTGTCCCTGATCAGGTAAAGAATCCGATGCCTCAGCAGGCACATGTGGTGGCAGATATCCATCCAAAGAAACACTCACACACATTTTAAAAAAAGCCCTAAATCAAAGATGTTGAATGCTTCATCCCATATTTCTAAGTCAGACTCAAAACCATAAGAAACATGTACCTGGGACCACTTGCCACTCACAGAGCAGCAGCACAGAGAAAAGGCTGATCTGGGCTCCTTTCCCTCCCAGACACCACAAGCAATGCAATGCTGTTGACCCCAACTTCATACCTAAGCCAGGAGCAGCAACACATGCCTGTAGTCCTAACCCTGGAGAGGTTGAGGCAGGGCACTGCTGGGGGTCTGAGGCAAGCCAGAGCTACATAGCAAGGCCCAGTCTCAAAAATCTCAAACGGGCTGGAGAGATGGCTCAGCAGTTAAGAGCACTGACTGCTCTTACAGGGGACCTGGGTTCTATTCCCAGCACCTACATGGCAGCTACAGTTCCAGGGGAATCCAAAGCCCTCTTCTGACCTCCACTGGCATTGCACGACATGGGTGCACTCACATACATGCAGGCAATACATTTATACACATAAAATAAAAATAATAAATAAAATATTTTTTAAAAAATCTCAAACAAAACCAGACTGGGGCATTCTTCACTGCTACTACCCCAGCCCAAGCCCTCATCTCCTCTAAGGAACGATCTCTGAGAAGCAAACTGATTGGTCTATTTGCACTTCTGCCCTTCAGACACATCACTTAGTTCAAAATTCTCTATTCTGAGAATCAATTCCACAGCGCTAAACTACTATCCACAGGCTCTGCATAGACTGCAACACACATGCACATGGCTCTGATACTATAGCACGGTCCTCATTCCCTGGCTCCAGCCACACTGGCCTTTCACTCTTCGAACACAGCAGGCCAACTCCTGCCTCAGGCCTTTGCACCTGCTGTTCTGGCAGACAGCTCCAACTGCTACTCAGAGCTGTGCCATCCTCTTCTCTCAGCACTTCCCAAGGCAGCTTTCCCTAAGCCACCTGCCACTTTCTGACCTCTGACGCTTCCTACTCACTGTCACCTGACTCAGGTCAGCTGTTCAATTGCTTCTCCTGTCTACAGGTGTGCTGCTAGTGCCTGGAACAGTACCAGGCACACAGTATGCACTCCATAAGCTTCTCAACTATATGCCTTTTCATGATTTTTGAATCCCAAAGGATGTCAAAAACTTTACCCCCTGACCCACTTAGTCTGCATCAGAGAGAGAGAAAAAAAGTCATCCTGGAAGTCAGAAACCATGAATAGAAAATAATACTTCCCTCCCACCTAGACATAAGGATGTCCCTAGTCAAGATCTCCCCTCTTCCCTGCAAGGTGATGCTGAGCGGCAAGGGAGAGTAGCCCTACCAGCAAATCCATTGGAAAAAGAATGAACTCAGAACAAGAGGTAAATCAGGTGTGGTGATACACTTAGGAGGTACAGGCAAGAGATCAGGAGTTCAAGGCCTGCCCCAACCACACAGGGAATTTAAGGCCAACCTGGGCTATACGAGACCCTGTCTCAATTTTTTTTTTTTTTTGTCTTTTTGTGACAGGGTCTCCCTGTAGCCCAGCTGGCCTGGATTCACTACGGAGAGCAGGCTGGCCTCAAACTCACAGATATCCACCTGCCTCTGCCTCCCAAGTGCTGGGACTAAAGGTGTGCGCCACCATGATGGCTAAATTAAACTTTTTAAAAAGACATGGCTCAGCGGTTAAGAACACTGGCTGTTCTTTCAGAGGACCCGGGTTCAAATCCCAGCACCCATATGGCAGCTTAACAACTGTCCATAACTCCAGTTCCAGGGGATCCGATCATCTCTTCTGACCTCCACGGGCATTGCAGGACATGGGTGCACTCACCTACATGCAGACAATACACACATACACATAAAATGAAAAAAGAAAAGAGTATACTACATCTAGCAAGACTGCATGTGGACATCTTGACTGTGTATAGGTAAGTGAGGGGATATATGTGAGACCTGGGTCATCTGACAATGGTGTTTCTTAGTGTAGACCATGGTCCAATAGTTTGAAAAACACTAGATAGTCTTATGAAACCCAACAGGACTCGCATAAAACTAAATTAAGTCACTGCACTAGAAAACCACTCACACACTAGTTCTCAATGTTCATTATTCATTTTACACATTCTCAGTTCCTGTGCCAACCCTAAGACAGACAGAGCTCTTCGCTTTACATTAGGGAAAGAGGTTTGGGGGGAGGGGTGTCAAACAAGAGATCCAATGTCATGGCACTAATACCAGAGGCAGAACTTAACCCAGTGTCTGACTCAAAAGCTAATGCTCTGAATCCCTGATTACAATATTATCATCCATTATCTGTTTTTTTATTTTGTTTGCTTATTTTGAGACAGGGTCTCTTAGTAACCCCAGCTGGCCGCAGCCTGCCTCTGCCTCCAGAGTGCTGAGATTAAAGGCATGCACCACCACAGCCGACATACCTAGCATTTTTACTTAAAATTATCAAGTACAAACAGATACTTTTTCATGTAATCATTATAAAAGGGTACAAGAACAAAGAATCATGGCATTTTTTCCTAATCAATTACAATGGAATATAAAAATTATTTGACTGAAACCATATAAATGTTCAAATCAAATTTTCTTGATTTTTAAAAAATTTGCATTAGGTATACCAACAACTGTCAGAGTAAGACTTTCTCTTTGTACATATCACTGGGTAAAAACTCTAAAAAACATACTCCTAGCCAGGCTTGGTGGCACACACCTGTAGTCCCAGCACTCGGGAGGCAGAGGCAGGCGGATCTCTGTGAGTTCGAGGCTGGACTGGTCTATATAGTGAGTTCCAGGACAGCTGGGGCTACAGGGAGACCCTGCTTCAAAAAGACAACAAAAACAACAACAACAAAAAAAACCCCAAACCAAACCAAAACAAAAAAACATACTCCTGAGTGCTTCTTGTCAATGCTGAGGCAGGATGTCTCTAGGTTGCCCAGGCTGTCCCATCTTGCTGATGGTACAAGTGCTCCTCCTTCCTCAGCATCCTGAGAGGTAGACTACAGGCAAGCACCTCCATGCACGGTCTTGTATGTTTACTTGGCAGTGCAGGGATGACACCCAGGGTTAAAGCTAGACAAGAGCATCATCACTCTGCTACATACTTGCCCCATGTGTGTTTTTAACTACTTAAACTCCCAGGAGAGCCGGGTGTGGTGGTGCATGCCTTTAATCCCAGCACTTGGGAGGCAGAGGCAGGCGGATCTCTGTGAGTTCAAGGCCAGTCTGGGCTACATAGTGGAGCCTAAGACAGCTGGGCTACCGGGAGACCCTGCCTCAAAAAAAAGAAGCCCCCCCCCCAAAAAACCTCCCAGGAGAATTACAATGTGTATTTCATGCAAATCTGTACTAGTCTTCACGGCACCTCTCATAATAAAGTAGAAATAGCCTAAACTTATAAAAACACTTGAAATTTTTAAGTCTGTGTCTGTATGTGTGTGTGCTACATGTGGGTGATGCCCACAGGAGCCAGAAAACAGTATCTGTTCCTCTGGAACTGTAGTTACACATAGGAGAAAGCCGTCAATGTGGATGATGGGAACAGAATTCCAGTCCTCTGGAAAAGCAGCAAGTATTCTTAACTGCTGAGCCTCTCCAGCCCCAACTGTCCAAACTTTAAATAGTTGACCATGTGGCACATTCAGAATACTAGAATATTATTTGGAATGGAGTAAAGGTTATAATATGGACATCCATTGAAAAGATCAAATGAAGTAAAATACAAAATGTCACACATTGAATGATTCCATTTCTATGAATTGTCTGGAACAAACGAATTCATGAAGACAATAAATAGAATAGTGCTTGCAAGAGCTGCAGGAAATGAGAATTATCAAGTGACTACTGATGAAAACAAGTTTTCTTCTTGGGGAGAAGAAAATATTAAACAATTAGACAGCAGTAATGATTGTACAATACTGAAATATTAAAAAGCTCTGTACTGTACACTTTGAAAGGATGAAATTTCTTTTGTCTTTTTGAGACAGGGTCTCCCTGTAGCCCCAGCTGTCCTGGAACTCACTATGTAGACCAGGCTGGCCTTGAACTCACAGAGATCCGCCTGCCTCTGCCTCCCGAGTGAGGATGAATTTTTAAAAATATTTTATTATTTTATTTTACGTGTATGAGTGTATTGTCTGCATGTATGTGAGTGCACTCGTGTTGTGTAATGCCTTGGAGGTCAGAAGAGGGCTCTGGAACTGGTATTAAGGATGGTTCGTAGCTGCCATGTGGGTGCTGGGAATCAAACCTGGGTCCCCTGCAAGAGCAGACAGTGCTCTTAACCAGTGAGCCATCTCTCCAGCCTCAAGAGGATGAATTTTATGATATGTAGCTATATGTCAATAAAACTCACTAAAAAAACACAATCAATAAAATAGTCTTCTCGCTGAAAGCAACTTAAACTATTATAGGGGGGCGTGGTACCATAGACCCCTAATCCCAGTGATCAAGAGACCGGAGCAAGGGAAGTGTGAGTGAGGCCAGTCTGGGTTGCATGGCAAGCCTCTTCTCACACAGCAAACTGTACTGTTCACTTCTCTGCATAAATTCTCCTTCTGCTCCCCTAATATGCATTTGCAGTAGCACAAATCCTATGCTGTCATGTCTGCAAAACAAAAACTATTAGTCCTTCTGCTGGTGGGAAAGGGGCTTAAAATAAAGACAATTAGGCTGGGGTATAGCTCAATGATAGAGTGAAGGTCTAGTATTGGAGAAAATGGCCAAAATAATATCCTTGAAGAACAGTACAGAATCAGTGGACATCCACACCCAAATCAGAATGCAATTCCAAAGGAAAAGCCCTCTCTTTTTACAAATGACTCTTCTGCATTTCAGATGTACAACTGGCACTTGAAAGTCATGGTGTGCTTTGAACTCGCTTACAAAGCTGAGTTACTGTCTTCTAAGTATTTCTCATCATAAGAAACTAAGCTGAAGTGCAGCACGGAACACCAGTGCCAGCGCCCAGGGATTATCTGTGCTGTCACAAAGGGAACATGGTAAACAAAGGACTCCAGGCCTTGTATGACCTCAGCTTGGGCACTAATGACAGAGCCATGATAAGACACCTAATGAAACAAGCCAGCACCACTGTTATCACAGTGACGTGGGGTGAGTCTCACCTCATCAGGAATGCTAAGTTAAGCACTGTGCTCAGTAGCATCTATGAGCAGGATCAAGAAAAGCCATCATCAGACAAAAACCAGCAGAGAACTGGGGTAAAGGACAGGAGACCACAACTCTGGCAAGGAACTATTGGAGCTGATCACTGCTGGGTGAGGGAGAGTTGATCTTCTTTAAGGGAGTGACGCTAGACAGGCTGAAGAGGCTCCAGAGGATGAACTCACATTGAGGGACATCTGGGTGCACAAACTTGATTCGATAGGCCTTAACATATATACAGAATACATAAACTACTGTGGGCGGGGATGTGAGGGTACAGATAGGGAAAGGAAGGGCTAAATATGATTAAGGTGTATTATATGAAATCCACAGAAATTCAATTAAAATGTATTTTAAAAAGGAAGCCATCAGAACAAAAGACTGAACACTAATTTACCAGTCTCATTTATAAAGCCTGTACATTTAAAAAGAAGAAACCCTAGTTATCAACTTTTTAAAAAGTGAAACCCAGATGCTTGAAGTTTTGAAATAAAGTTTTCATAATAATTTATGTTCGAGAAAATTATTTTGTGTTTGGATTATTTCTTTTTAAAAATATTATTTTTATTTTATGTGTTTGAGTATATTGCCTGCATGTATGTGAGTGCGTCTGTATTGTGTAATGCTGTGGAGCTGATAAGGCGGCTTCGGATTCCCCTAGAACTGGAGTTTAACAACGGTTCATAGCCGATATGTGGGTACTGGGAATCGAACCCATGTCCTCTGCAAGAGCAGTCAGTGCTTTTAACTGCTGAGCCATCGCTCCAGCCCCTATTTTATTTAATTTAAAAAATATTTTATTTA
>NW_008360325.1:531155-533857 GCF_000622305.1 Nannospalax galili | reverse complement strand
GTATGAGCGTATTGCCGGCATGTGTGCGAGTGTACCCATGTCGTGCAATGCCACAGTGGTCAGAAGAGGGCTTCGGATTCCCCTGGAACTGGAGTTAAGGATGGTCTGTAGCCGCCATGTGGGTGCTGGGAATCGAACCCGGGGCCTCTGCAAGAGCAGTCAGTGCTCTTAACCGCTGAGCCATCTCTCCGGCCCCTTATTACTTTTAAATTTTATGTGTTGTGTGAGTGTATTGCCTGAATGCACATTAAGTGCACCTGTGTCGTACAATGTCTTTGGTGGTGGAGGAGGGCAGGGATTCCCCTGGAACTGAAGTTCCAACCGTTGTTATCCAACACGTGGGTGCTAGAAATCAAACATGGGTCCTCTGCAAGAGCAGCTGGTGCTCTTAACTACTAAACCATTTCTCCAGACCCTTATTAATAGGTTTAAAAGTCACCATTTTTATTATTTTAAGGGGCAAGCCCTCTTTTTCTAACTGTATCTATCATTTAACTCCCCCAACAGCCTGTGGGCCAGCTGCTGGGGAGAGCCCATCCGGTGGACAGACCAGGCTGTTCAAGGTCACAAGAGGAAGAAGAGTCAGATAGAAGAAGCGAACACAGAGTCTGCCTCAGAGCAAAGACCTCTCTCTCTGCTCAAGGAGTTCAGAGTCAACATGAACACAGATTCATCTTCACTTCGAAACCAAGAGTCAAGTTTATCTCATCAAACTGTAGAGTGAGTTTTATCCAAAGTTAACAGGAACATAAAGTCAAACTTTTTCAATGAAAATACATTTTAAATATGACTGAACCAGCACACGAATAGATGAGTGCACTCAGTAGCCCACAGGGGATGGTGGCATATACTAGGGAGACACATACAGCAGGTAAAACAGACTACAACGGGTGATTTCAGTTTAAAAACGGTGGTTAGGGAAAGCTTCACTGAGATGGTGTGGTGGGACACACCTGCAATCCCAACATTCAGGAGGTAGAAGCAAGAGGGCAAGGAGTTCAAAGTCAGCCTAGGCTACACGAGACCCTGTCCCCAAAAGAAAAGGCCTCACAGAAGATGACAGAGTAAGCTGTGACAATAGTATGAAAGAAGAATACGCAGGTGAAGGGACTAGCCTTAGAGAGAAGGCCTCAGCACCCCAGCTACCAAGGTCTCCAAAGCTGTCCTGCTCCATCTGAGCATCAGGCTGTGTGGCTTTCCATCTGTCCTTCTAGTAAATCCCCCCCACCCTTTTTTAAAAATTTTATTTCTTATTTTTATTTTATGTGTATGCCTGTATTGCCTGCATGCAGGTAAGTGCACCTGTGTCGTGCAATGCCCATGGAGGACAGAGGAGGCCGTCGGATCCCCTGGAACTGGAGTTATGGAGAGTTGTTAGCTGCCATGTGGTGCTGGGATTCAAACCCGGGTCTTCTGCAAGAACAACCAGTGTTCTTAACCTCTGAGCCATCTCTCCAGCCCCAAATCCACTCTTTTAAGAGACCGATTTACTTATTGTTGTGTAAATGATGTATATGGGGTGGCATGTGAGTGCCACAGTACATGTGTGGAAGGCGGAGGGCAACTCTGTGCTGTCAGTTCTCCTCCCACCTTTACGTGGGCTCTGAGGATCGACCTCAGGTTGCCACTCCATATACACCACGCCATCTCAGTGAAGCTTTCCCTAACCACCGTTTTTAAACTGAAATCACCCGTTGTAGTCTGTTTTACCTGCTGTATGTGTCTCCCTAGTATATGCCACCATCCCCTGTGGGCTACTGAGTGCACTCATCTATTCGTGTGCTGGTTCAGTCATATTTAAAATGTATTTTCATTGAAAAAGTTTGACTTTATGTTCCTGTTAACTTTGGATAAAACTCACTCTACAGTTTGATGAGATAAACTTGACTCTTGGTTTCGAAGTGAAGATGAATCTGTGTTCATGTTGACTCTGAACTCCTTGAGCAGAGAGAGAGGTCTTTGCTCTGAGGCATCTATAACTCCAGTTCCAGGGGATCTGATGTCCTCTTCTGGCCTCTGCAGGTATTGCACGCATGAATGCCCTTATAGGAATAAAATATTCATATACATAAAATAATTGAATCAAAAAACTAATTTTTAAAAGAAACCATTTGATGTCAGAGGACCAAACATTGAGTAAATTACAAACAAAAGTCTAAACTCCCCAGGACAGGATATATTATGATATATAATCTATGTATACCCTTAAATGCTTAGCAGGGTGTCTATTACACATGAACTCACATAGTGAAATTAAGGTAATATTCCTTGTAGATATGAAAAAAATCCAGGTGTGGTAGTGTGCACCTGTAACCCAGCACTGGTAGGTACTGGTAGGTTGAGACAGGAGGATCCTTAGGGCTTCCTGTTCACCTAGTCTAGCCAAATCAATGAGTCCCAGATTCAGTGATAGATTCTGTGTCAAAAAATGAGTAAGACAGACAAATGACTAAAAAAGATGTCGAGTGGCTGGAGAGATAGCTCAGCGGTTAAAAGCACTGACTGCTCTTGCAGAAGACTCGGGTTCAATTACCAGCATCCACATGGCAGCTATGAACCGTCCTTAACTCCAGTTCCAGGGGAATCCGAAGCCCTCTTCTGACCACTGTGGCATTGCATGACACGGGTGCACTCGCACACATGCCGGCAATATGCTCATACACATAAAAAATAAAAATAATAAAATATTAAAAAATAAATAG
>NW_008360325.1:514524-531100 GCF_000622305.1 Nannospalax galili | reverse complement strand
AATATTTTTTAAATTAAATAAAATAGGTGCTAGAGAGATGGCTCAGCAGTTAAGAGCACTGACTGCTCTTGCAGAGGATATGGGCTCGATTCCCAGCACCCACATAGTGGCTATGAACCGGTCTTAAACTCCAGTTCTTTCCACAAAGCCAGCTGCTGCAGGGCCCTGACTAGTCCTGAATCTGCCAGCAGTACAAGAGCTGAACAACTAGGGACCGGGCGGGGAAGAAAAGGTAGCAAACCTTGCTTCAGCCTCAGCTCAGGGCAGAGAAGAGGAGGCATGTCCTACTGTGGAAAACACCCTTCCTTTCCCACCACCCCAAGGTCAAGCAGCTCCTCTGTTCAGTAAACACAGGGAAGTCCTGCTCCACCAAGGTGAAAGCTTTGGCTGTTTCTACATGGAAGAGGAGAGAAGTGAGGCTGAGGTGGCATATCTCCTTCCCTCCGCCTATTATTTTCCATATCACAAAATAGTTTTGTCTCCTCTGATCTCAAAAATAGTCCTTGTGCTATTGGCTCAGCATTCAGGATGTTTTCATAAGGATCCATATTCCAACATGGAAATACAAGTGCATTCATCTAGTCCTATTAAAAGAAAAGCACATTTAAGCAGCATATCTGAAATTGCGCTACCTTGAAGCTGCAATTAAAAAAAAATTTTTTTGTGTATGAAAGAACAAAAAAAATTTGGTCGTTTGAGAAAGTGATTACTTCCTTCTTAATCCTTTTAAATGTATTCAACTCAATTCAACTCAAAAAGTATGCTGAGAATTTAAAATCTATAAACATTCAGAATGATCAGCCTTAAAATTGTAGAGCCAGACCAGCAACTATCTAACTAATATCTTTTCCTCAGTTTGTAGATGAGGAAACACAAAGCAGCCCAGAGAAGATTAATAAACCTTTTCAGTAATGAAATCAAGACTGTGGATATAGGTCTCCTGATTCTCAGCCCAGCATGTTGTCTCCTCTCTGAGTTCAGATACACTGATTACTTATGATTAAATGCCCTACCTGACATACAGTATCCCCTCAAGATGGGCCAGGTGGCATACATCCATAACTCCATCACTAGGGAGGCTGAGGCAGAAGGAAGGAACGTTAAAAGCCACCCTGGGCTACCTATTGAGACCCTATCTCAATGCCCCCCCCCCCACATCCTCTCAAACCTAATTCGCTCCCACTCTTTTTTATTTCTATACCTGACAATGACGTTGTGCACTAAAATAGTTGGAACACTCCCATCAGTGCTTTAAAATTATAGAAATAAACTGAAATTTAAGTTGGGGTGGTGAAATGGCTCAGTGGGTAAAAGTACTTGCCACACAAGTCTAACAACTTGACTTTGATCCCTGGATCCCACAGTGAACAGAGAGAATCGACTTCAGAAAACTGTTCTCTCATCTCTATACACATGCCCTGGCCTGCACACACCCATACTGATACTGATACTGATACTGACACACACAATAATAAATTTAAAACATTTTAAATTCTCTCTCAACCTTCCTTAAAGCAATAGGAACATGGCATAGAGACACATGACATGCAAGTAAGCAAGGTAGGTCACATCAACCCCTTTTTATGCAGAGAGGTGCAGGCTTGAGAGGCTTGACACCGCACCCTGATCTAAACCCAGACAGGATTCCAAAAAGCCTGCTATATCACATTGCCCATGAAGGCCCTAAGTCCCAGGAATCTTTTAAGTCATGCTTAGCAGGCCACTTTCTGCCCTCAAGGTAAGATGGTCAGTGTTATTCTCCATGGGAAATCAGGTAGGAGGGATAGAGGGAGAAAGGGCAGTGTTCATGCACACTCATCTGAGCTCAGGTCTACATCTAGGCTCCTTCACATGAAGGCAGTCAAGGCTCACCGACTCTGACCCCAACCTGATAACCAAGATCTTACACCTGGGGAACCAACTGACCTAGAGAATTCATAACCCCAACACCCATTTCAGCTGTCAAGGACCATGTAGTCAAGAAGTATTTTCCACCTCAGCTGCTTCCTCCAACAATAACCAGGACCAACTCTGATCCTCTGGTTTCCCAAGTGTCAGATCTACTACTGAGCACTGTCCACGTAGTATATTTTTCATCCCCCTACCAGAAATCCTGGGTCGAAGGTTTTTCTTTTCTTTTTTTTTAAAGTAGCTGGGTGTGGTAGTGTATACCTGTAATCACAGTACTCAGAAGAATCATGGGTTTGAGGCCAACCTGGGATACATAGTAAGACAATGTCTCAAAAAATCAAAGGCTGGGGTAGGTCTAGTTCAGTTGTAGAGTACTTGCCTAGCATGTACAAGACCCTGGGTTCACTCTCCAGCTCTAAAAATAAATATCCAAACCATAAATCAACAATGAAAATGCATATTAATTTTAAGTGACAACACATGTAATTGTTTGAAAAGTATCAAACAGTGGAGGAAATAAAGTCCCTAGACTCACGTTACAGCTAGTATATGTCTTTCTATTCCTTTTTCTGTCACAAAATGTTCTTCATTTTGTAACAAGGTCACAGTAAGTAGAAGTTTGGTGCTTAGCTAACATGTAGATATACTTTGGGCATTCCCCATAGTAGGCATGCAGCTATGCTTTGATTTAAGCAACATATTGTTTTTCTATATGACCACACCATAATTTATTCAAATATCTATTACTACTTCATTTTACAGATGAGGAACTAGGTTCCAGAAGGTTACATAGCTTGCCTAAGTTCACACCACTAGTGAGTGGCAGAGCCAGGCTGGAAGTAGGATTACCTGATTCCCAAGACAGCATTCTCAAACACTGCTACCAATCATGTATGTGTTTCACATCTTCTACCACAAGACTAAAAAAATGCCTTCAAAGGCCAGGCGTGGTGATGAACATCTGTAGGTCCAGCCCTTGGGAGGCAGAGGCAGGCAGATGTCTGCAAGTTCATGACCAGCCTGGTCTACGAAGTGACTTCCAGGCCAGCTGGGGCTACAGGGAGACTATGTTTTAAAAAGACAAAAAAAAAGCCTTCAAAATGGTGGATTAGTATCTTTACATCCCTGTGCCTCCTGCTATGTGAAGACAAAGCAAAAACCAAAGGTTTATTGCATGTCATTTTTAAAAATATTAATTAATTAATTAATATTTTTTGGAGCTGAGGACCGAACCCAGGGCCTTGCGCTTGCTAGGCAAACGCTCTACCACTCAGCTAAATTCCAACCCCTATTTATTTATTTTAATGCATATAAGTATATTGCCTACACGTGAGTAAGTGCACCCGTGCCCTGCAATGCCCTTGGAGGTCAGAAGAGGGTGTCAGATTTCCCTGGAACTGGAGTTAGGACAGTTGTTAGCTGCCATGTAGGTGCTAGGAACCAAACCCAGTACTTCTGCAAGAGCAGCCAGTGCACTTAACCACTGAGCCATCTCTCCAGCCCCTACATGTTGTTTTTAATTCCTTACTGGGACAGTCATACTTTCTCAATGCCCTGAGATAGTTGGTCTACAAACACTGGTGGAAAGCATGGGTCAACGCCTAGCATGAAACCATCTTGCACATGGCCAGGGCTTCTTGGCCTTCCTGGATCATACAACTCAGCCTGGGACCCCCACTCATGAGGAGCCTCACCAGCAAATGCTCTTACACTCTTACTTGCCCCAAGAAGTCAACCCTCCAAGAATCTTACTAGTCTTTCCCTGCATTGTACAGTGAGAGGGCAAGGGCATGGTTTTATGACAAACTGATAAAGCTTCAACCACAAGAAAGACAATATTTTCTAAACAAAAGAAAAAACATGTATGTTTAGATTATGCCAGGCACCTCTTGGGGTATGGGCAGACTATGAAGGGAGGCAAACTTGCAAGATCTGATGTTTGCTTGAGCCTCCAAACTGAGAACCCCCAGATTATATTTTATCCTGAAAACACAATATACTGCAGAATTTGGTGTGGGTAATTTCTAACGCAAGACTTCTTTGACTATTAGTATCTCATATACTGTTAGAAAGGAGTTCTTGCCAGGCATGGTGGCGCACGCCTTTGATCCCAGCACTTAGGAGGCAGAGGCAGGCGGATCTCTGTGAGTTCAAGGCCAGCCTGGTCTACATAGTGAGTTCCAGGACAGCTGGGGCTACAGGGAGACCCTGTCTCAAAAAGACCAAAAAAAAAAAAAAAAAAAAAAAAAAAAAAAAAAAAAAAACCACAAAAAAACCCCAGGTTCTTGAGGTTAACAATTAGTAGTCACATAACAACAACAACAAAAAAAGCTGGCAATACACACTCACTTTTCTATTAAATCTGGTCATGGAATTTAACATTAAAAACATGAGCCAGGCGTGGTGGTGCACACCTTTAATCCCAGCACTCGGGAGGCAGAGGCAGGCGGTTCTCTGTGAGTTCCAGGCCAGCCTGGTCTACATAGTGAGTTCCAGGACAGCTGGGGCTACAGGGGGACCCCGTCTCAAAAAAACAATAAACAAACAAACATGAAAAACCATTGTTACTATTTTTTTTTGGTGTTTTTGAGAAAGGGTCTCCCTGTACCCCCAGCTGGCCTGGAACTCACTATGTAGACCAGGCTTGCCTCGAACTCACAGAGATCCGCCTGCCTCTGCCTCCTGAGTCCTGGATTAAAGGTGTGCACCACCACGCCCTGTGTTGTTACTGCTATTTTTAAAAGTCCTACTCTCCCCTCTAAGTTACCCACACAGGTATAGGTATCTATTACTGGAAACTCTCTAAATGGATATGAAACCAACTGGAGCTTAAGCTTTCCTCTGTAACAGAGATAGTTGAGGGTATGTTCATTTCTACAGGCAAATATATAAAGAGATTAAAATTCAGCTCTCAAGTCTAGTTTCTTGTTACTTCAGGGCAGAACATGGCAGTACATAATAAGCAGGAAAAGCCACAAGTCACCAAAAGCAAACGGCTACTTTGTATATAATATAATTGGATACTTTTACAAAATCATTCTTTATTCATTTAGGAAAATTTTACTGAGTCCAACTTTGTCCTGGACCAGACTCTGGGCATTTAAGTCAGTTAAGACTGGCCCAAGTGTTAGGCCTCACTGGATCAGAGACCTAAGAGAACAGAAAACTACAATACGGATCTGGGAAGTGCCATGAAATCCCATGGGAGGGGGCCTGCTCCAGACTCCAGGGTCATGAAAGACTTCCCAAAGGAAGCAACATGTAGGCTGGGCAGGAAAGGAGTTAGCTGTGGGCAGGAATGGGGGTTGAGCAGGCAGTGCTCAGGGAGACAGAGAGCAGAGCCAGGTGAGGGGTCTGCCAATGGCCCTATTAGCACAGCAGTTGGACGAACACTGCCCAGTCAAGCAGCCACACCACAATGTGTTTCTCTGCCTAGTCTGTTGCACTCTGCACAATAGAGTGCCTCCTAAATGCTCATCTTTTTACACTTGAACTTTATTTTTACTAGCCCTTCCTATTCTATTTACAAAGAATGAAAGCAAAATTCAAAATAATTCAGTGTTAGAATATACTAACTGAAAAAAAAAATCAAGCTAGAAAGTCTCCCTAGACACAGTAGGCCTAATAAAGTATTTCAGCCAGAAGAGCAGCTTAATTATAACAGTACTGGCAATTAAAATGTTGATTAAAGCATTCCTTAGAATTTTTCCTATATTTTAATTATAATCCTAATATTCTAATCATTAATTACATTATTTCTATATTTGTTGGGTAGACTCAAAGGTTGTAGCAAACAAGAAAATTAGTTACCCAAAGACATCAATTAAAAAACAACCTCATAAAGTAATTTAAAATTTTCATCACCTGTGAAAACTTTTTTAAGCAACTAAAGCAATATAAAAAAAAAGTCTGTGAAATGTACTGAGTTGAAACTATTTAACACTTTGGAGATAGCACACATCTATCAGCGCTTAGTATATGCCAGGTCTTATGGGCTCTTCCTACAACTCACTTAATCCTCCCAAACCAAAAGTAGTACTATGGTGTTGGTTTTACAGATGAGAAAAGAGACACAAGAAAGTAACTAATTGGCCCAAGATCCCATTGCTAGGAAATGAGAATTGGGATTCAAAGCCATAGTCTTCCCCAAATCTGTCTCCTCTAACTGCACTATCCTGCTTAACAGTTTTACAAACACCAAAGAAAATGTTAGCAACTGAAAACACCATAATAAAACCCTTTCAGAATCCTTGAGGAATTAATCTGTAAGACTGTGAGCACTCTACAAAATTAGGGCTTTTTTTGTGGGGAGAGGGGTTGATACGGGGTCTCAGCCTGTTGGCCTGGAACTCACAGAGATCCTTCCTGCTTCTGCCTCCTGCATGCTGGGATTAAAGGCATATGCCACCACAATTAGCACAGTAAGGCTTTAACTCCATCTCTCCAGCCCCAAATAAACTGTATTCTTTTACTTTTCCATGTGCTCCAGTTTTTAAATTACACTTGTAGTTACATCTCTTAGCACACAGTCATCTAAAATTCTCCCTCCCAGAGCTGCACATCACTGACGGGTTTCACTCCTTTCTGATGATTCAGGCAGCCCAAGAGCTTTAACTACACCGTGTGTGATCTGTAATTGATGCCTCAGGTACTGACAAGTCAGGCTGCCCCCTGGACCTCAGATTACAGTCTCTCAGCATGTTGAACTGTGCCTTTGTATGACTTCCAGGCTGAGATGAAGCTCTCCAACTGTCTGTCTCTGGCACCCCTGCATGCAGCACCCAAGCCTGAGAAGCTAGGTAAATTTGAGCTGTGTGACATGTAAGAATGAAGGATTTGTGGGGGCAGAAGGGACTGACACAACTACGTTGACGGCTCAGAGATCCTATTCTGTCTCTACACTATAAGGGATTCCTTTCTACAGCTGCAAAACGTATCAACTTTCATTGGAACACCTTCAGTTCAGCTTACCAGTCCTTCAACAGTAGGTTCAGTGTGAGATAAAAGGTTCTGTAGATGGATGGTGGCGACGGCTGGATATGTGAATGAGCACACTGCCAGTGAACTGCACAGTCAAACACAACTTTTATGTCCTGTATATTTTACCACAATAATATTTTTTTTTAAAAAAGATCCCCTACCAGTTCTATGTTTTCCTTATGGTCCAAACTCTTACGCAGATCATACTTAGCTTTCTGACTCTAACCTCCACCTAGCTTTCTCCTCACCCCAAGCCCTCCTGCCTCCTCCAGCTTCATGTTCCAGGCATCTCCCCTCAGCACACATTTTGGTTCAGAACTTAGTCCTCTGCCTATAACCACTCTACCTAACAGTTCTGTTCTATCACCTCTACCCTCCTTCCTCCTCTCCTCAGAAACTTCCCATGTCAATGTCCAAGGGATGCAAGGCAGCTGTCCCCGCAGTGCTCTGCCACAGCTGGTACTTTGCCACTTTAATCTTTCGAATGGCATTTTCTGTTTACATCCCACACTATGAGCTCACTACAAGCAGGCCCAGACCCAGCATATAATTAATGTATCCTAAATGCTTGTCGAGCTCATTCAGTAAACAAGTACTTACTGAATGCCACTAGGAGCGTGCAATGTCCTCAACACTGAGAACACTGCAAAGACAAAAACAAATCCCTGCTTTCACAGAGTGCCCAGAGATGAACACCAGCAGTCACTGTACTATACAGTCATGAAAGCAGAGTGGGGGTGGGGGGCACTTCCTAAGGTGGTCTGGGAGGTACCATCTACCAGCTTTCCTGACAGAATCCTGGTGAAGCATACCAGTCTGGTTCTGAGCTGGGTCTGAACATCAGAAATACTGACCAGGAAGGTAAACTTTAATTTCTAACAAAAACAGATTATTTCCTCTGCTCTATCAACCTGGTAGATTTTACAATTCATTCTAGTTTTTCTTTTTTAAAAAATATTTTATGATTTTTATGTGTATGAGTGTTTTGCCTGCATGTATGTAAGTGCACCTGTGTGGTGCAAAGCCCATGGAGGTTAAAAGAGGGCATGGGATCCCCTGGAACTGGAGTTATGAAAGGTTGTTAGCTACCAGATGGGTGCTGGGAATTGAACCCAGATCCTCTCCAAATCCAGTGCTCTTAACCACTGAGCCACCTCTCCAGCCCCGCATTCCAGTTCTCAGAATCAAGAGTGTATTACAAGCTCACTTCCAACTGCATCCTCTCTGCTATAATGGCTTATGGCTGCCACAGAAGATTTCAGAGCAAATGTTCATTGTGTGCTTATCACAGATATTAATGCTCAGTACTCTAAGCACCTGACAAACCTTAGAAACACCTTAGGAAACACTCTTATTAAACTTATTTTAAAGAGGTTACAAAATTGATCCAAGGCCTACCCAAGCAGTGAATGGCAAAGCCAGAACTAGAAGCCCACTGAGGCTCTGGAAGCTCTGCTGAGAACTACTATGCTATGGGCTAGCCTGGGTAAAATATATCAAGTTCCAACCTGGTCTGGGTTACTGTCTCAAAAACAAACAAGCAAACAAACTAACAAAAAATGAACAATTTGTATTTCCTTACCACAAAGTACTCTTTGTTCCTATTACTTTTTCCCTATTAATCCTAAAATTGTCCAATTTTACTTCATCTTTCTTCATATTTTGAACAAGTCTCACTTACTTCTAGTTCTACCATAAAAATCTGTCTATACAAAGTAACGCTCACTGCTATTTACTAACACCATCTTTTTCGTGTGTGTCTTTTTGAGACAGGGTCTCCCTGTAGCCCCAGCTGTCCTGGAACTATGTAGACCAGGCTGACTTTGAATTCGCAGAGATCTGCCTGCCTCTGCCTCCCAAGTGCTGGGACTATAGGCGTGTGCCACCATGCCCGGCTACTAACACCGTTTTTAAGGAAGTCATTAGATAGAAATGAAAATATGCAACACAGCAAAAGTCAGAATACAAACTATGGGTGCAGACACAGATTACACCTCTATAAAAAATGCTCACAGAAACTGCCGGCTGCTTTTAGTACCAAGATGGAAAAGGCCCAGTCCAGCCACTGCCTGGGAAGTTTGGGCTGTGGGCTCAAGGGGAAACAGACCATACAAACTAGGAAGTACAAGGCCAGGTGTGTGTTGCATTGGAGATGTCCAGGCAGTAACCCAGCATGCCAAAAACACAGCATTAAAAGCCACTTGATGTAAGGGGACAGATTTTTGTTTACTTGATATATTATTTTACCTTCAGATTTGAGTGACATCTTTCTAGCCACAGCCAACATCTCAAACAACTGAAGACAAAACTCATTCTCCTCACTATTCCTTCAATTATTCTCCGTCTTAAAGGAACGATAAGCCCAGCTGCAGAAGCAATAAGCCTGTTATCCTCGACTCCAGGCACTGTACTTCCTTCCTTCCTCTCACACACATGCACACCCACTCACATCATCAGACTCTTATATGCCTTGGCAGGTCTAGTTCACCATCAACTGAAACTTCTCCTTCAGGTCCTCAAGGCAGGCCTACATCAACTAATTTCCTAACTGGACTTCAAATTGCTTTTTAAAGGCCTAAAGAGAGCCAGGCATGGTGGCCACATCTTTCATCCCAGCACTTGGGAGGCAGAGGCAGGTGGATCTCTGTGAGTTCAAGGCCAGCCTGGTCTAGAGAGTTCCAGGTCACCTGGGGCTATAGGGAGACCCTGTCTCAAAAAGACAAAAAGAAAAAAAAAATGAAGGCCTAGAGCAATGTACTCCCATGTACACAGACACGAATACAAATGTGCACACACAATTAAAAGTTGTCCTCTGACCCCCACCTCCACATGGGCACTGTGGAACTCATATGCCTGCATTTGTTCTCTCTCTCATACATACATATGTACACACACACACACACACACACACACACACACACACAAATAAAATTTAAAAAGACAGCAGGCCAAATGCCTCCAATGATAACTTAGCCAAGGCGGAGACTGAGCACTCTACAGAGAAAAGCACACTTACTACGAACAACATTTATCATATGCCAGGCACAAGTCCAAGAGACTCTCCTACCAGCCCTGAAAGGTTACTATTATCTTAAATTTAGGAAATAAGGAATCAAGTAATGTTACCCAACATCAGACAACCAACCAATGGTGACATAGGGTACACTCACTTACCTTCTCCAGTGAATTCACCTAAGCAATGCCTGTTCCTTAGAACTATTTAAGATGCATTAAGGGGCTGGGCGTGGTGGCACACGCTTTTAATCTCAGTACTCAGCAGAGGCAGGCGGATCTCTGAGTTCAAGGCCAGCCTGGTCTACATAGTGATTTCCAGGACAGCTGGGGCTACAGGGAGGCCCTGTCTCAAAAAGACAAAAAAAAAACAACAACAACAAAAAAAAAGATGCATTAAGGAGACCGTTGTATTTCTTATATAAGAAATTTATTTCCACCTTCTTTGGCCTTTAAGACCCTATTAGCTCAATTATATCACCCCCACCTCCTCACCCTGCCCCCTACCCCCATGCACAATCCAGTGATATTTTAAAAACCATCAGTTTTCTGACCTGGTCTCCTGACTCCCCGACTCTTATTCACTCTGCTCCAGTTACAGGCCTCCTCGTGTGGTCAACACCTGGGCATACCCCCTACTAGAGGGCCTTTGCATCTGCTTGAACTATGATGATGACAATCATGACATATGGTATAAATCATGACTGTGCCAGATCTTCAGTTAACATTTTGTCTAAACACACCAACAATGCCATTAACAAGATCCTACACTGAACTATAAACTAATAGTTCAAATACTATTCATTAATTTTAATGAAAACTGCCTCGTTTTCTCAGGCCTTTTATTGTTCTTCATGACATCACCATGCAGATGTCAATTTTATAAAATCTAGTAACAGCAGTCTTTGCTTACCAATTAGTATGAACACCAGTCATAAAGCTATCTTTGCAGCAAAATAAAGCAAAGCAATCAGGCCAAGAAAGTGTCACAATAGAACCTGATTACCACTAGTCCTCAGGCTGGGGAAGTGCAGTCTGTGAGATAACTATGGCAACAGCACTTCAAGGCACCCGAATCCCACCACATTTTTGCTGAGAAACTGTTTCCATCTGGGCAAACACATACAAAGACTACACATGTTGATAACCAGTTACGATAACCAGTTACGTAAAGTCAACATAACAATCCAGTGATATTTTAAGCTCCTGCTGTGTTTAAAGTCCTAAGTGCCTATAAAGCATTGTGCAACTGTCCACTGTTCACAGTAGGATGCTGGCACAGGAAAGATGGCACCAACATGAGGCAAGGCAGAGAAAACTATCACCTCTTACCAAGATTGGCCTTAGGATTCTTTTAATGTTAAGCTCCGTTTGACTCAAGCATAAAGGAAAAAACTTTGCCAAATTCAATTTACCAGCACCTCTGGCAACATGCTTTGATTATGGCGAACTTCCCAGTGACTGGCACAAAGGCTAGGAGCAGAGGTGTCTGAGTCAGATCCTTTGTTTTCAAACCTTGCCTCACCACTTATTAGCTGGGAGAACTTGGCCAAGTTTTTTTACCTCTTAAATCTCAGTTCTCCACACACAGACATCACCACAAAGCCCATCACACACTGCTTTAGCACATGAGGACAAGTTCCATTTGCTGAGAGATCACTGTTAGCGAACTTGAGTTGTAGGAAGTTAAGAGTTACAAAGCTTCTGGGCTGAACTGCAGTCTTAGAAGAGTTCTCCATTTAGACAGTTTCTATGTTCAATAAAACTGCAACAGGAGCTTTTATTACATATCTTTGCATCTCTGAGGCTTTGCTTCTCATTTCAGAAATTTGAGTAGTTCAAGGCCAGAAACAGATCATCTTAAATTATGTTGTATAATTTTTATTTGAAAGAAACTAGAATAATTAAAAAAAGACACCTTATTCCAGTCTTTAATCTTGTTTACTTAATTAGGGTGTGAAGTCAAGCTTACCAAGGGACTGATTTTTTTTTTTTTTTTTTTTTTTTTTTTTTTTTTTTGTCTTTTTTGAGACAGGATCTCCCTGTAGCCCCAGCTGTCCTGGAATTCACTAGGTAAACCAGGCTGGCCTTGAACTCACAGAGAGCCACCACACCCGGCCCTGGGACTGAATGTTAAACCACAGCACTCATCTACTGAGTTCTTACTATCTGCCCCATCATTCGGAGCTCCTTGGCACCAAGCTACCATACAAGAATTAAGATGTCCCAACCTCAGTGTAGCCAAAATAAATGTCACCTTTGTGAAAGCATCTGCTCTAAACCAACTACCAGACAAACCACAAACACCAGGAAGTCCAACTCATTGGACAGGTGAGAAGCTGAGGCCCATAAGTCCAAATATTACACAGTTACTAACAAGTCCTGGGCTAGAACCCAAGTCTCCTTTATTTCCCATTCTGTGTTCTGTATTACAATTGAAGTTTACAAAAAGAAAGACCTACTCTGTGTGACAAAATATTTCTGCATAATTGGGAAGAAAAATCCTTCACTTAAAGTGTGAAATGGCTGCGTGTGGTAGAGCACACCTTTAATCCCAGCACTCAGGAGGCAGAGACAGGTGGATTTGTGAGTTCAAGGTCAATATGGTCTACACAAAAAGTTCCAGACCAGTCAGTGCTGTATAGTGAGACTCTGTCTCAAAAGAAAAACAAAAACAAACAGGGGCTGGAGAGAAAACTCAGTGGTTAAGTGCACTGGCTGCTCTTACAGAGGACCCAGGTTCCATGCCTAGCACCCATAGTTAACAACTATACATAAATCTGACACTCTCTTTTGACCAACACAGGCACTGCACGACATGGGTACACGACATATATACATGCAGGCAAAACACTCATATACATAAAAGTTAAAAAAAAAAAACTCCTGAAATGTTTAATGAAAGCTAAATATCGACCACAAATTAATGTAACACATACTTTATAGTGACTACACTGAAAGGCTCCTAAGACCAGAATTGGTGGAACGAGCTAGCCACATGGACACTGTACACACCAGATAGTATACAACAAAGGCTAAGGAGTCCCACTTCGAACACTACCAAACCACAACCACCAGAGCACTTTCCTTCCAAGACAAACACTTCAGAGCCACAGGAGTTGCTTGACTCAAGTCAGCCTCCTTTTGGAAGGAAAAAGATGTGCTTAGTCCCATTCCCTATGTATATTTCATCTCCTCACAAAGTTTTACCGACTCCCAAACCTCAACTCTCTCAAACAGAATGATGCTGATTTCCATTTGTTCCAAGCTCTAAATCAGGCTTTACAATTTTACTAAAAATTCTCCTTTCTAACAAAGTTATGTAGATATGGCCTAAATGTCATCAGGCCCAAGTCTTAGGGAATGACCAAATAGTGTTCTTCAAATACTACTTTTCCCTTGGGCAAACATTTTTAAAAGGTTATCCAGTGGCAAAAAGGTAACTACATGTACTGTTTTCATAAGGAAAATTTTCAAATTTCAACTTTGTTCAAAAGTAGAAAGTCACCGAGTTTTATGTAGCAAGCAGACGGATGACTTTTACAAAGACTTATTGTATCAGACGAGAACTTGGCCAAATATTCTCCTTTATTTCCAGCAGCTGAGATCTGTTGCTGTACTAAACTATCTGATCAGTTAAAAGTTATCACAGATACAGATGCTACATGACCTAACTTTCAAATAAATAAAATATACTCCAAGCTGGGCATGGTGGTGCATACCTTTAATCCCAGCACTCAAAAGGCAGAGGCAGGGGAGCTCTGTGAGATCGAGGCCAGCCTGGTCTACATAGTGAGTTCCAGGCCAGCTGGGGCTACAGGGAGACCCTGTCTCAAACAACAGCAGCAGCAACACCACCACCACCACGCACACACATTCTCCAAATCTGATATGTACTGTCCAATCTAGTAACCACTACCTATTTACATGGAGCACTGAGCACATGAAAACTGAGGCGTGCTGTAAATGTGCACTGTCACTGGATTCATACAAGGTTTAATATTAAAAAAAGTGCAATATTACATTGGTCTCTCTCTCTTTTTTTTTTTTTTTATGTTTTTAAGACAGGGTCTCCCTGTAGCCTCAGCTGGCCTAGAACTCACTATGTAGATTAGGCTGGCCTTGAACTCATAGAGATCTCTTTTTGAGACAGGGTCTCCCTGTAGCCCCAGCTGTCCTGGAACTCACTATGTAGACCAGGCTGTCCTTGAACTCACAAAGATCAGCCTACCTCTGCTCCCAAGTGCTGGGACTACAGGCGCGCACCACCATGCCCAGCATGGTCTCTTTTTTATATGGGCTATAGTTTAAAATTAGAGTTCAGAAGGCTGGTAAGATGGTGCAGAAGGAAAGGCATTTGCTGCTGTGCCTGAAAACCTGAGTCCAACCCCCAGGCCGGACATGACCGAAGGTGAGAATCAACCCCACAAGTTGTCCTCTGACCTCCACCCATGCTAAAGGTATGTGCACACCCACATGCCCCCACATACATAGCACAATAAATACATGCAGCAAAGTCACAAAAATCTCATTCATACTTCGGATACATAGTCTAATATATATCGAGGAAGAATGGCATGTTCTTAAAGCTTCTATTAAGTTTATAATCACCTCCAAACGCGTTAATAGAGGAAGGACTCAATCCTACAAGTAGTATGCTTGGAGATCAAGAAAGAGATACAAAAGTAAATGTCACAAAAGCGGGATTAGAAGAAATACCATCTGTTTCTCAAAAGTATCTTAAAGGGCCGTCAGTCCCAGCACTTGGGAGGCAGAGGCAGGCAGATCTCTGTGAGTTCGAGGCCAACCTGGTCTCCATAGCGAATCCAGGCCAGCTATGGCTTTGGCCGAAAAGACCAAAAAAAAAAGAAAAAAGAAAAGTACCTTAAAGGAATGTTTATAAAGTTGATTAAAGATTTTTTTTTTAAAAAAGAAACACAGCATTTGATTTTTTAAAATAAATTTCCAAATATCCAGCTAAACAAACTTCTTAAAATGAAATCTGTTAAGGCATGCTGGAAACGCTAATCACCCGGAATAGAGTAAAAATATCTGAGCTAACATATGGAAAAAGCAATCCAAGTTTCTTAACAGAACATTTATAATTAAATAGTACAAAATGATAAAACCTGCCAAATATTTTATAATCTTCACTATTATTGCACTGTGAATGCATTAACTATCATTATAGTCATTTAAGACTTAACTGAGGGGCTGGAGAGGTGGCTCACTGGTTAAGAGCACTGGTTGCTCTTGCAATGGATCTGGGTTCAATTTCCAGCACCCACATGGTGGCTAATAACATACAAACTCCAGTCCAGGGGCTCCAACACCTTCTGGCCTTCACAGGCATTGCAGGCATGTGGTACACTTACATATAGCAGGCAAAACACGTATACACATAAAAATAAGATTAATTTTTAAAAACGACTTCACTGTTTTTTGAAACTCCAAAATACTACAATACCTTTTCAATATTCTGCCAGTGAGAACTAGGGAAGTAGTTGTTAAATATCTCTTGTAGAGGTTAAAACTAGACACTGAAAATGCAAAGCCATAGTAACACTAAGTATTTGCATGGCATCCTAGCTAACAAACACTTCTTAAAACATCACACTAGGCCGCCCTCAGGTCAGCTTTCAAATATCGGTATAGTTTTCTCTCCCTACTTTAGAGGTAATTTCAAGCTCAGACCTTGATTTATTCAAGGTCACATAGCTAAAAAGTACCAGAACCAGTATCTGACCTTCTGATGCTCTCTTAATACCCTTTCCATCACGAGACATTCGTTTAAAACCATGTTAACATCCAATAAGATTAACACCAAAGTAGGATCTAAGGATCATCTAGGTCAAGTCTTAAAACTCCACAAACACCAGGGGTTGGAAACAGTTCAATAGGGAAGAGATGATCAAGAAATTGGAAATGGCTTGCAGGAGGAGTATATAATCTAAATGTCCTCGGATGCGGCACAGCAGAACCACAGTATTCAAGGAATAAAAATGAAAAGATTTCTCTTCTCTGAAACGTGATGTTTCTATATCGTACCTTTATACAAAGACTGTGCTGTTACTTTTTATATACGTTTGAGATCTTACTAAATAGACACCCAACTGGGTATTTGTCTCATGTTTGTTCATAAGTCACAAGAGAGCAAATTTTCAGAAAGAGAAATCATCATGCACCGCAGCTCGGATCGCAGGTAAAGGGGAAGGCCAGGGAGGGTGGCAACCGCCGCAAAGGCCGGCATGGATCATGCCAAAAGCACCCTGGAGAGCGGGACAAAGGCGCCAGGGGCCCTAAGGACCCCACTCAACCTTCAGGACACAGGGACGCCACCCCACGTAGGGCAAAGGGCTGGGGAAGGGGACTCCTAAGATGGCTCTCTGTCCACGCACGGTGTGCCTGCCACGCAGAGCCCTCGCTGCCCGCCGTGGGAAAGCCACCCGGGGCCCTCGCAGCCCGCTCCACAGAGCCCCACGAAACCCAGGCACCGGCCGTGGACGCGCCGCCAGCCCTGCCCGACCGCGGGCTCTCCAGACCCGGCCGCACCCACCGCCCCGGCCCTGGCACCCCAAGCTGAAGCCCAGCCCGAGGACCCCGCCCACCCGGGTTCGCGGCCCGCCGCCCCGCGCCGCTGACAGCCGGCGTTGCCCCGACTTGTGCGCCGGGG
>NW_008360325.1:437031-513865 GCF_000622305.1 Nannospalax galili | reverse complement strand
CCGCCTCTGATTGGTCAGGCTGCGTCGGGGGCGTGGAGAGGGCGGGTCTTCCTCGGCGGCGGCCAGGTGCGAGCGCGCTCGTGCGCGTCCGCGTTCCAGGCGGCGGGGGAGGGGCGCGCGCCGCGGACGCCGGCCCCGCCCCCTCCCCTGCCAGCGGGCCAGGTGGGCGTGGGAGCCTTCGGGGGCTCCGGCGTGTGCGAGCCGGCGTCTCAAGGACACCTCGCACGCACAGAAGGCGGAGGCCAGCGAGGGAACAGCTAGCTTTGGGCCCGCAGAGAACCGCGACTGGCGGGCATTCGAACCGCTGGCCCCGGAGGCCTACGGGAGCGGGCGCTCACCTACTCTGACCGTAGCTTGACCCCGTGGTGTCCCTCGCCGCACAAGGCTGCAGGCTGGAGCTCTTAGCGCGCGCGCACCCTGCCCGACGTGTGCTGCATCCTGCCCGGCGCCCTGGGCCCAGGGATCCTGATCCCCTGCCCCTCGACGTGTCCTGCACCCTGCCCAGCGCCCTAAGCCTAAGGGACCTGATCACCACCCAGGTGGGCCCTTCTAGACAGAGCACACAGGGGCTCTCAGCCTGAGCCCTTCGCATGAGCCACCCCTACCCAGAATGCCCATGCCCACCTGGGTCTGCATCTTTGGAGGTCCAGCTCTAATGTCCCAGGGCAGGGTCCAGTCTGTATCTCCAGAGTCCAGGTCTGTCCTTAAAACCCTGTCTGACATGTCACCTTGCACTCCAGCCAGGGAGCCTGAGTGGCAGAGACCAGGGCAGGCTGCAGAGCAGACCCTCAGCAGAGGCAGCCGAGTGGGAGTGGGCCGAGTGGGAGTGGGCAGGCACCCTTTCTGAGCGCTCCACATCATGCCATTTGACTGAACTCTGACGGGTGAGACACAGCGGCTGATGAACTGCACAGGGCTTAAACTTCCATGAGCTTCCAGAAACATGAAGGCCACTGGGTGACCCCGAAAATCCAAGAGAGAAAGCAGTTTGGGAAGCACCCAGCCCCTGAGTACGCAGCAGATGTTGGTCAGGGCTAGTCTGTAGCCTGTCTGGTTCTCTGAGCAGGTGGAGGCTGCTGCCAAGTCGGGGCGGAGAGCGGGAGGGAGGAGACCGGAGTTACACCAGCCTCCTTCAATGGGCAGCCATGCCTGTGCCTAAGTGGCCACGCGGGTTAGTGATTGAGAGCGTGGACTTTCCAGTTGGACAGACTTGGTTCAGCACCACCCCTGATACACCCTCTTGGTGTGATCTTAGGCAAGCCACATCTCTTGTCATAAGAGAATGGGATAATAGTGCCTTACTCTGGGGGAGCCTCTGTGTGATATATGAAATGCTTACAGAAATTTGTGGCATGTGGTAGCTAGCTGCCCTATGAATTCTGTCATTGGCAAGCAGGTTTAGTGTACAAATGTCCCCAGCGCTTTTTAACTCATTTCACGTGGGACATAATGGTCAATGACACATTCTTCCTGGGAGCAGGGTTTGGTGAAAAGAGGAAGTTTTGGTAATGAGTGATTCTAGGGCAGTTGTCAGGAGACCTGGGTCCCAATTACAGCTCTGCTTACCTCCCTGTGGGGCCTTGGGCATCGTGTACAACTTCTTTGGGCCTCAGATTCCAAGCTGAGACAGAAGAAAGGTTAGATTCTGTAACCTCCAGATGCTTCCAGCTCTGACATGTTGCTGTCCATGAGTTGTTAAGGGTGGATGTGGACCCATTAAACTCAACAAAGGACAAGCTTAGAAAAGTACCACTGAGCTATGGTAGTCCAAATGAGTCCATTCTCCTGAGGGAACCTTGACTACAACAGTCTTACTCTGGTTTTTTTTTTTCTGTCTTTTTGAGGTAGGGTCTCCCTGTAGCCCCAGATGTCCTGGAACTCACTATGTAGACCTGGCTGGCCTTGAACTCACACAGATCCGCCTGCCTCTGCCTTCCAAGTGCTGGGGCTACAGGTGTGCACCACCACACCCAGCTTACTTTGTTTTTTTTTTAAAAAGACTCATTTAATTAATTAATTAATTAAATTAATTAATTAATTAATTATTTGGTCGTTTCTGAGACAGTGTTTCCCTGTAGCCCCAGCTGTCCTAGAACTCACTATGTAGACCAGGCTGGCCTTGAACTCACAGAGATCTGCCTGCCTATGCCTTCCAAGTGCTGGGACTACAGGCATGCGCCACCATGCCCGGCTTACTCTGTTTTTTTTTTTAAAAAAAGACTTTTATTTGTGTGTGTGTGTGTGTGTGTGTATGCATGAGGGTGCCTGCAGAGGCCTCAGATCCCCTGGAGCTGGAGTTAACAGGCATTGTGAGCTGCCTGACATGGGATGCTGGGAGCCAGAGTCCAGTCCTCTGGAAGAGCAGCAAACACTCTTGCTGCTGGGCCATCTCTCCAGCTTCTTATTCTTACTTTTACATGCAGGACCTGTGGACAGAGAATGGTTAACTGCCCTCATGCTGAAGACCCCTGTATATTCCAGGATCACTTCCAGGCAGATATTCACCAAGCCAGTCTGCCCAGTAGTTCCTCTCCATTTTGCCAGCCACACCAGGCATTAGACTCTATCATCTTGTCCCTCAACTGAAGAATATTCATAATTGGCCCCCCATGCTCTAACCGCCTGTAAACCCCAACTGTTTTCAACAACTCCAGGACACAGATTCCCCCTAAAGCCCTGTGTATTGCCCATCCCCTACACCCAAGTCCACCAGAGACCCATGAGGAATCACATTAATGGTAGAATGCAGGCATTAGGGTTATGTAAGATGTCCACATTGTTCAGAGATGCATCTTGGCATATGTGAAGGGTCTGGAATTTGTTCCGAAACAATTCAGCAGAGGGAAAGAACAAGATGGAGGGACAGCTGAGGTATAATGGAAGATTCCCAGTGGAATCTGTGTGACAAGCCTGCAGGATGCATTGCACTTAGCTCTCTAGTCTGTACATTTCAAATACTGTATATTAAAGGTGATTAAATATTCTAAATAAAAATGCCCTTGAAAGCCGGGTGTGGTGGCGCATGCCTTTAGTCCCAGCAGAGGCAGGCCAATCTCTGTGAGTTTGAGGCCAACCTGGTGTACATAGTGAGTTCCAGGCCAGCTGGGGCTACAGGGAGACCCTGTCTCAAAAAGACAAAAATGCCCTTGAAGAAAATCTCATCCACTCATATTTACACAGTGAAATGTGTGAGGGTCCACAAACTGATTTAAGAAGACCTGTGGTTAGGCAGGTGAAACTGGGCACACAGAGTATGACTTTTCACTATTAGGTTTTCCTTTTAAATAAGCTTCATTTTCAGAACCTTTTTAGATTTGCAGAATAACTACAAAGAAAATGCAGAGATTTCCCATTTGCAGAATCTCTTCCACTTTGGTGGGATTGTGTTCCAACAAACCTATGGAAGTAGAAAATATCATCAGTGGACACTGCAGTTAATACCTGCAACCTAACCAAACATCTTAGCAGTACTTCACAGAACACTGTATGTCATTTCCCCTGGTAATCAGGTAGCTGACTAAGAGTTACCACTCTCTTGTCCAGCATCACCACAGATTATTAGACTGAATGCTGATAGTTCATGAAAAGATCAAAGTCCAAAATTTGCAATATGGTTGCTCCCTAAAAAAAAAAAAAATTTTTTTTCCAGTGGAGCCACTGCAAGGTATAGTCCTCTTGACACCTTCCCCTGCCTAATTTCCTCTAATTATTATTATTATTGCTGGTTCTCTCTCTCCCTCCCTCCCTCCCTCCCTCCCTCTCTCCCTTTCTCTCTCTCTCTCTTTCTCCCTCTCTCTGTAGGCCAGAGATTGACATAGGGTACTATCCTCAGTTTCTCTCCACCTTATTGTTTAGAGACAACCTAACCTGGAGCTCACTGATTCTGCTAGGCTGACAGGTTAGTGAGCCCCAGGAAGCTGCCTGTCTCTGCCTCCTGTGGGCTGGAATTATAGATGCATGCCTCTGTGCCAGAATCCAAATTCAGGTTCTTATACTTTCGAAGCAAGCATTTCATTGACGAAGCCGTTTCCCCAGCCCATCCTCTAATTATTAAACTCTCTATCTTACCGTGGAACATCAGTTATTATTAATGAATCCATACCAAAAATCACTATTAATTTGCAGATTTTTCTGGGTTTCTAATTTTATCTAACAACCCGTGTTCTAGGATGTGACCTTATATTTGGTTATCACCTCTCCTTAGGCTGTGACAGCTTCTCAGAACTTGTTTTTTATGACTATGATGGTTTTGAGTACTGGTTGAGTGTTCCATAGAACATTCCTCATTGAGAACTATAAGATGCTTTTCTTGGGCTGGAGAGATGGCTCAGAGGTTAAAAACACTGGTTGTTCTTGCAGAAGACCCGGGTTCAAATACCTGCACCCAACATGGCAGCTAACAACTGTCTCTAACTCCAGTTCCAGGGGATCGACAGCCTCTTCTGGCCTCTGTGGGCATTACACTACACAGGTGCACTTACCCATATGCAGGCAATACACACACACACATAAAATAAAAATAATAAAATAAGATGCTCTTCTTGTGATTAGACTGAAGGTAGGGGTTTGTTTTGAAGGAAGACCATAGAGCTGGATACCTCTCTTATCCTGTCAGGACACATGCTATCACCAGAAGTTATCCTTGATGATGCTCATCTGTATCACTTGGCTGCTATTAAATTTTATGTTTGACCTTTTTTTTAGTTCAGTAAATATATTACTATATTAGAATAAATATTTTAAAAATCAAGATGTGTAGTTTACTGTGGTCACCATAGCAAAATACCACAGAGTGGCTTAGGCAACAAGAAATAGATTTTCTCACAGTTCTAAGGACTGGAAGTCCAAGATCAAATCCATCCAAGTTAGGGTCAGTCCAAGGCAGGGTAGGTTCTTCTAAGGCCGGTCTCCTGGTCTTGCAGATGTCTGCCCCTTGCTGGCTCTTCCAAGAGTCCTCTGTATGTTTACATCTGTTTCCACCCTCTTTTTATAGGGTGCCAGTCATAATCCCATGGGGCCTAGCCACAGAGCCTCATTTAACCTCAGTTTCTTCTCTAAAGGTTCTGTCTGCAATCACAGTCACATTCTGAGGTGTATTAAGGTTAGAACTTGGGCATTTGGATGGGGTGTGTGGGTCAGGCACAACTGAGTCCATACAAGATCCTTCACCCCCAGCTTCAGTCTCCCTCTTCACATCCATCTCCCATGCCCCCAGCAGCCCACACCCAGCTACCCCACACCTTCACCCCTCTCTCTCCCAAGCCCATACACATCTACCTCTCTCCCTGTGTGTGAGAGCACTTGGCTATGTCTCAGTTCTGGTCACAGTTCAAATCCTTCTTTGCATTTTCCCTAGATGCTCCAGGGAGAGCATTTCCTTCTGAACTGCTAACCCCAGTGTCACTCATTACACCTGACACCTTAGACCTGTCAATATTTCTGTCTCCCAGGGGCCGGCAAGGCAGCTCGTTAACAAGTTTCCTATGTGCTGGGTCCAGGTGTCTCAGCTTCCAACAAGACAATGAGGTCCCTGTCTTCAGAGTTTGTATTCTGATCAGCAGAGAAGAATGAAAAATGCTGACAAATGTGTTTAAAATGATAAAGTCAGATAATACGACAGAGGCAGATGCTTTTCCAGTAGAAGGTAGCATTTGAGTTGGCACCTGAATTCCGAGGACACAGCCTAGTGGTGTTCTAGTTGAAGAAAGAAGAGGAGGAGAGGGGGAGGAAGGGGCTGGAGGAGTATACTCAGTGTTGTGGGGGGGCTTCACGAAGGGACATGGAGAGTGGAGTGTGGTGAGCTCAGGTTCAGGTGTAAGTTCTGTGGCCAGTCTGGATGTGTCCTGATGAGTTTCCAGAGAAGAGATCTGATTTATGTTTCCAAATGTCCAGTGGTCAGTTAGGAGAGGCTAGCTGGCCTGTCTCAAGAATGGAGAACTTAGAAGAACTGGAAAGGTAGAAGTGGGAGACAGGGCCCTATTTGGGATGTGGTGGGACATCCCACAGTGGGACTTGAAGAGGGAGGAAAAAAAGGAGTCAGGATAGTCCCCAGGCTTCTGGGCAGTGCTGGGGGTGTGGGAGGTAGGATCAGGGCTGCAGTTGGTTTGTCGGTTTTCCCTGGCTCTCCTGGAGGCTGCATTTCAGGACTCTCCTGGTCCAGCCTGGTCCTAAACCTTGCAGTCAGTCCTTTCCTCACTTCAGCCAGAGTATGGGTACTGTCCCCCTAACTGCTCCCCCCTCCCACCACTTTCTCTTGCCCTCCCTTCCCCCAGCACCCTCCCTCTTGGCACTCACTCTGCCTTCCAGTTTAGCATCCCTGCCCCTTCTGGGGGTTTCTCCACAGGAAATCACAAACCCACCCTGCCCCTTCTGGGGACTTCGCCACAGGAAATCACAAACCCAGCACTCTGGGCTGTGACCCCTGAGTACATCCCCACAGGCCTTGAGGGAGGGTGAAGGGTGTTGCTGCTAAAACTCTGGGGGCCTGAGTCTTCGGTTTGCTAGCCTTGGGCAGTCCTCCTACTTAATCAGAACCAAGCTGACTCCTACCAGCCTCCACCCTGCTGACAGAGGCAAACTACTTCCAGTCATTGTGGGGTTGGGTGGGGTAGGGGGGTTAAAGAAGAGGCTCACTTCCCACCCCCACGGCTCCTGGGGAAACCTGTTTTCACAAGAATTGGCTGTGAACCAGTTATGGTTCCACCTCTACTGTGGGGCATTAAGAGTTTGTTAGCCAGGTTGGAAAACTGGCACTGATGGGTCCAGTGATCTGCCTGTCGGAGCACTCTGTGTGGGTCTGTGCCCTGGTGTCCACCGCTGAGTCCTGGTGGCCGCACAGGTGAGACACCTAACAAATCAAGGTGGGGCACACTCCTGCCACCACCCAGGGAACACATGACTGAAAGGGTCCAGTGTCAGAAGGGCGTTCCCTGCCCACAGATAGCAAGCAAAAGAGGTTCCTTTGGTTCTTTTTTTTTTAATTTATTATTTTTATTTTATGCGTATGTGTAGTATTGCCTGCATGTAGGTAAGTGCACCTATTTTATGTGTATGTGTGTATTGCCTGCATGTAAGTAAGTGCACCTATTTTATGTGTATGCATCTGCATGTAGCATGTAGGTAAGTGCACCTGTTTTATGTGTATGCGTGTATTGCCTGCATGTAGGTAAGTGCACCTGTGTCATGCAATGCCCTTGGAGGTCAGAAGCAGCTGTTGGATCCCCTGGGACTGGAGTTACGGACAGTTGTTAGCTGCCATGTGGGTGCTGGGGTTTGAACTCAGGTCTTCTGCAGGAACAACCAGTGTTCTTAACAGCTGAGCCATCTCTCCAGCCCCACTCCTTTGGTTCTTATGCCCAGAAGCAGGCCTCTGATGCCGTCCCGGGTGTCTAAGCCTGCAGGGTTACCCCTGGGGTGGAAGTATACATGCCCAGGACATGTTCGCAGCCTCGGCCCATTCCTGCAAGACCCACTCAGGGGAGCCCGGTGTCCCTGGAGCATGGACAGGGATACAGACCAGACATCTACTAGGAACGGGACTTGAACCTGCCACCCAGATGCCCACTCAGTCCTGCAACCCAGAGCTACCTCTCTAGTTCCAAGCTGCTCAGGCTTGCCCCAGGACCAGCCTCCCCATGCGGATGCCCATGCCCACATACACACTGGTCTTCTGAGATCTAGGCTTGCACTCCCACCTCTTGGTCTCTGTCTGGGACCCCTGTAGGAGGAGAGGGGACAGGGCTAGGCCGGGACACTGCAATCACCTACTTGTCACTTAGTTCATTTCTGACCTCTCCTGCGCCTCGCTAGGTACTAGAGCATTTAAAGTCGCTGTTCACATCAGGTGTTCACGCCCCACAGTTAAGTCTTCACCAGGCATTCTACCCTCGGCATCCCCTATTGCCTCTATTCTGGGTTTTTCCTAACACTCTTTTTACCTTCCACCAGCAGCTGCGAGGGTCTCCTAACCCAGCGCTCTGCCATCCCAGGTGCCCCCAAGTTTCCGCTGTTATTCCTGTCACCGCCCTCGTCCCGTCCCGTGGGAAACAGATGGCTTCCGCAAACTAGGGAAGTTCCAGGAGGGTTATTTACAAAGGGGATGCTTACAAAGTGTGTTGGGGGAGCACAACTCAAGGTAGAGGGCAGGGAGCTGGGCCCTCCTGGAGCTGCAGGGAAGAGGGTAGAGGTCCCCAGTGAGTGAAAAAGGGGGGGACTAGAAAGAGCGATGAGCAGACCTGTTGAGGTGAAGGCAGATCGATTTTCTTTCTTTTTTTTTGTCTTTTTGAGACAGGGTCTCCCTGTAGCCCCAGCTGTCCTGGGACTCACTATGTAGACCAGGCTGGCCTCGATCTCTCAAAGATCTGCCTGCCTCTGCCTCCCAAGTGCTGGGATTAAAGGCGTCTGCCACCATGCTCTGAGCAGATCAATTTTCTGACTTTACTCTCCAGCCTGACTCTTACCTCCCACTGGGGTGCCTCACTGAACACCCCCTCTGGATTTGGAGGTCAGCATCCTGAGGACACCATTCAGGAGATCAGGCAGAGGATGAAGAGAGGTCTTGGGAAGGAAAGCCAGACTCCCAGCCTGGGGCTGTCAGGACCTCTACACATTGTTGCTGTTCTTTGAGTGAATTCCCAAGCCAGTCTTTTGCCTTGTAGGAGCAACAGCAGTTTTAACAAGGCTCAAAGATATGTCACTTCTTTGCCAAGACCATACCATGTTGTCATCAACGCCTGTCATAGGGCAACCTGTCACGAGACAGCCATACCTGGTAGCCTCCCAGAAGAACCCACACAGGGCAGTCCTGCCTCAGTGCCCCACACCCCTCTAGGCAGGCTGCAGAGATCTCTCTCTAACTGCCCTGTGGCCTAGGCTCCCAGGTGTCCCTCTTTTCCCTGTGAGTGAGCCTGCCGACACAACGCTTTCTGTTATGTAACAGAACACAAGCTTAATGAAGGTATTTATTTTGATGAACAACTGAAGAGGTTTCAGTGCATGGTCACTTGGTTCAGCTACTTTTAGATCTTGAGGTAAAGCAACACGTCACATGGGAAGGACTGGTGGAGGAAGGGAGGTGAGTGAAACATTGAAGGGACCAGACTAAGGACCCAACATACCCTTCCGGGACACACTGCTAATGACCTTACTCCTTCAAGTAGGCCCTGAATCCTAATGCTTCTACCATTTCCCAAATTCTCCACAGCTGAGAACCAAGCCTTTCAACACTCAAGCTTTTGATGGACTTTCCAGATCTGAGGTATAACACTATATTCATCAAATCTCACTCTGATTGCTCAAGGATATTTAACATCACTTCTTGTATGGACTGAGTATCTGTGTCCCCTCAAATCCACACAATGAAATCCTACACCTCTCCCAAAGGTGATGGTGTCTTCTGTGGGTCTTTAGGAGGTGGTTAGGTTTTTAAACCTAACCTCACAGGTGGTAGAATTACTGCCCTTCTAAAAGAGACTGGAGAGAGACCGATGAGTTCTTCTGTTGAGGGAGGACATGGTGAAGCGAGGATGCAGTGAGATCTGTGAACTAGAAAGCAAGCCCTTGCCAGATGCTGGATCTGCTGGCACCTTGGTATTGGAGTTCCCAGGCTCCAGAACTGTGAGAAGGAGATCTGTGCTGCAGTAAAGTTACCTAGTTCATAGTACATTGTTTGTGTTACTGTTCGGTGTTTTATCTGAGACAAGGTCTCACTATGTAGCCTTGCCTGGACTGTAATTTGCTATGTTGACCAGACTAGATTTGAATTCATGACAATCCTCCTGTCTCTGCCTCCTGAGTACTGGGATTACAGGCATGGACCATCACACCTGGCTTTTGTTTTGTTTTGTTTTTGAGGTAGGAGCCCTTGTAGCCCAGGCTATATTTGATCTCCTAATCTTCTTACCTCCACCTCCTAAATACTGGGATTGCAGATATGAGCCCCCACATCTGCCTTGGTTCTTTCCAAGCTAGCTGCATTGTCAACCTGACACACCAGGGAAGACGGAACCTCAATGGAGGAATTTCTTCCATCAGATTGGCCTGTGGGCATGTCTGCGGGGCATTTTCTTGATTGCTAATTAGGAGGGCCCAGTCCACTGTGGGCAGTGACATCCTCAGGCAGGTGGGCTTTATAAGAAAGATAGCTGAGTGTAGGGGGCAGGGCATGATGGCGCATGCCTTTAATCCCAGAACTTGAGAGGTGGAGGCAAGCGGATCTCTGTGAGTTTGAAGCCAGCCTGGTCTACATATTGAGTTCCAGGCCAACTGGAGCTACAGGGAGATCCTGTCTCAGAGAGAGAGAGAGAGAGAGAGAGAGAGAGAGAGAGAGAGAGAGAGAGAGAGAGAGAGAGAAGCCTGTGGGCGCGCGCGCGCGTAACCTCGAGAGAGAGAGAGAGAGAGAGAGAGAGAGAGAGAGAGAGAGAGAGATGACCCTGGGAGCACGTGCCAGTATGCAACCATCTTCCCTGGCCCCTGCTCCACTTCCTGCCTTCCTTGACTTCCCTTGGTGATGGATTGTCACCTGAGGATTATAAAATAAAATAAACCTTTTCCTCCTCAAGTTGCTTTTGTTCAGTGTTTTATCACAGCAACAGAAACCTAACTAGAACAGTATTTATTTTAGCAGCCTGAATTAGGATAAGTCCCTAGCCTGGGAGCTAGTAACACATGCCCAGCTCCCCAAAACCCTGAGTAGAACACAGGCACTATCTCCTTATCCCCAAAGCCCATCCTTCTTCATCCTCAGCATTCGGAAGCATCAAGGTGCTAGATGTCTCATCTAGGAGGCTTCAGCCCAAGAATCTACAATTCTAAGTTCCTAGGTGTCCCAGGGACCACACATTGAGAACCACAGCACTAGGCATCACTGCTATCCACCTGATAGCACCCAAAGACTGAGGGGTGCCAGCAGAAATTCTGCCCTCCTTTTTTCTACAACAGTTCTAATATAACATTTTATTCATAAATTCAATATATATTTTGCTTATTGCTTTTTTTGCCCCTAGAATGTAAGTGGCAGGAGGACAAGGATGTCTGTATCCCAAGCACTTAGAGCAGTTCCCGGCAGGTAGAAGGCACTCAGTAAATAACTACTGAATGAATGAGTGAATGAACCCACAAGCCAGCCAGGTTGGGACAGCTGGGGATCGCCCCAGCACATGCTCACAGGAACCTCTGTAGCTGTTTAGTAAGTGTTGGGGTGAAGCTTGTACAAGTAAGTGGAAAATGAGGGAGGGAACGGGGGAAGTCCAAGAAGGTGGGGGCCCCTCTGATGTTGGCCGATCACCTTACCAACCCTTTGTGTTGATCCTGGCTCCCTAGCATCTGACTAAATTGCAGGGAGGAGTTGCCAGCACCGCCCAGTGAAACAGGCCCAGTTTGTGGCCTTGTCCATGTTGAGGTTCTGAGCCCTCATCCCCACCCCAGCACCTGCCTCCCTGCAATCCCCTAAGTGGGACACCCAGAGCCTGCCCCTATCCAATTCTCCATTGGAGTTCCCTGTCCTCCTGACAGATGCAACTCTGACCTACTGTTCACCATGTCACAGGTGCCCACGGGGGAGGAAGTAGAGGTCTGGGGAGAAGGAAACAGGCCAGCACACTGGCTTCCAGTCCTGCTCCGTCTGCTCCAGCTGGCCACCTGTGCCAAAGCAATTTTGGTTCCCATTCTGGAAGACAGTGTCCAAAGCTGCAGTGCTGATTCTATCCTGTCTTCTACTGAGAAAGCTTCTCGAAACTTCATGGACTTCTTGCATGACCTTGCTGGGCTATTTTCCACCTGGTCCTTCTGGGGCATACTTTTCAGATGATCAAGGTGACTTCTGAGTGTCGCTTGATTTTTTTTTGTCTTTTTGAGACAAGATCTTCCTGTAGCCCCAGCTGGCCTAGAACTCAGTATGTAAACTAGGCTGCCCTTGAACTCACAGAGATCCACCTGCTTTTGCCTCCCAAATGCTGGGACTAAAGGCATGCACCACCACGCCTGGCTAATTGATTATGTTTTATGTTGAAATTTAATCTTGGGTTTAAAAATTGACATTGTGGTCGGGCATGGTGGCACACACCTTTAATCCCAGCACTGGGGAGGCAGAGGCAGGCGGATCTCTGTGAGTTCGAGGCCAGCCTGGTCTACATAGTGAGTTCCAGGACAGCTGGGGCTACGGGGAGACCCTGTCTCAAAAAAAAAAAAAAAAAAAAAAAAAAATTGACATTGTATTGACCCCAGGTGTTTGGACAGATTTTATCTCATTTGTCTGAGAAGGAGAATCTGAGAAGGAGATAGTGTTTCCTTTTGGTAGACCCAAGATGAGTATTTGGGAGGCATCTAGCTAGAGCTAGAAGGTCGACTTGTAAATCCAGCTCCCACTGTATTTGCCTCCATCAGTACGCATGCCACAAATTATGAGCTCTGCCTAGGATTTGTTTTGCAATGACTACTTGAATATTTTTTAGCAAGAAGTTATCAAGCTGGATCTGGTGGCAGGCACTTGCAATTATAGCAAGTGGGGCTGGGCGTGGTGGTGCATGCCTTTGGTCACAGCACTCAGGAGGCAGAGGCAGGTGGATTACTGTGAGTTTGAGGCCAGCCTAGTCTACATAGAGAGTTCCAGGCCAGCTGGGGCTACAGGGAGACCCTGTCTCAAAAAGACCAAAAGAAGAAAAAGAAAAGAAAAAAAAACACTAAAAAAAAAAAGTTACCACGATATGTTTTTACAGAGTACTTGAGAGTTTGGACTAGGAGCTAGGCCACCTGTTACTGATGGGATTGTTCCACTTTGAGGCAACTTACATAATCTTTATGTACTTTAATTTGCTCATCTGTAAAGTAAAAATAACGATAGTATCTACCTGGAGGACTTTTTTTTTTGGTCATAATTATATAAAATGATGGATGTGACCAACCATCAGGGTCCATAAGCTTTTGCTGTGTCCCTGCCCTGCAAGGAGGTCCTAAGTCTCCAGCCTTACAGCATTTACCCATCTTTGGCAGGCTTGAGCGCTCAGCCTGATGGCCTGACTTTGAGACGCCCCCACCAGCTGAATGGCAGTGTCTGCTTCCTTCCTCCCCCACAGACAGCACCCCTGCACAGACAGCGTGATTAGGAACAGGCTGATCTGTCCTTTTTGCCAATGCCAGAGGCGACAGTTGGCCTTGCTAGTGTCTGGAGGCAGAGACTGGTTGTTGCAATTTATACTGGTGGCAGCAGTGACACTGAAGCAGTCAGAAGGCCTTAGTGCTGCCCTCCCTGAGTCCCTGAAGGGAAGTCACAGCCGCTATAGCTTGGCCAGCCCAGAAAGGAAGGCTGTTCAGCTAATGAGAGGTGATATAACCAAGGTGCTGCTGGGATTAAAGGTGTGCACCATCATGCCTGACTGTTCCCTGGGTCTGGACCAGTGTGTATTAATGTGCGTCTACCATTCCAGTTTCATATGGATAGTTTCACTGCTCTTAACATCGCCCGTGTCCCATCTGCTCGGCCTTCCCTCCCCTAGGCTCTTGGTTTTGCTTTTCCCAGAATGCCACAGAGTTGAAATCACACCTACATCCTTTTCTCATCGGCTTTCTTCACTTAGTAACATGCATCTAAATTTCCGGCATGTATTTTCACAAGTTGGTAGAACATGCATTTTTAAGCAGTCAATACTGTTCTGTTGTCTTCATGTGCCACAGTCAAGTTACCCATTCATCAACTACAGGACATCTTGATTGACTCCAAGTTTTGGCATCAAAACTGTTATAAAGGTCGATGAATAGATGTTTGCAGAGACACAAGGTTTTAATTCATTTGGGCAAATATCAAGGCGCTAGATTGTAGGTAACTGTGATGTTAACCGTCTTTGTCTGCTTGACCAGATTTAGAATCACCATGGAAACACACTTCTGTGTCCATGAGCATGTTCTCAGAAAGGTTTACTGAGAGGAAAGACTGAATGTGGGCAGTACCATCTTATGGGCTGTAGTTCCAGACTGAATAAAAAGGAGAAAGAGAGGCTGGAGAGATGGCTCAGCAGTTAAGAGCCCTGGCTGCTCTTGAAGAGGACATAGATTCGAATCTCAGCATCCATACGGTGGCTAACAGCCATCTGTAACTTCAGTTCCAGGGGATCCAATGCCCTCTTTTGACCTCCAGGGGCATTGCGTGGCACAGGTGCAAAATGCTACTGCATATAAAATAAAAATAACAAATAAAATATTGTTTTTATATGGGCGTGGTGGCGCACGCCTTTAATCCCAGCACTTGGGAGGCAGAGGCAGGGGGGTCTCTGTGAGGTTTAGGGCCGCCCGGGCTACATATGAGTTCCAGGACAGCTAGGGCTACAGGGAGACCCTGTCTCAAAAAGACTAAAAAAAAATTGTTTTTAAAAAAGGAGAGAGAACAGTGCACCAGCTTTCCTCTCTCTCTGGTTCCTGACTGCAGATGAAAAGTGACGAAGTTGCATCAAACTCCTGCCATCGTGATAGCGTGAGCCAGCAAACTGTGAGCCAGAATGAACCCTTCCTTTCTTAAATTGCTTTTAGGATATTTTGTCACAACAACTAGAAAAGTAACGTGCACAGTAATAGCATATTTAGTTTTGTAATTAATTTTTTTTCATATGATGGCTTTATTTTTGGTGTTTTTGAGACAGGATCTCCCTGCAGCACCAGCTGGCCTTGAACTCATTTGTAGACCAGGTTGGCCTTGAACTCACAGAGCTCCTCCTGCCTCTGCCTCCTGAGTACTAGGGTTAAAGGCGTGCACCACCAAGTCTGTCTTCTATATATTTGATTTTTTAACAAGACAAATAATATACAGGCTTCCAATGAGGAGCTATGGGCCCATCCCTGAGTCATGTGCCCCAGGGACTTCTGTCAAATTTAAAAAAAAATATTTTTAAGAAAAAATATCTTTATGTTCTGCGAGAACAGTCAGTGTTCTTAATCGCTGAGCCCACATGGCAGCTAACAACTGTCTGTAACTCCAATTCCAGGGGATCCGACAGCCTCTTCTGACCTCCGTGGGCATTGCACAACACGGGTGCACTTACCTACATGCAGGCAATACACACATACACATAAAATAAAAATAATAAATAAAGTATTATTTAAAAATATATTTTATGGGGCTGGAGAGATGGCTCAGTGGTTAAGAGCACTGACTGCTCTTTGCAGAGGACCCGGATTCAATTCCCAGCACTCACATGGAGGCTATAAACCATCCTTAACTCCAGTTCCAGGGGAATCGGAAGTCCTCTTCTGACCTCTGTGGCATTGCACGACACAGGTGCACTCACACACACTCAGTAATTCACTCATATACGTAAAATAAAAATAGTAAAATATTTAAAAAATATATTGTGTGTATGCGTGTATTGCTTGTGTGTGTAAGTGCACCTGTGTTGTATAGTGCCCACAGAGGTCAGAAGATAGTGTTGGATTCCCCTGGAACTGGAGTTATGGATGATTGTTAGCTGAGATGTGAGTCCTGGGAATCGAACCCGGGTCCTCTGCAAGAGCAGCCAGTGATCTTAACCACTGAGCCATTTCACCAGCCCTCTTCTTTCAATGCTTTTGTGTTTTCTCTGTTTCACATTCATTTCTCTGAATCTTATGCTTATTCTGTTATTTTCTTAATTTTTCCTTTTGAGGTGCCATTGATCTGGGTACAAACCTGCAATCCCAGCTACTCAGGAGACTAAGGGAGAAGGTGCTCAAGTTCAAGCCCTACCTAAAGTATGGAGTGAGTTCAACCCTCACTCCCCTAACTTAGGAAGACCCTGTTTCAAAATAGAAATCTTAAAAAAAAAAAATAAGGTTGTGTCAGTAGCTTGGTGGTAGAACATTGTCTAATATGTCAAGGCTGAAGGCTTAATTAGAATGCTAGGGGAAAAGATCTACTTGACTGGCCCCAGCTGTTGCAACTGAGAAGCTAGCCCTCTTTCTGGTCCTTTCCACAGTCATAGTCACTGTTTTCACAATGCAGTTGTAGCTTATATTTAGTTCAAATGATGTTCAGAGTTCCACTACTGTGCCCAATGAATCCCAGTCACTGCTGATCTTGGCAAATTGTGTACACATTCTCCTGATATAGCAAGTGTTCTGTTCATGTGGTTCAGCTCAGTGGTAAACAGGTGATGGGTAAACAGGGTACAAGGCCAAAGCTCCTTTCTGCCACGTTTTGAAGCCAGCAGCTGCTAATATCCCAACAATTAAAAAGACGGTCTTGCTAGGCATGTTGGCTCATGCCTGTAATCTCAGCCCTTGGGAGGCTGAAGCAGGTAGATTGCCAAGAGTTCAAGGTGAGACTGGGCTATAGGCTACAAAACAAAGCAAACCAACAAGCAAGCAAACAAAACACATCAAAGGTAAGAGGGCCTTAACAATAAACGAAGCTACCCCCCACACAAAGGCAAGCCGAAACCCCCACAGGAAAGCCTTTCTTCCTCATGAGAATGAAGAGTGCAATCCCTTCCTTTTTCTCCTGTCTGGGAGGGTGTAGGCTGGAAGATGCTGCAACACTATAGCTTTTAGGTTTTTAACATTCATTTATTTATCTGTGTGTGGGGAGGGGGTTGTGGCAGTGTGTTGGAGGTCAGAGGACAACGTACCTTATTGGAGTTGGTTATTTCCTTTTACTGTGTTGGACCTGGGAACTGACTCAGGTTAACAGGCTTAACAGCAAGCCCTTCCTTCCTCAGAGCCTCTTGCCATCCCCAGAAGTTGCTTGATTGATAAAGAAACAACCTCTGCCCTGTGGTTGGGTGGATTTTTTGTTTGTTTGCTTGTTTACTTTGTTTTCTTTTAGGACAGGGTCGTATCCTGGAGCTCACTGTGAAGCCTAGGCTGGCCTTGAACTCCCAATCTTCCCGCCTCAGCCTCCTACATGCTGGGATTGTAGGTGTGAGCCTCCAAGCCTGGCTATCTTGCATTGTCAATGTTGGTGAAACTGATTTCTTTTAGAGGTAAATGGCTACAAGGCTCTCCAAGGAGGACACAGAAACCCCAGGGCTCGGCCTTTCACAGAGGAGGAATGACTGTGCTGGTGTTTTTATTGGTATCGATGTTTTTATTGGGGGTCTAGTTACAAAGTTCCAAGAGGGGGGCTGGAGAGATGGCTCAGCGGTTAAGAGCACTGACTGCTCTTGCAGAGGACCCAGGCTCGATTCCCAGCATCCACATGGCGGCTACGAACCGTCTTTAACTCCAGTTCCAGGGGAATCCGAAACGCTCTTCTGATCTCCGGTGTTTTTATTGGTATCGATGTTTTTATTGGGGGTCTAGTTACAAAGTTCCAAGAGGGGGGCTGGAGAGATGGCTCAGCGGTTAAGAGCACTGACTGCTCTTGCAGAGGACCCAGGCTCGATTCCCAGCATCCACATGGCGGCTACGAACCGTCTTTAACTCCAGTTCCAGGGGAATCCGAAACCCTCTTCTGATCTCCATGGCACTGCATGACACGGGTGCACTCACACACATGCAGGCAATACACTCATACACATTAAAAATAATAAAGAAAATATTTTAGAAACAAAGTTCCAAGAGGAAAAACACAAACCTAATAAAGGACTTGTATCCAGAACTTATAAAGAACACTTAAAATTCAATAACAAGACAACCCAATTTAAAAAAAAAAGCACAAACCTCAAACAGACACTGAGATACAGATGACTTAGAAATACATGAACAGAGCATCATTTATCATCCTCAAGGCTGCACTGAGTAACTCCAGCCTCACCAGCTGGTAAGGATGCTGAGTGCCTGGAGCTGTCAGACCCTGAAATACTGGAAGGAATGCAGAATTGTTCATCTCTGTCAAAAATGGTCAGGTATTTTCTCATTAAACTGTGTGCTTTGGGATACAGATCTGTTGCAAGTCATTTACCCCTGAGAAATAAAAACACATTCATGTACAGACCTATAGGTTTATAGAAGTGTTAATCATAATAATTCCAAATTGAAAACAATCCAATATCCATTTAACTTAATTCCTTTTAATTAATTTGAGCTAGGTGTGGTAGTGCCTCCCAGCACTTGGGAGGCAGAGGTAGGAGGATTGCCACAAATTTGAGGCCAACCAAGGCCACAAAGAGAGACCCTGTCTCAAAAAAAGGGGAGGGCTCGGGAGATGGCCTGGTAGGTAAGCACTTACCATGCAAGCCTAAGGACCTGAGTGAATCCCCAGAGCTGATCTGGATGCTGTGGGGCACATCAGTAATCCCAGCTCCTAGAGCAAGTTGGGAGCAGGAGTCAGGAGAATTCCTGGAAGCTGTAGGCCAGGTAGCCTGGGATATGTGTGTCAAACAACAAAGAGACCCTGTCTCAAACAAGGTGAACGCCTGAGTTTATCCTCTGACCTCCACATGTTTGATGTGGCACGTGTGCACCCACATGAACACACACAAAGATAAACAGAAAAATGGGTGTAAAAAGCAGTGCGTGGGCTGGAGAGATGACTCAATGGTTAAGAGTGCTGGCTGCTCTTGGGAAGGACCTGGGTTTGATTCCTAGCATCCACATAGTGGCTAACAACCATCCATGTAATTCCAGTTCCAGGGGATCTGACACTTTCTTCTGACCTCTACGAGTACTGTACGACATGGGTAGACTTACACACATGCAGGCAATACACTCATATACTAAAAATAAAAATAATTTTAAAAAGGCAGTATGCTTCTCATGCCAAAGGCTTTTCATTAAAGAATGTTTTGGAGCTTAAAATAACAAAGCAAAGACAAAAACAAGGGCGGCAAGATGGCTCAGTGGGTTAGGCTACCAAACTTGATGACCTGAGTTCAATTTCCAGAACCCACGTGATAGAAGGAAAGGAATAACTCCAGTGAGTTGCCCTCTGATCACCACATGTGTGTGTCCTGTGGCATGAGTGCCCCACCCAACAAAATAAATAAATGAAAAAGTTCTTTAAAGGCAGTATGCTGTCTGGGAAGAGTTTGCCTAGCATGAATGAGGCCTGGGTAAAATGCTAGCTGTGCTAGGTGAATGGGTCGCTTTCCAGTCAGAGGCAGGGCTGTCTTCCCAGGATTTTGCTCAGTGAAATTCCCTGCCCCTTTTTAATGGAAATTGTTTTCTGGATCTTTGATCTGCTCTGGTATTTGCATCATGTTCGTGTCAAGCATATCTTGCAGCGTTGTCTTGAGACAGAGTGTGTGGGAGGTGAGTTTTCTAAGATCTTGTGCTCAAAGCCTCTTTCTGGCTGGGGCTGTAGCTCAGCGGTAGAGTGCTTGCCTAGCATACATAAAGCCATAGGTCCAATCCTCAGCATTGTCAAAAATAAAAGTGATAAGAAGCAGCTGACAGTGTCTCATGATTAGGCTGGGTATGAATAAGAGCAGGCTGGGCTGGACATGGTAGTACATTCCGCTAGTCCAAACTACACAGCAGACTGAGGAGGATCATGAGTTCAAGGCCAACATAAAGAGACACTCCTCATCCCCCATATCCTAAAACAAATAAACATCTCCAGTTGGAAGTTATCATTTAGAATTTGGTTGGTTGGTTTGGTTTTTCGAGACAGGGTTTCATGTAGCCCAGGCTGACATCAAATTTGCTATGTAGCTGAGGATGACCTTGAATTCCTGATCCTCCTGTCTGTATTTCCTAGGTGCTGGGATTATAAGTGTATGTCACCATACCTGGTTTATGCATGGTTTATTTGGTGCGGGAGATGGAACACAGGGCCTTGTGCATGCTGGGAAAACACTCTGCCAACTCAGCTGCAGCCCTAACTCTCATGATCTAGAATCTGAAGGCGCCGACTCCGTCGCTGTTGTCTTGCTTTTACGCTTTTTGGAAGCTTCTGAAGTCTTTATTATTGTTCACTCGCAGTTTCAAGGTGAGGTGCACTGGTCATTGGTTGTGCTGGGAACCTGTGGGACTTCTTTTTTTTAAATTCCTGTTAAAGAATTTCATGCTTGTGTAGAATGAATTTTGAACAAATCCACCCCTTTCCCTTTCCTTCAATTTCCACCACTTTTCCTTCCCAACTTGATCCCCCCCACCCTCTCTTTCTCCTCTCTCATCCACTAGGTCCATTTAGTGCTGCTGTATGGGCATGGGTATAGACCATCTACTGGAGCATGGGCCCCCACGGGCTGCATCCCTGAGGAAAGCTGACTCTCCCTTCTCCAGAAACCATCGACTGCTAATAGCTCCTCCACTAGAAGTGGGAATTCCTGAGCCCTTCCCCAGCCATGCCGGGCTTTTGGTTAGCTCCATTTTGTCATAGTCACTGTGAGTTCGTGTTTGCAGCTACTGTATCATTGGTGGGACTCTTTGTCAGAGCACCCATATCCATCAGCCCTAGGAGTCTTGGTTCAATAAAATTTTCTTTGTAGAATTCTCGACATTCCTAAGTTGGATCTCTTGGCTTAGTTTTTTAATTCTTATTTTTTATCTTTCTGCCTTTTAGTTCTGCATTTTGAAGCGATCTCTTCAATTTGATAAGATGATGTTCCCAAGATCGTGTCCCGCTTAATGGCTTTGCATGCTGTTTATATGGTCATGACTTGCAAATTCATGATACATATGCACCTGCACTTGGTTCGATGGACATATCCAGAAGACAGTGTTGCTTCCTCATCTCTGTGGCAGTCTGAATAAGGGACCCTGGAAACATAATCACATCCTCATCTCTGGGTCCTGTGAGTGTTAACTTATTGTCAGAAAGGCCTGGCAGATGTGATGAAGTTAAGGGTTTGGAGGTGGGGCATGTTTTTGGATTATCCAGATGGGCCCTTGCATGCCGTCACTTATGTGACTTTGTAAGAGGAAGGTGAGGAGGGTAAAGGAGGAAGGAGATGTAAGGATAGAAAGAAGCAGTCATGGTGATGTGAGGGAAGGCTGAAAGCCAAGGGCAAGTGGCCTCCAGCAGCTGGAAGATGAGGACAGAGCTTCTCCTGAAGAAACAAGCCCTGCCAGCTTTAGACCGGTGAGGCTGACTTCACATAAGCAGCCTCAGCACTGACAGAGAGTAAGTGTGCAGAGTGCTCCAGTAGCAAGTCCCCCCATGTAGTGGTGGCTGCCATAGAATGACGCAGTCTGTACTTGTGTTTCTCCCACCACCCACCTCCCATCAGTCATAGGCACCCTCATCTCTTCTGAGTGTGGGTCCAAAATCTGGGGGTCATCCTTGGATCCCCTTGGTCTCAACCCTATATCCAATCTACCAGGAAGTTCTTTCAGCTTGACCTTGAAGCACTGAACCAGGTCTTGTTAACTCCAGTGTTCCTAGCACTTTTTGGATGTGGTTTGAGTATCTCTAGGTTCACATGTAGGAAACTTGGTCCCCAGTGTGATGTTGCTGAGGGAGTGGCACCTTTAAAAGGTAGGGCCTACTATAAGATCATTAGGTCATGGAGGAATACTTGGTGTCCCTCTCACAGGACAAAGTTAGTTCTCCAGAAAAAAGTGAAGTTCTCATTAAAAAGTGAAGCCACTGGGGCTGGATAGTTGACTCGGTGGTTAAGAGTACTAGCTATTCTTGCAGAAGATCTGGGTTCGAATCCCAGCACCCACATGGTGGCTAATAACCACCTATAACTTCAGTTCCAGGGGATCCAATGACACCTTCTTCTGTCCTCGGGTACTGCATGAGATGGATGCACTCACACACATGCAGACATGACACTCATACGAATAAAATAAAGAAAAATAATAGAAAAATAAAAATTTTTAAAAAGCGAAGCCACATTCAGGCATTTGGTGCTGTCGGCCATTGGCTGTTCTCTTTCTGCCTCTTCTTCATGTTGTGATGCAGCTAGGGACACCAGCACATGATGGTCCTCTAGCACCAGGAACCACAGACACATCCTTACTTTATGAAGGACCCAGACCCAGGTAACATTACAAACAGAAAACAACCCCTTGGGTCACTCACAGCAAAAGTCCCCATGTTCCCACCCCTCCCCTGAGCCCATCCTGCTTGAGTACCCAGGACAATCCTCTTAAAGCAGGTAAGATCATTTCCTTCCTCTCTCAAGGCTCCCAAAAGTTCTCTGTCTATCTTAGCAAAAGCGGAGTCCCTCTACAGCCTGTAGGCACAACCCTAACCCCACCCACCCTCACCCTGTTTTCTCCCTCCCACTCCTCAGCACATGTCCCTGCTGCTTCCTCTGCTCCATTCACGCTCCTGTCTCAGGGCTTCTGTACTTGCTCTTCCCTCTGCCCAGGAAGCTCTTGCTTCAAATCCCACACGACCAGGGCTAGCTACGTACTTTGCAGGATGAAATGCAGTACTTCTCACTTTAAGGACAGTGGGCAGTGGGAAGCTAGGCCTGGTGGTGTAGAACTGTAATCTCAGCTACTTGGGAGAAAGATCACAAATTTAAGACCTGCCTGGACTACAGGGCAGCATTAAGGTCGGCTTAAGCAATTTAATGAGACTCTGTCTCAAATATATATAAATTTGGTGTTTTTGAGACAGGGTCTCTCTGTAGCCCCAGATGGCCTGGAATTTGCTATGTAGACCAGGCCTGGCCTTGAACTCACAGAGATCTGCCTGCCTCTGCTTCCTGAGCACTGGCATTAAAGGCATGCACCATTACACCTAGCAATTTTTAAAAATTATCTTATTTTTTATGTGTGTAAATGTATTGCCTGTATGTATGTATGTGCACCCATGTGGTGCAATACCTGAGGAGGTCAGAAGAGGGTGTTGGATTCCCCTGTAACTGGAGTTAGGGAAGGTTGTTAGGCTCCATGTGCATGCTGGGAATTGAACCTGGGTCCTCTGCAAGAGCAGCCAGTGCTCTTATATTCTGAGCCATCTCTCCAGCCTGCAAAATAATTTTTTTAATAAGAAAGGAACTGCTGGGGTAGAACTGCTGGGCTCATTTGCTGGTGAGCCAAATGACCTGAGTTCAATCCCCGGGACCTGTGTGGTAGAAGGAGAGAAACAACTCCCACTAGTAGTCCCCTGACTTTGTGGAATACCCTGTATTCCATAATAAATAAATGTAATTTAAAATAAAGGAGCCAAGCATGGTCGCATACGCCTTTAATCCTAGCACTCTCAGGAGGCAGAAACAGGCAGATCTCAGATTGAGGTCAGCCTGGTCTACATGGTGAGTTCCAGGCTAACTGGGGCTGCAGGGAGATCCTGGCTCAAAAAAGCAAATAAAATAAAGGGGCTGGGCATGGTGGCATAGACCTTTAATCCTAACACTCAGAAGGCAGAGGCAGGCAGATCTCTGAGTTTGGTTTTGTTTTTTTTTGATATTTTTGAGACAGGGTCTCCCTGTAGCTCCAGCTGTCCTTGAACTCACTATGTAGACCAAGCTGGCCTTGAACTCACAGAGATCTGCCTTGGATCTCTGAGTTTGAGGCTAGCCTGGTCTGCATATCGAGTTCCAGGCCAGCCAAAACAAACAAACAAACATAAAAAATAAATTGATTAAATAAAATGAAGGGATAGAGATATAGTTCAGTGATAAAGTGCTTGCCTAACGTGGACAGGACAAGGCCCTCAGTTCAATCTCCATGAATGAATGAATGAATGAATGAATGGCAGGAGGGGGAATGTGCCACTGAATGCACTAAATACAAAATACTTCCCTTTCTGGCACAATCTTTCCTTCTTCCCCTGTCCCAGTGGGTTTTGGTGTTTAATGGTACACATCCTGGGGCACAAGCATGCTTGCCATGGACATATAGACAGATCAGTGCCCAAGGTACACACAAAAACCCCAGCTGACAAGGGACCCCACCTACAGGGCAGGGAAGCCAGCCTCTCTTTCTTATGTGTCACCAAAGGGCTTGCAGCCCCTGTCTCAGGGTGCACTCAGTGTGTGGACAGGAAGTGGGTCAGATGTGGGTCCTGGCCAAGTCACCCATATGCTACCTTGTGACTCTGTCAGTCTGGGGTACGACAGCCACTCCCATGTCCTACCCTGAGATGCTGTGAGGGACATGGACTTGTCCCTGACCTATAGGCTCACGCCCAGGTCCCCGTGTGTAGCAGCAGTGGCTGAGCTGAGGTGCGTAGCTCTGATAAGCTTTGGGGTACCTGCTAGCTATCAGAAGGGTATGCAGCAGAGAACTCGCTCCAGGAGGCTGAGAGCAGAAGAAGGAGGGAGCATCTGTGACCTGAGCTCTCCTCACAGGCGCATGCTTCAGAGCGCACTGGACCTTGCTTCCACAGGTGAAGTTATTAAGAGCGGAGGGCCGAGCATTTTAATCGCTTTTAATCCCAGTACTCAGGAGGCAGAGGCAGGCAGATCTGTGTGATGGAGGCCAACCTGGTCTATATAGAGAGTTCTAGGCCAAAAAAGAAGGAAGGAAGGAAGGAAGGAAGGAAGGAAGGAAGGAAGGAAGGGAGGGAGGGAGGGAGGGAGGGAGGGAGGGAGGGATGGAAGGTACCTACCTCAGGCATGGGCTCTCCTCAGATGAACCCTTAACTGACTACACTGGTCCACAAAGTAGGCCAGCATAAGCTTTTCCTTCTCCTGGGCCAGGTCTCTGCTCAAATAGCTCATCAGCAAGGCCCCTTCCCTCTCCCTCCTCGGACACGTCCTCTGTCCTTTGTCCTTTCCTTGTATTAACCTTCTGGGTCTTGAGGTGGCATGCTAGTATTGTCTAGTGACAGGTCTGTCTGTCACCTCAGCTCTGGAATAGCTGCTTCTGGAGGCAGACATCTTCAAAGCACTCAGGACAGCACCCACAGGTACTGAGTGGAAGGATGAAGGAGGAAGGGAGCGGGTGGGGGTCTCCTTCTGTGGTACACAGGTCCAGTATCCTCAGACCTGTCAGTTTCCCTAGCTGCTTTTGGCCTTCAAAAAGTGTTCCAACCCCTGCGATCTGCCTCCTCGTCTCCGTCCCCGTTTACTCCCTATTCCTTACTCTGTGGCATTCCAGGAGGCAGCTGACTCCTGTCCAGTCTAACCAAGTACCTTCCTGTTCTCAGCCCAGTCTTCCGCTTTTTTATCTTTATTTTATTTTATGTGTATGAGTGAGTGTACTGCCTGTATGTGAGTAAGAGCACCGGTGTCGTACGATGCCTTCGGAGGACAGAAGAGGTTGTCGGATCTCCTGGAACTGGAGTTACGGATGGGTGTTAGCCGTCATGTAGGTACTGGGATACAAACCCAGGTCTTCTGCAAGGACAACCAGTGCTTTTAACCGCTCAGCCATCTTTCCAGCCCCTGCTTTTTGTTTTAAAAAAATATTTTTTAAAAAAATTTTTATGTGTATGAGTGTATTGCCTGCATGTGTATAAGTGCACCTGTGTTTCAAAGTTCTCAGGGAGGTCAGCAGAAAGCTTCAGAGCCCTCTGGAGTTATGGATGGTTGTTAGCTGCCATGGAGGCGCTGGGAATTGAACCCAGGTCCTCTGCAAGAGTAGCCAGTGCTCTTAACTACTGAGCTGTCTTTCCAACCTCAGTCTTCTGCTTTTCAAAGGCAGTTTGTGATCTTTGACTAAGGGCCTGGTTCCTTTCCGGGCCCTTACTAACTTTGGAATCCCTCTTCCCACCTCAGGGAAAGATACGGTGACTGGTCCTGCCTCTGTTTAGGTGAGTGAGCAGAATCAGAGAGGTTAAACAACTTGTCTGAGTCCACAGGGCTGCTAAGTGGCAAGGTAGGGACTTGATCCTGGGCCGCTGACCACAGAACCTTGAGTTTTAACAGTTCTTGTGCCCCTGGCTGTTTGTCCAGATTTTTGATGGTGGTAGGATGCCCACTCCACAAGCCTTCAGCTGGAAGACCACATTAATATTTCCTGTAATTAGGCTCCTGGGGTGGGGCTGAGCTACCTGCCAAGTTTAGGGCTGTTGACAGGAACTTGGAACTTGCTCCTCTTTCCTGGCACCTTCCTTCCACAGCCAGTACCGCCTCCCTCACCCCAGAGGAAGCAGTCTGGAGGCAGTCCCTTTTCTGCATGCTGAGCATGGGCTGCAGAGGGCCTCATGGGAAACCCTAGTGAGAGGCACAGGCCCTTGGACCACACTGTACAGATAACCTTCTCCCCGGGAGTCACACAACTAGTCCAGTCTCCAAGGCCCAGGGACGCACTGCAGTGCCCAAGGAGGTTAGCAGACTGATGCTGGCTTTATGGGAGACAGGGAGGAAGCTGTGCTTGAGGGAAAGCCAAGAGGCCACTGTTGGAGAGACACTGAGAGGGTCATGTCCTGAATTCCAAAACATTCCTGTTGGAAGCCTGGGCACCTCCCCCTGCCTTGTGACCTCCTCTGTGCCTTCTGGCATGTCCTGAGGCTTGCTGCCTAACACTTCCTCCTCTGCCTCCCTGACTGTGAGCTTCCAGGGCATTTTTGAACACATGACCACTTTCCTCTTTCCTGCAGTCTCAGAGTGGATGCAACTTGATCATTGAGGTCTGGAGATGTTCTACAGCCTGTCACACAGAAGCATAAGGCTCCCTGATCTATGATTGTTCACCCATCCAAACAGCCTGGCCTGGGGCCAGTGGTACAGTAGGTGCCAGGCAGTGCCAGTGGGAAGTAGGCTGAGGAAACACTTCCTCTGGTCCAGGGCCTGGTGGACAGGGAAGGGTCAGACTCAGTGTTTCTCCCCCTAGGGGGTTCAGGTCCCCACTGGCCAGCAGTGACAAGAGGCTGACGATGTTGATGTTTTCTGCTGTCCCTGGCCCCCACTTCCTTACCCCTCTGCTCTACTGGCCATCACTGATGGACTTGGTTGTAGCTGGGTCACTGTGTAGCCCCAAGAAGACTCGTTCTGCAGGAAAAGAAAGTGGAATGTGGATCTCTTCCCCTATGCTCTGCCCAGTGCTAGTTCCCAGGGTCCACTTCAGAGACCTCCACAGATGTAATCTCCAGGGTCCCAAAGGGATGCACGTTTGGAAGGAGTCTGTGCCCTGCTTCTCCCTCCCCCTGGCTTCCGATCCCACTGGCCTCCATTCTAGCCCTGGAGCTGGTCTTACCCATTCCCAGCATCCTGAGACATTCTCTCTATTGCCTCCACACAGTCTTTGTTCTTGCTGTGTTGGGTCCCACCACGGTTTGCTGTCTAGCCTCTTTGGTTGATATCAACTTGACCTTCAAGGCCCAACTCAGGCATTTCCTTCCCCAAGTAGCTGTCCTTGACCACCCAGGTCCATACTTTCTACTCTATCCAGGACAGGCTAGAGGGAATGTTGTAGTCTGGACCAGAGCATCCATTCACTAGGGGTCACCAGGGGCTTCACTCTGAGGGATCTTCAAGGCCTGGACTGTCCCAAGGCTCTGGGTAGGGACTCCTGAATGCCAAAAGCTGCAGGAGGGTTTCTCCACACCCTGCCCACCTGGACCATCCCACATGGCCACTTACTTGCAGACACTGGCTTACACCACTTTGACCCTCAGTCTCTTCATTTGTGGGTTGAGAATAAGGAGACTAGTGTCAGGTGGCTACAGCACGTCAGGCCTCTATGAATCACACTTGTTGGTAGCTGCTAATGACAGCTTGATCCCATCAACTATGCCTATGGGGTAGTGCTGGGTGCAGGTACCTGCAGGAGAGGAGGTTGTAGCAACTCTAGCTCACCCAACCTTCAAGCGCCGGCCCCCCGCCCCGTGTGTGTGTGTGTGTGTGTGTGTGTGTGTGTGTCTGTCTCTGCCTTCCAGTGCTGGGATTAAAGGTGTATACTACCATGTCTAGCCAAAAAAAATTGCATGTGTGTGTGTGTGTGTGTGTGTGTGTGTGTGTGTGTGTATGCAAGTGCATGTGCCTGTGTATGTACTGCCGAGGCCAGAAGAGGATGCTGGGTGTCCTACTCCACCACTCTGTTTTACTCCTTTGAGACAGGGTCTCTCACTGGACCTGGAACTAGGCTGGTAGCTCCAGTGATCCTCCTGCTTTTCCCCCAGCCCCCCAGTGCCAGGGCTACAGGTGTGCATACAGCCACGCCAGCCTTTCTCTTATGTAGTGTCACTCTGTGTCCCGGTATCTGGTACCTTCTGAACTCAGGTCCTCACGCTTGATCAGCAAGTACTGTTTACCCACTGAGCCATCTTTCCAACCTTGACTCCAAGCATCCACTTCAGTCCCTACCCTGACTCTTCTTCTAGACTTTCTCCCCTCCAATCCCCACTGTCACATACAGCCCCTTCCCTGCACACGTCTGTCCTTCCCCTCTGTCTGCACCTCTCTGGGATCCTAGCATTCTGTAAGATCCTGGTACCTTACAACTGTGCGGGAGTAAGAGTAAGGTAGGTCCTCACAGACCTTCCAGCCCCTGTTCATTCTGAAGATGGAGAAACCAAGGCTCAGGGAGGCCAGGGGGCCGGACAGAGGACGTCTGGAGGCAGGAAAGAGTCAGAAGGCAGCAAGCCAAGCAAGAGACCTTGAGCCAGGTGTTTGGTTTAATCACAGATGAGATCTGGTTCCGGAAGGCTTCAGGAGCTGCAGCTGCAGGTGAGATTTCAGGCCAGCATGTGAGGCGTCCTGGGGACTGTGTGTCCTGCAGCTGGCTCCACATAGACCTCAGCTGTCTAGGTGTCAGTTGCAGTCTGGGCAGCAGGCCACAGAGGGCCTGTTCTTCACAAACAGCTTCTGGGAAGCCCAGAAACCTCACTTCTGTTGGGCATCCCAGGAAAGTATGGTTGGCCCAAGAGACCTATGATGGAATGATCGATCCCTGGCATTCTGCTGTGTGTCCTGGGGTACATGCCAAACATATCAGCTTTCCTTGGATCCCACTCCTTGGTTGTACCACCTCAGTCCTTGCCCAGCCCAGAGCCCTACACCCCTCTTCCTGAACATCAGTGCTGTTCACTGGGCTTTCTGTCTGGGTTCCACTCTTCCCGAATGTCCACACAGTGTGCTGCCCAAACCCAAATCAGATCAGGCCGTCCTGAACCTTTCTGGCTCCTGATTGCCTGCAGGATAAGGTCTGACCCCCTTTTTACTCCTTCCTGGCTCTTTGTCTCTTCACCTAACGCCTGAACCCTAAGAAGAGGAGAGGGATTTCACAAGTAGGAGGTGGCCCTTCTCCAGATGTAGGATTTCTGAGGCTCTACCTGCCCTGCCTCCGGCTCTCAGGCCTGGCCTGCTCAAATAGACAGGCTGGCCAGAGGCAAGTATGTGGGCCACTGAATTGGGACTGACTCTGACCCCTGAGGATGGAGTGAGATCTCAGGTCTGTCCTGGCTCACTGTTCCAGTGTCACCAGAGCCACAAGTTGGCCCAGACCTAATTCACACCTGGCTCTAGCCCAGCACCAGGGGCCTAGCCAGTTGTGTTGGCAGGGGTTGACCAGTTGGGTTCCTGCTCTGTAGCTCAGCACAGAACCCTAGCCTATACCCTGAAACCCAGAACCTCTGACTCTAGACTCATTGGCCCAGGCCCACAGAACCCTGTGAAGGCCCCTCAAGGCTGCAGTGTCGCTCTGTGTCCCGGTATCCGGTACCTTCTGCCCAGTAGCCTGTCCTTCCTCTCATACACAGCTAGGCTTCCTAGCACACTCACTTCATGCTTATGGGTGGCTCCGACACCTGCTAGGTAGGCAGGCAGGTCTTCCCACCGTTCTTCCTGGATATGGCCTCCTGGACATTGGCTAGTCAGTGGAATCAACTGTCCTTCCTTGGTGTGTGCAGAGCAGCTGTGGGACCCAATGTGACAGCTATAGCTATTTGCATCCTGTGTTTGAAGCTGTCCCTTATTACACTGTTCAGTGCTTCCTGCTCTGAGGGGTTGACATGAAGGGTGCTGAACTTCCTCCTGGGGAGAAAGGGGCTCACTGTCAGGGAGAACCAGGTTGTGAAATAGCTGACCTCACTCTACAGGGACTGGGCAGCATCCTCAGGCACTAGGTAGGCACACACGCACATGGGGAATGAGCTGTGTGGGGGATGAGCCACTCAAATGTCCCTGGGATACACCTTCCTGAATGCTGGGGAGGGGAGGGTGAGAGCCAGGATATCAGGGAGGCAGAAGGCTCTAGGCCTCAGGTTTTGCTTCAGGGACACTGGGGTCTGTGTTAGTGCCCAGCATCTCAGGCTGGAATCTGGAATGTGGTCTTCACGGTGTTGCCTACACTGACTTGGCCCCAGCTCCAGGCTCCCTTTCCTGAGGGAAGGAGCCCCTCCTGTCTGTCTGACTTCCTTCACCTGGCTAGTGGGCGACTTCTGCTCCTGAGCCACCCAGGAGGTTGGTCCTACAGTTTTTTCCCAGGGTATGCCCTCCCTGTCCAATCCAGCCACCCCTTTGCCTCTGATCCTGTGTTATGGCCTAGGAGACTATTTGAACACTGGGCTTTTCTTGCAGCACCTGATGCCTTTCTCAGGATCCAAGCTGAGTGAGGGGAGGGGCAGATATGCCAGCTGGGCCTTCTGTCATCTATTGCCTCTTACCCAGCTGCTGGCTGCTGGCTCTGCCCTCCTTATAGCCCATCACCCAGTCCCTCCGCAACACTCTCCATCCCCTCCCTTGGTGAGGGAGTCTGTCTAACTTTCCCCTACAGTGGCAACCCTCCACCCCTCTGGACAGAACCCGTAAAGTGGGAGCAGATGGACACCTGGACAGAGAAGCCCCTCAGGTCAGGCCTCAGGGTCTTATGGAGGAGAAACCTAGGGTGGTGGCTGTGCCCTGGCCCTGAGTGGACACTGGGGCCGTCAGACACTTGCTGGCAGTGGTCAGTAGGGCACTTCTATGGTGGCCACTAATAGTACAACCTCCCTCAGCCTCAGGATCTTCTATGAGACCCAGGATGGACTCTTCCCACAGCTGGGGGTCATCCCCCTGCTAGTAGACTCAGAATGGATGGGCCAGGGCCTGCTGGAAGCCAGAACCATAGTTCACGCTTGTCTGTTCTCTCCCACAAACCATACCCGGAAGGTCCAGACTTTACCTAAGGAGGAAAGGATGCTTCCAGAATCAAATCCCACTTAGGGCCGTCTCTACCAGCTTCCGCAGGCACACAGTGGAAAGAGATGCTGGGGCTGCTGGTACCTGTCTGGCAGAAGCAAGGGAATGCATATTGCTCCATGCTTCTGTAAGGGTACCTACACTGCTGAACCGGCACGGACACACTCAAGGCACACTCTGACTCAGCAGGAATTTAGTTAGCATATTGCCCTTTGACTTTTTTTTTTTGTCTTTTTGAGACAGGGTCTCCCTGTAGTCCCAGCTGACCTGGAACTCACTATGGAGTTCCACAGAGATCTCTCCCAGAGATCCGCTCGCCTCTGCCTCTTGAGTGCTGGGATTAAAGATGCGTGCCACCAAGTCTGGCTATCAGTTGTTGAGTAGAAAAACAAAATGTGGTCTATCCATACAGTGCAGTATCATCCAGCCATGAAACAGAGCGAATTACCGACTATGAATAGATAAAGGTGAAAGGCAGAGAAAGCAAAAGTGACATCTACTGGGGCAGAGAGCATCCACTCGGCACCCCGAACATCTACTGGGGCAGAGAGGATCCACTCGGCACCCCCACATCTACTGGGGCAGAGAGGATCCACTCGGAACCCCCACATCTACTGGGGCAGAGAGGATCCGCTCGGTACCCCTACATCTACTGGGGCAGAGTACCCACTCAGATCCCCACAACCCTTGGTTTTCCCTCGGATAGGAGCTAAGTGAAAAGAAACCACTCATTTAAAAAATATGTAGTTTTGAGCTGGGCATGGTGGCGCATGCCTGTAGTCTCAGCACTTGGGAGGCAGAGGCGGGTGGATCTCTGTGAGTTCAAGGCCAGCCTAGTCTACATAGTGAGTTCCAGGACAGCTGGGGGCTGGAGAAATGGCTCAGCGGGAAGAGCACTGACTGCTCTTATAGAGGACTTGGGTTCGATTCCCAGCACCCACATGGCAGCTATGAATCATCCTTAACTCCAGTTCCAGGGGAATCCGAAGCCCTCTTCTGACCACGGCCGCATTGCACAACACGGGTGCACTCACATACATGCAGGCAGTACACTCATACACATAAAATAAAAATCATAAATAAAATATTTAAAAAACATAGTTTTCGGCTGGAAGGATGGCTCCGTGGTTCAGAGTGCTTACTTTTCTTCCAGAGGACTTGAACTTGGTTCCTAACACCTAGGTTGAGGAGCTCACGACTGCCTGTAAGTCCAGTTCCAGAGGATCCAACGCCCTCTAGTTTCCTCAGGCACCTGCACTCCTATGCACAAACCCACACACAGAAACACACATTAAAAAAAAAGCCCCCAAATTTTAAAATATTTTATTATTTTTATTTTACGTGTGTGCGTGTATTGCGTGCATGTATGTAAGTGCACCCCTGTCGTGCAATGCCCTCAAGGACAGAAGAGGCTGTCGGATCCCCTGGAATGGGAATTATGGACAGTTGTTAGCTGCCATGTGGGTGCTGGGATATGAACCCGGGTCTTCTGCAAGAACAACCAGTATTCTTAACTGCTGAGCCAATTCTCCAGCCCTAGCCCCCAAATTTTAAACTGAGAATGATGGTACATACTTATAATCCTGGAACACAGGATAGAGTCAGGAGGATCAGGAGTTCAAGGTCATCTTTGGCTACTTATTAGGTTTAGGTCAGCTTGGCCTACATGAGACCCTGTCTCAAAAACAAAACAGGCTGGAGAGATGGCTCAGTGGTTAAGAGCACTGATTCCTCTTACAGAGGATCTAGGTTCGATTCCCAGCACCCATACGGTGGCTAACAACCAACCATCCATAACTCCAGTTCCAGGGGATCTAACATCCTCTTCTGATCTCTGTGAGCATTGCACAACACGGGTGCACTTACATTCAGGCAATACACATAAAATAAAAATAATAAATAAAATATTTTAAAAAACGACACAGTTTATATAACATGACTTCTAAGAATGGCCTAGAACAGGCAGATTCATAGACACAGAAAGTAGGTTAGTGGTTGCTAGGGACTTTGGGAAAGGGGAATGGGATGACTGCCAACAGGCATGGAGTTTCTTTACGGGTGACACAAATGATGGAATCAGTGATGACAGACAGAAGAACTTGTGAATACCCTAAAAACAACCTGCCTGTATACTTTGGGTATATTTAGGGGCTGGGAACGTAGCCCAGCAGTAGCGTATGTGCTTAGCATACCTGAAGCCCTGACCTCATCACCACCATCAAAATAAATAAATGACAAACCTGGGCATGATAGCACACACCTGTAATCCCAGCTCTTGAAAGATAGAGATAGGAGGATCAGGAGTTTAAGGTCATCCTTGGCTACATAGCCTGTTCAAGGCTAGCCTGGGCTATGTGAGACCCTGTCTCTACAAACAAAATAAATAACAATAAAAGAGTATGTTGTATAGTTTGTAACACTGTGTGTTGGTAGAGCTGCTGTTCATGAAGAAGGCAAGCTTTCCCCCGGCTCCTGACGAGGTTACTGTGTCCTCTGGTTCTTCTGCCTCCCAGTCTCTCTGTGGTCAGCACCAAACACTGACCATGGACCCTGTCCACAAGCAGCCTGCAAACAAACACTAACACAAAGCAGGAGGCTGAAGCTGAAAGGCAATCTTGCAAACGAGCAGAATCTGACCCTAATTGTAATAAAAATCGCACACACTGAGCATGTACCGGGTGAGGAGCTACCCCGTAAGTGCTTCGCATGTGTCACCACCCTAGGCCTCCTGATGACCTTCATGTCAGGCACTCTGTCCCCATGTTACAGATGAGGAAACTGAGGCTGTGATATCATGTGACAATGTCTTTACAGCTAAAAGGTAGCAAACCAGGCTTAGTGGCTCATGCCTATAATCTCGGCACTTAGAAAACCCTCTCTCACAAAACAAAACAAAACAAAACAAACCAGAGCTGGGAAAGCAGCTCAGTTGGTTGAGTGCCTGCTAGAATGCACGAAGCCTTGATTTCGACCCCAGCACAACACATGAACTGAGCGTGGTAGTGCATGCCTATAATCCCAGCAATGGGGAGGGAGATGGAGGCAAAGGATCCAAAATTCAGAGTCATCCTCAGCTGCATAGGCGTTCTAGGCCAGCCTGAGCAACATGAGATCCTCTCTCAACAACAGCAAATGGTTAACAAATACCAGAATTTGCTCCACTGGAATCCAGACCTCTCTGTCTAGTAGCTCTTGACTACATTGGAGATTCAAGTCACCCCCACAACATGTCCTCTTTCTTTTCTTCTCATCCCTCCCCCCACCCCCAACCCCTCACTTCACCACAGGGTCGCATGTAAACTAAATTGGCCAGACTCTTTTTCGGTTGTTTTGTTTTGTTTTTTTCTTTTTGACACAGGGTCTCCCTGTAGCCCCAGCTGTCCTGGGACTCACTATGTAGACCAGGCTGGTCTCAAACTCACAGAGATCCACCTGCCTCTGCCTCCCGAGTGCTAGGATTAAAGGTGTGCGCCACCATGCCCTGCTTTGGCCAGACTCTTAGGTGATGTCCTTGAACTCTGGATCTTCCTGCCTCTGCCTCCTAAGTGCTGGGATTATAGGTGTGCACCAGCTCACCCAGCTCCCACATTGACCTTTTGTTACCAAATACAGTTTTCCTTATGGCTCCAGCCCTTTCTGCACTCAGAGACCTTACCTGAGAAGGTCCTTGGGTGCAGAGGGTAGAGGCAGAACCTGTCCCTCAGCTTCCTGGGCCTTCATCCTGACCTCAGGCAGGTGCAAACTGGGTGGCAACCATTACCTGCTCTACAACCTACAAAGAGAAGCCTGTTTGCCCTCGTTAGGGTGCTGGAATTAGACAATATTTGGCTTTCCCTTGATGGAGGAGCGTCCTCTATCCCTACTGGGTAGGAACCAGTTCCTGATAGGCAGGGCTGGCTGGGCCCCTGCCAGGACCTTGGGGGAGGGGGTCTCCTTTCTGGGCTGCTCCCAAGCTCTGTTCCTTGGGAGACCAGAGGTTTAATCATTAATGGGCACATTTACCTTTGGTTGTGGGCTGGAATTTGGGATCTGTGCCCAGGAGCAATTATCTCTGACACATTATTTTGTGTAAAATCACTTTTAGCTGATAAAGCCCTAAATAAAAAGGCGCCCATTAAGCTATGCTGGCCCCTTGGTGTCTGGGGCTCCCTGGGACATCACCAAGGAGCCAGCCTTTGGGAGCTGTGGAAAAGCTTCCAGAAAACATGCTTCAAGTTGGCAGAGTACCGCAGTGGCTTGGTGTGTTTTCAGACCCTCCACGTGTCACCCCCCATCTGCGGTTTGGGGGCTTGGCAGAGAGCCTTGGAAACAGGCCCACTTTGTGCAGATCTATCTGGGCCTGGGGAAAAGATGATAACTTAGTCTCCTGTTTTGGGATTCTGAATGAGAACTGCAGGCTACCCCACCCTCCTTGTGCAGGCCAGGGGTCCAGGCGGTCATGGGATGAGGGGCGTCCAGGTGCTTCCGTCAGGTGAGCGTTCCTTCCAATGGGGTCGCCTCAGCCATGGTCATCTTTGCCACAGGTGGCCAAAGCTCAGCCCCCTCCCCATTCCCCTTTTCCCTCACCTTCCCTGACATTTGAGGCAGCTGACTGGATGCTACCCATCCCCTAGGACAGCTCTGTCAGGCCCAGCAGCCAAGGCTGTTGCTGCTGCTCTAGCATTTTAGGACACCGTAGAGAGGCCCTCATGGAAGAAAGATGCTGGTTCTGGTCTCCTCTGCAACCCCTGCCCCTCCTCCCAGGGCTTACAGCCCCTTTCTTCATAGCCTCTTGGATCAACTCTTACTTCCCTTTGAGATCCCCAGTCCTCAGTGGTCCGCCGGCACTGGCACTGCCTAGCATAACAAAAGAACTCCCCAGTTCCCCTACTGAGTCTGTAGGCATCTGACATCAGCCAGCCTTCCCAAACTTCCCACATTTCTATCTTCCCTGCTTTGCTCCCCATTTGGAGCTGCTAATTCTTCCTAGGGCTGCTGTGTCTGAGTGTCCTCTGCTGCAGTGCAGGCTTGCCGTAGGACTAGTTAGCGCAGTCTTGCTCAGGGATGACTGCACAGTCAGCTATGTACTGCCTGGAACGCTAAGTAGCTGGTCAGTGGAGGTCCAGCCCAGAGGCTGGTCAGCCAGAAGTTCCCAGATAGGAAAGGGCCAAAGACTCAGGGCCACACAGAGAAGGTCAGGCTCTGGATCTGGACTCCAACCAGGCACTCTCTGTTTTTCTCCCAATAGCCCACAGCCCTCCCTCTGAGGCTCTGCTGTGACTGTGCATCATCCCTGGGCTTCATTTCCTGCTGTTCTGTGAGACTCAGGCCTACGTGACCTTTGGGGCCTGCCAGCCCACCCGCCCCAGCCTCCGGATGGCCAGACTACTCTCAAACTCCACCCAGCTCCATGTAGTCAGGCCTCACCGGAAGGGCTGACCAGAGCTACCGGATGGGCACACCCCTGTTTGGGGCTTGCCCAGCGCTTCTCCCCAGGGGGTCCTTTCCAGAATCCAGGAAATAGAGTGAAACTCAGACTAGAGACTCTAGGGATCTGGTAATCCCGCCTCCACCCTATGTAGGACTTGGGCCTGCTCTGGGCCTTGCTAGGAAACCCAGCCCCACCACCCTAGGGCAGCCGCTCCCTGCACAGCATTCAGGAGAGATGGCAGGACCTCCTTGGGAACAGACTTTCTTAGTTCCTCTTTCCTGTCTTCTGTCACATCCTTGTGGTTTCCACATTTCCTGAGGGAAGGCACAGGACAGTGGCTGCCCAGTTGGTATCCCTAGTTGGCTCTTGCACTGCAACTTTTTGGCTTGGAGGCTCATGTAGCTCAGGCTACCCTGGAACTTCCTATGACCTTCTTATGTCTACCTCCCAAGTGTCAGGATTATAGGTGTGTGCTACCATATTCTAAAACATTAGTGTACTTGACCCATAAAGAGATGGCCATCCAGATCAATGGGGGAAGTTAGGTTGGTTGTTCTATAAACAGTGTTTGGTTTGAACTGAGCTGGTTTTTCAACAGCTTTGCTCTACCCCATTCCTAGAGATACATCCCAGAGCAAATTCCGCAGTTCTGCAGCTCTAGAACAAGCTCTATGAGTTTAGAGCATCTGTACCCCAGGGGGACAGGCATCACTCTCTCCTCCCCAGGAGTCATCACTGAGAACATAGCTTAGATGCAAAGGCCGTGGGCTGCAGGCATGACCAGGGACCTGAATCTTCCCAACAAACAGGCTGTTATCTCCAGTATGCATGGGAGTGGCAGGTGATGTTTTCCAGATGTTCAGGGAGCCGCGTGCCACTCCCAGCCATACCCAGGCCAAGATCTTCCTGCATACTTTGTGTGTGCCAAAGGGTAATGTCTGAACCCTGGGGTGGGATGGAATGGCCTGGGTGGGGGCCCAAGAGCCTTACAAACACCTGCGTGTAGGCCTGTGGGGACCAGTACTAGGGGAACCAGTCTGACCTCAGGCACTCCCCCAGTGGTAGACAAGCCTGTTGCAGCCCACTTCAGTTTAGTATCAAGTGCAGTAGCTTTTTGCAAGGAGGCAACCTGTGAGCAGGAGGCTAGCAGGGGCCTTGGTATGCACACCTGAAGGTTCCTGGACATTTCAGGGCCCTGCCCTGGCTGGAGTCCCACCCTCCCACTTCCCTATTGTCCCATCTCCTCAAACCCCCAACCCCATCTCTAGAGACTAGCCAGAAGGCTGTGCCACAGTAGCTGCTGAGATAAACTGATGTCATGAGGCCTCTCAGTGAGCAGCCCTATCCCTCTGATTCTCTTCCTGGACCCCTGATTTCCTCACCTGCCTGAGATACTTGTGGGGATGAGAAAGCACAACCTCCTGTCAACAATCAGGACAAGACCCTGGGTGTGGTGTCCCACTGCACATTAAACATGCACCCAGGATAAGGGGCTGTCCTGCCAGGTAGACATCTTACATCTGCACTACTGGCCAGGGCTGACCTCAGGGACAAGGGCACAGACAGCCGAGCTCTGGAGGGTGGCCAGGCCTGTCTAGCTGGAGGGTCTTCTTTATTTCTGTTTAAGATCCGAGGATGCTCCCAAGGGGCCAGGCAAGTACCCAACAGTGAGGGTTCAGTGAATGTTAGTGGAAAAGTGTTTGTCTCTGATCTTTTCTCTCTCTGCCTTCTGTCTTCCAACAATGCTCTGAGGATCCAGCAGGGAGTTGGGGCTCAAAGAAGAACCCCCTGGTTTTAAATCCAAGGTCCGTCCTCCTCCCCCTGGGAGTTGGCCTGGTTCTGCATCACTGTGTGTCCCCAAGTTAGCCATTTCCCCTCTCTGGGCCTCAGTTTCCCTAACTGCAGAATGATGATACATTAGGCCACTTCTGCTCCAAGAGGTCCAATAATACACTCTGGCTTTTCTTCAGCAGATCTTCCTGCCCCATGCCCACAGGAGTTTCTGAGACGGTTCTGCCCAAATTCAGAGAGGGTTGCCACTCAGTCCCCGTGTGTTGCTTAAAGCAACAAGCTAGCTAGGAGTTTCTTTGTACCACCTCAATCACTGATACCCTCGCCCTTCCCCAAGGCTCTGGGAAGCAGACTGGCTTTCAGAACAACTGGACCAGGATACGCAGGAAGCGTCCTGGGGGACCATGTGTGCCATTCAAGAATCTATAAGTTTCTTTGGCTCAGAGTCCTCCACCCCTGTCTTCTGTCCTCCCCACGCAGTTGTTAGGGTCGATGACAGCCTCACTTAGGTGGTCCTTCCAGTGGACTACAAGGCTCTCGGGGCATCACTGAGGCTTCCCAAGGCTGTGGCTGGTGAAGTGGTCATGGTCTTGGTGGTTTCTGCTGGGCCTCCCTGAAGGCAGTAGCACCAAAGCTGGTGGTAGCCACCTGCAATCTGAATTCCCGTGTTCTGAACTGTCATTCCCATATACCCGTGGCTGCTCATCTTTGAGAGAGCTGAAAGGCAGTGCTCAGTGTAGAGATGGGAGATTCTAATGGCAAGCTACCAAGGGGACCGTGATAGTGTGGACTGCCGCTCCATGGCTCCCGAGACACCCCCATTTTTCCTGACCTGGGATGTCTCAATGGCTAAGTCTGGGCAGGTCGGCCTGCACACCAGCTTCAGTTGATTGGTCCCTGTGTGAACCAGAAGCACTAGGGGCCACATCTTGGAGGTGGGGTCATCTGTATTAGTGTCGTCAAAATCCAGTTACAGGGCTGGGGAGATGGATCGGTGGTTACTGGCTGTTCTTATAGAGGACCCAAGTTCAGTTCCCAGCACCCACATCAGGTGACACATGACTGCCTTTAACTATAGCTCCAGGAGCTCTAATGCCCTCTTCTGACTTCCAGGGGCAACCACACACTTGTCACACACACGCATGCACGCGCGTGCACACACACACACACACACACACACATACCTCACACATAAGTAAAAATAAATATTTAAAAAATCCAGAGTTACAACAGATTTAGTGTAATGATCATAACTGGCTTTCTTTTCCATTCTAGAATACAGTAATACTTTCCTCCATAAAAGAGCTTGTGTCCCAAGGCCCTGAGTTTATGGCTTTAAGCACAGAGAAAGGCTGACAGAGCAGAAACAAAAACAAAAATCAGACTGGTCATTTCAAAGTTACTCTTCTTGTAAAGGGGGACAGGGACAAGGGGCAGTAGAGACATAACCGACTGGTTACAATCAGGTCGCTAAAGTCAAATAACAGGGTGGTTGTGGTTCATCAATGACTAACTTTTATATGAATACCTCCATTGTGATTTTTACTCTGCTCTCCCAGTGACCTCGTAGATTTTGTATCTAACAATATAAAGATGAATATTATACACAAAAACATTTTCCTCAGCTTGAAAGTTTATTTTCTCCTGATTTCAGGAGAAATAAAAACATATCTATGGATCCTGTTATGGGCCTGTTGTGCCTCTCAGGAGTTCAGCCTGCCCCCCCCCCAGGTGGTCCCTTGAACCTAAAGATCTCTGAGCTTCTAGTAGACGTCCTCAGAGCTGGTGTCAGTGCAGGTGTCTGAAGGAGTCAAAACCTCCTCCCATCCTGCTCTTGGCCCATTCAGGAGGCCCCTGCTTCACAGGTGAAGAGGGTAGGGGAATTCAATACCTTCCGCAAGTCTGAAGCAAGACACAGCCCAGCTGAGATGCAAGCAAGGTTCTGGGCCCAAAGCCCGGGCCCTAAGAATTAGTGCTTAGAATTATGGTTGTTTTTTTTTTTTTTTTGAGGCAGGGTCAAGCTAGCCCAGAATTCACTAAGCATCCCAGGGTAACCTTGAACTCATGGCAGCCTTCTTACCTGAGAGGCTCTGGAGTGCTCCAACGAGCAAATGTGAACCACTCTGCCCGGCGCCAGAATACTCTGTGGAAATAGCTAAGCAGCTTCCTCCCAATTTCTCAGGCCCTTTCTCCTTCTCTGGTTCCTTCTGGTCAGGCTGGGTGTGAGTGAATGAGCTAGGAGTGGAGGAACACTGTGGGTTGAGCAGACAGCTGCTCCAGACTCTTAGGTGTCTCCCTGTTCTTTGGGTACAGGGTCAGCCTGCTAGGCTCCTGCGTCTGCCTTCCTGCTCAGCCCTGGCAAGGAGTGATACCCCAATTCTACCATGCGGTAAGAAGGTCCCCTCTGGGGCCACGTAGGAGCCACATACACGTAGCTCTGTCTGGAGAGTAGGGGCAGACCTACGTGAGTAGACAACAAGCTGTCTGCTGCCTCCAGTGCCATAGCATCAGCTTTTACCTAGAGCTGGAAGGGAAGCCGGAAGTGTGAATATAAGAATAGAAGCCCCAGCTAGTCTGAACAGGCTTGGAGTCTCCACTGCCCAGAGGCTGGGCTCAGACATGCCTGTCACCATCTTTAGCTCTGCTGAACCTTCTTCCCTTTTGATTCTGGGCCATAAGGATCTTCTGGACTGGGCATCATGGTAATTTATGAGGTACCCAGTCAGTCCAAGACGGAAGGGCTAAAGCTGGCCCTGCGAGGCAGAGCTGAGGGCCTAAACCCTTCCCCTATGCCTCCAGGCCCCTCTGTCCATGTAGGACCTGCCTAGCTGACTTCCTAATCACTGCAGCTTGAATAATTTGCTTCACCACTGAGCCTCCACTTGGAGGAAGGCTGCAAGCCAGGGCTGTTGGAGATATTGCACACCGTCCTCCTGCTTCATCTGCTGGAGCCCCGCTTCCTTCATCACCTCTACCCACTACATCAACCCTTTCTTTCCCACCAGGCTGGTTACACAAGAGGCCTGGTGGGATTTGGGTGTTCATGGATGATGTTTCCACACCAGTACCTGCTGTCCTTTCCCAAGCTGCAGCCACACAACTCTCCTGGTCTGCCTAGGCATTCCTTCCCCTGACCTTGGCCTGCCTACCAGGAGAGGTACTGAGTCCAGCCCCATTCAAGCTGATCTTCTACTAGACAGCTGTTTCCCTGGTCACTCACCAGGAAACCAATCTTCTGTCCTACCACTATGAGAGAGTGGGGGGCTGAGCTGTATAAACTGTGGTGAGCCACACTACTGCAGGAAGGTCTCCCTGTGCGCCAGCAGCAGATGCACCTGCCACTCCTCCCAGATCACCCGCCGACCACACTCCCCTTCTGCTTGCAGATACTCAGGGAGTCCTTTCTTTCCCAACCCCACCCAGCTGAGGCTAAAGGTGAGCCAGGCTCAGTGATGACCCCAGGAGAAGAAGGAACCAGTGAATCACCCTGGCCAGGATCAGGAAGTGGGTTATTACCAAAACCAGCACTACCGAGGTCCAGAGAGCCAGAGTGTGACATCACAGCAGTGACCTCACCATCAGGGATAGGAAACACCTGCCAGCTCCTGGACAGCTGGTCCTGTGCTCTACTGGCCCTCTGTCCACCTTCTGTGCCTTGGTCTGCCTGAGCCCGATGGCTGAGAGATGAGGGCCTTGTCCAGTCCGGTGGGAATTACAGTGTGTGGTGCAGAGCAGGCAGGCAGGGCCTCAGTGACCAGGAGGCGGGCCATGCCTGGGGTCACCTCAGCAGAGGCCTCACTGAACTGTCAGCACTGTCTCCAATGGGACTTTGTCGGGCTCTGGGTCAGTTAAAACTGAACTTCCTGATGGAATCAGGGCACCTATTACAGGGTGTTAGGAAGAAGTTGAGTCACCCAGCAGCCTCTCTGAGGCCCGTGGGGCTTGGCCACCATGGTCACACCTCTATAGCATCATGATAGGCTGGTGGCCTGGGGCATCTGGACATTGACCTGACCAGGAGTTCAACCCTGCCCTGATGTTGTCTTATCATCTGTAGCGCGCTGGGCTCAGGGACTATGGCCTTATTGGTTTTAAAGTGCCCTGCTGTTATTTGGTTACAGAGGTGACGCACACTCATGATAGAGGCCTTTAAGCACATGAGTGTGTGGGGGTGGTGTTGTCGTCCTCACCTCACAATGGGATGACTTATCCAATCACAATTCACCAGAACTGCAACTCACTAGACTAGCAGAGAGCAGTGTTGTGAATGCCATCCCCTCCTAAACTAAAGTCTACCTACAACGCAGTATTTTCTGGGGTCTCACTGTGAGCTGTAGAGCTGCTCTGGGCTATCTCCTGGCCAGCTGGCCCATCGCCCCCAGGCTGCCCCGACCACCTGGCATGCTGCCTATCTTGTTTCCCCAGCTGCCTCCGGTGCAGGATCTGGGGCTGCAGACCAGGGCTGGATTTACTTCCAGCTCCGTGGTGTTTCAGTTGCTCTGCAGGCCTGGTGCATCAAAGGATTGGAATGCTGGGATGAAGGCCCCTGATGGCTTGCCCACGGGCTTTAAGAAGAGAGACTTCCTCTTGCCCTGGGATAGGTGTCCTCACGCGCCCGTAGCCGGGCTGCCTCTGTCAGGAAGGAAGAGCAAAGCCTGCTTCCTGTGCTGTCATTGCTGTACTCTGGGCAGCCCTCACACAGAGGTGACAGTCATGACCACGCCTCCTCAGATAAATGACATCACCTTCCTCCCCTATCTTCTGTACACAGAGGAGTCTGCGGGGTACGGAGTGACACAGGAACCACACGGAAAGGACCGACACTAGGTGCCCTCATTGGGTCCTCCCTCATGCCCCTAGGGACATGTTTACTGCACCCTGACCTGGGAGCCTGGCTTCCCACGAACCTCTGCGGCCAGAGCCACTTCCATTTTATGGGCAGCTGAATGAATTTTAAACAAGAAAAGAATGCCTTAAACCTTCAACATTCACAAAAGCTTAGCGCTAATAGTGCAATAGTGAGGCCCAGAGCCCGACAAAGTCCCATTGGAGACAGTGCTGACAGTTCAGTGAGGCCTCTGCTGAGGTGACCCCAGGCATGGCCCGCCTCCTGGTCACTGAGGCCCTGCCTGCCTGCTCTGCACCACACACTGTAATTCCCACCGGACTGGACAAGGCCCTCATCTCTCAGCCATCGGGCTCAGGCAGACCAAGGCACAGAAGGTGGACAGAGGGCCAGTAGAGCACAGGACCAGCTGTCTAGGAGCTGGCAGGTGTTTCCTATCCCTGATGGTGAGGTCACTGCTGTGATGTCACACTCTGGCTCTCTGGACCTCGGTAGTGCTGGTTTTGGTAATAACCCACTTCCTGATCCTGGCCAGGGTGATTCACTGGTTCCTTCTTCTCCTGGGGTCATCACTGAGCCTGGCTCACCTTTAGCCTCAGCTGGGTGGGGTTGGGAAAGAAAGGACTCCCTGAGTATCTGCAAGCAGAAGGGGAGTGTGGTCGGCGGGTGATCTGGGAGGAGTGGCAGGTGCATCTGCTGCTGGTGCACAGGGAGGCCTTCCTGCAGTAGTGTGGCTCGCCACAGTTTATACAGCTCAGCCCCCCACTCTCTCTTCTCAAGAGCTCAGGGCACCAAGACAGTAGTTCTGCCTGTCCCTGATTTTAGACTGACCTTCCACTTCCTACCCCTGACTTATCTCAGACTGTCATTTCCTGAAAAATATGGGTCACCTCAGGTTCTTTGTCATGAGGTCTTACCCTGCCCTGCTGACTGGCCAGCATCACTCATCTTCAGGTGAGGACACAGTCTTGGGATAGAGGTAGAGTTCAAGTGTTGAAGGTCTCACATTACTAGGTCTCATGCTATTAGAGCCTGGGGTAGTGAGCTACCAGGCTCTTCATTTACTGCCACATAGACAACAGGCCTAGATTGGCGGGGACAGTGCCTGGGAGGTAGGGCAACCCCAGGACTGGCAGTCTGACTCAGCAGCAGGACCACCTGTTCAGATGCTGTTGTCTTGGCTCAGCACTTTCTTTCCCTGGATAGGTCTCAGCTAGTCCCTATCCTGGGCACTGGTATCTTGCTGCCCTCTTGGGGACATCTCTGGTCTTGGACTCCCCCTGTCTACTGCTTGGCATCCCTCCCAGCAGCCTCTTTCTCTGCCCTCTGGTGGGACTATTGCTAGACATCCCTCCCAGCCACCTGACCCAGCCCTGCTCTCTAAGGCCTCACCTGTGATCATACTGGTGTTCATCTGAAGGAGCAAGCTCTCCTCGGGTGCCTTGAAGAGTCCAGCAAGTCAGCAGGCAGCAGGTGCAGTTTCCTGGGAGGCTGTCCCTGGAACTTGTATTTCCTGGTACCCTCCTGGGGACTGCATGGACTGACCTATGCTTACATATACATTACTTCTGGCTATGGCGGGATGTTTGGAACTAAGGTGACAGAAGCCCATGGGTGAATGAGAAGCCTGGGTTGTGGCTAGAGGCTGCATTCTAAGTCTGGCCTGGACTAAGTCCTCTGAGAGCGTTTGCTGGTTGTACCAAAGGGAAGGGGTAGATGGTGGATACATTTGCTGGCTTAGAGGCCTGGGAGTTTGGGCCTGGAGGAAGGGTTGGGAAAAGCACACCAGAAAGGGCCTGGATATCCATTCAGGGGAGGACTAACTGCAGGACTCACATGGTAACTGCAATCAACACAGCATGAAGGAAGGACCACGGAGGCACTGAGGTCCTGGAGCATGTGGCAGGTGTCTGAAAAGATGTTGCACTCTATCTGCTTTCTACTATTTCTTTGCTGCTGGGATACCAGTTTGTTGAACTTTTTTTTTTTTTCTGTGAATTTTGATCTGATGCATCTTTTCTTTTGAAGGAACCATTCATGGTGTTTGCATGAAAAAAAAAATCATGGTAGCTGGTTTAGGGAGTCTCCACACACAGAAGAAACTCTTGCTGGAGCTAGTCCCCAGTGTCAGCCCGTTCCAGCTGTTCCTGCAAGGCCAGAATTCTCCAGGCTTGGCTATTGTGGAATCTTCTCTGACCCAGAGGCCAGCCTAAAGTCAGCACAGAGGCAGTGCTGTGAGTGCTTTTTAGTGCATTTATGACCTTCACTGGAGGCTCAGAGATGAGAGGATCCTGGGCCTCAGGGGTAGAACTTCAGTAGACTCTAAAGGCAGGCATTCCCTCCTACACTTGCAAGAAGGAGCTAGTTTATATTTCATTTATTTAAAATCACACAGGAAGCTGAGCATGATGGTGCACACCCATAATACCAGTACTGCAGAGGTTGAGACAGAGGGACTGCCGTGAGTTTAAGGACAGCCTAGGGTACACAGTAAGTACTCAAGCTAGCCAGGGCTATATAACAAGACCTTGTAGCAAAATAACAACAAAAGTAAATAAAATGGAAAACACACACAAAATGACACTGTAGTTCTTGTGCAGTTTTGTAAAAATTGAATATTGCCCATAAATCTCAAGTCCATCATGATCAGCCCTTGATCTACACAGTCATGATCTATTCAGGGGTGTTCATTATGTTGCTTTGGGTTCACGTTGTCTGACTTTGATCCCATTCCTCACTTACATATATGCATGGTTTTCTTTAAAAATATTTTATTATTTTTATTTTATGTGTGTGAGTATATTGCCTGCATGTATGTGAGTGCACCCACTTCGTGCAGTGCCATGGAGGTCAGAAGAGAGCTTCGAATTCCCCTGGACCTGGAGTTAAGGACAGTTTGTAGTCATGTGGGTGCTGGGAATCGAACCTGGGTCCTCTGCAAGAGTAGTCAGTGCTCTTAACCACTGAGCCATCTCTCCAGCCCTATTATTATTTTATAAAATATTTTATTTTTACTTTATGTGTATGAGTGTATTGCCTGCATGTGTGTAAGTGCACCCGTGTGGTGCAATGCCCTGGGAGGTCAGAAGAAGGTGTCAGATTTCCCCGGAACTTGAGTTACAGATGGTTGCTAGCCACCATGTGGGTCCTGGGAAACTGAGCTCAGGTCCTCTGCAAGAGCAGTCCATGCTCTTAACTGCTGAGCCATCTCTCCAGCTCCCATAAATGCTTTATTGTTTTTTTTTAATTTTCATTTTATGTGTATGTGTGTATTGCCTGCATGTATGTAAGTGCACCTGTGTCGTGCAATGCCCATAGAAGACAGAAGGCATTGGATCTCCTGGGACTGGAGTTACAGATGGTTGTTAGACACCATGTGGATACTAGGATTTGAACCCAGGTCTTCTACAAGAGTATTAGTGCTCTTAACTTCTGAGCCAGCTCTCCAGCCCCCTGATTGTATTTTGAGAGAGGGTCTCACTGTGTAACCCTGGCTGGCCTGGAACTTGCTATGTAGACCAGGCTGCCCTTGTGCTCACTGCCTCTGCCTCTTCAGTGCTGGAATTAAAGGCACATGCTACTACAATCAGCAGTATATGCATTAAAAATATTTTATTTATTATTTTTATTTTGTGTGTATGAGGGTATTGCCTGCATATAGGTAGGTGCGCCTGTGTCGTGCAATGCCCGTGGAGGTCAGAAGAGGATGTTGGTTCCCCTGGAACTGGAATTATGTATGGTTGTTAGCCACCATGTGGGTGCTGGGAATCGAAGCCGGGTCTTCTGTAAGAGCAGCAAGTGCTCCTGCTCCTAACCACTGAGCCCTCTCTCCAGCCCCGTGTGTGTGTGTGTGTGTGTGTGTGTGTGTGTGTATGTATATCTATCTATCTATCTACCTATCTATCTATCTATCTATCTATCTATCTATCTATCTATCTATCTATATATATATATATATAAAATCAAATGGTATCACTGTGCATAAGGGCCCCTCTATAGGCCAAGTCTTGGAATTCTTGTTGATTATGGGAACTGACTTGACCTGCCCCTGCTGTAGGGGGGCCTGGTCTATAGTAGTGTTCTCCACAGCTATAATGGACTGTTTTATGGCTAGGGAAGTTGGGGCTCAGAGAGGCTGAGTGACTTACTCAGGGTCTGGGTGGACGAGGTGTGACTGGCCAGGAAGGAATGGCAGCCAAGGGCCCCAGAGCCAAAGAGCAACTAGGGATGTTGGGATTACTGTGGATTTCAGCTGTTGTTGGGGAGTGGGGAGTCACTGGGCAATATTTAGCCACATGTTTTCCCTCCTAGGCACCAGACTCCTTTGGCCTCCTCTGCTGGCTTGGGCTAGATGTGCAGGCCTGGGTGATTACACAACTGGACCTGCTCTTCAGGATATTGGCCCTGGCCCACTTCCATATCAACTAGACCCAGGTGCTGATGCCTCTACTTGGATGGGAGAATGCCAATCCTCCTACCTCACTGGCTTGGTGAGGCCTCTTTACTGGGTGCATAGGTCAGGGCCAGGCACATGCTATTATATGCTGGGGTGCTGGGATGTGACCTGCAGGCTTTCCCACAAAGGCCCAGTGGGCCAAGGAGCTAATTAGGGCAGATGCCTATTAGAGGCAGAAGAGTTGAGGAGGGAGAAGAGGACACAAAGCACTTGAAGGCCTCCTGCTTCCCAAGAACTGCTGTCCTCCAGTTCAGTGCTGGCTTGCCACCTGCTAGCCCCAAACGGCCAAGAGACCCACACTCAGGGAATCCTCCAAATCACAGCTCTTTTCCCATTCTCCCCAAATGGGCCTCCCTCAGCAACCCGCCCCTATTCCTGTTAACTGACCGAGACTAGGGCCATCCCCAGGGTGGGGCAGTATCCTTGGCCTGGTTCCCCAGGGTTGTTCCTACTTGATTACCTTGTTTCCAGTCTCCTTGGAGACCAAGGGCTACCCAAGGCCACAGGTGCTCAATGGCTCAGGGCACTATAGCCTGAAGGTCCTGCCTCCCCTCTCCCTAGGATGTTCACATGGATGGGTCTCAGGGAGGAGGAGTCATACTCCTCTGAACCCCAGGCCTAGTCTGTAGGTCCCTTGTATCTTGGGCCTCATGCTCAGTTGATCACATGGCTGGCCAGGCTAAGCTGCACTCCCCTTTTTTTTTTTTTTTTTTTTTTTTTTTTTTTTTTTTTTTTTCTGGTCTTACTGAGACAAAGTCTTTCTGTAGGCCCAGCTGGCCTGGAACTCACTACATAGACCATACTGGCCTTGAACTCACAGAGATCTGCCTGCCTTTGCCTCCTGAGTGCTGGGACTAAAGGCATGCACCACCATGCCTAGCCTAAAAGCAAGAATTTTATAATCTAAATTACATTTCCTTGTTCAGTTATTAATTCTGTTACCTAAAACATAACTAATGTCATAAACTAGCCTACAGCAAAGATTTTTTTCCTAGAATCTTCAAAACATACATTTGGTTTTATATTTAGCATATTTATATGATGTTTATAGTGCTATTCATATATTACAGTTTGTGTGTGCTGTTGTTTTAAATTAAGTAATCTAGGACTCACATTGTTTGCTAGACCTAGAATTTGCTAGGTATATAAGGTTCTAAGTTTCATTTTTCATTTGTTTTATATTTTGCAATTTTTAAAAATGTTAACATTTTAGCCAGGCGTGGTGGTGCCCGCCTTTAATCCCAGCACTTGGGAGGCAGAGGCAGGCAGATCTCTGTGAGTTCAAGGCCAGCCTGGTCTACATAGTGAGTTCCAGGCCAGCTGGGGCTACAGGGAGACCCTGTCTCAAAAAGACCAAAAAAAAAAAAATTAACATTTTTTCATGGTTAGATGTTTTTCTTTGGTGAAGCATGAGCTGCTTTTCCTGGTCCCTCATCAGTTTTAGACAGTTGGAGCACCGTGGCATTGCTGACTCCTTCTGACAGCCTCTAGCTTGGTGGTTTGTCGCACAGCTACGGCTTCTCAGTCTCGGAGCAGAAAGACTCTGGTGACTACGGCACGTGAAGAGGTTCTGAGTTACCAGTCTCCAACATCTCACCGATTTTGCCAGGAAACAGCCGTTCACCCAACGTTTGCTTTCGCTTTTGAAGGAGGGCAGAGGCCAACATGGAGGCAGCCAAAGCCACCCGACCTCGTACACGGACAGCAGGTCGTCGCATGGTAGCTTGTGGCTGTGCACTAAGACGCTGCTGGATGCTGCAGACTCTGCAGCCCATTTATAGTGGGAAAGGACAGCAAGAGAATCTGCAACAGCCGCCGCTCAGGCCAGGGACCCACGGTCTGTACTGACGCGTTAGCAGTGTGCTATGTTGAGATGTCCTGGGGACCCTGGGAGGAAGCTGGTCTCATAGTAGTAAATAGATGTCTGGGAGCAGCTGGGTGGGTAGCACTGGTCATTTTGGGTGAGGTCTGGCACCTTGAGCAGCCCAGCCAGGACTTGGTCTCAGTTGAGCAGCCTGGCTAGGAGGATAATGGTAGAGTCTGTGGAATAGCTGCTGGGACATGGCCCACAGGAGGTGCTGGCTGGAAGGGGTTGATTACCGGGTTGAGTGCGGTGTATGCACTTGCCATTCTCTGTGTACACTGGTGAGTGAGGTAAGCCTGGCATTCTTCTTTGTGCTGAGCTAAAGCTGTATATAGTGGCATTAAAAAATGGTCTTGGGAACAGTTTTATCTACCCACGTACAGCACCTCTATTCACACTCTCTAAATTTTTATTTTATGATTTTAATTAATATCTTAAAATTATTTACCTATTTTAGAATTTTTAAAAAACTTATTTTGGGGCTGGAGAGATGGCTCAGTGGTTAAGAGCACTGAGTGCTCTTGCAGAGGACCTGGGTTTGGTTCCCAGCACCCACAGGGTGGCACCGTCCTTAACTCCAGTTCCAGGGGAATCTGAAGCTCTCTTCTGACCTCCGCGGCATTGCACGACACGGGTGCACTCACATACACGCAAGCAATACACTCATACACATAAAATAAAAATAACAGCTGGGCATGGTGGCGTACGCCTTTAATCCCAGCACTCGGGAGGCAGAGGCAGACGGATCTCTGTGAGTTCAAGGCCAGCCGTGGCTACAGGGTGAAAACAAAACAGAAAACCTTGTTTCTGACAATTTCATACATGAATACAGTGCACTGTAAGCACCTGTCCCGTGACCCTTTTCTGTCCCTTCTTCCACTCCCACAGACCGCCCTCTTCCCAGCCACTTCCCTTCCTATTTATGTACAGGTCGCCCATCTGCTGTGTGCTCATGACTACACCAGCCATGTCATATCCAGAAGACAGTGTTTTATAGGACTCCTCCCATCCTCCAGCTCTTTCAATCTCTCCACCCCCTTCTCCTTGATGGTCCCTGGGTCTTGGAGGGGGTGATATTGATGTCTTGCTTAGGGCGGAGCATTCAACGGTTACTTATTTTCAGCATTTTGACCAGTTATGAGTCTCCATATTGACTATTGCCCACTGCAAAAAGAAGCTTCTCTGGCCGAGGTGGATAGCATTGTTGGTGGAAGGGCATACTATAAATATTTAGAGAGCGTTGGGCTACGTATCCATTTAACTTAATACCAGTAGAAAATCCCACTCCTCCTCTAGAGTCTGTGACACCTTCTAGTCACAGTTTAAAAAAAAATATTTTATTATTTTTGTTTTATGTGTATGAGTGTATTGCCTGCATATCTGTAAGTGCACCCGTGTTGTGCAATGCCTGAGGAGTTCAGAAGAAGATGTCAGGTCCCCTAGAACTGGAGTTATGGATGGTTCTGGGAATCGAACCAGGATCCTCTGCTAGAACAGTCACCTCTCCAGCCCCTAGTCACAGGTTTTTACTTCAGGCTTACAGTATCAGGTATATATTTCTTCCCATGGAGCAAGCCTCAAATTCAAGCAGAGACTGGTTGGTTATCCCTAAAACAATGGTGCCACTATTGCACCAGTGGGAACATCTTGCTTGGCAGGTTGATATTATAGTACTCAGAAACCACAGCTAAGGTAAAACCACTGATGCCTTTTCTTTCCAGCAGCCTGCATAGCACCTCCTGGCACCAGAATACTGGCCAGCAGGGTGGAAGCTTCCAGGTTAGTTTCAGTTTAATTTATCTGTGTGCTGTGTTTCAAATGTATGGTGTCTTCAGCAATAGGGTCTTACTGCCTAGCTCTGGTACATGACCGTGAGCAGAGGCAACAGGCTCTGTTGTTTTGGGAACCTCTGGGGACTCTCTGGCCAACAACTCATAGCAAGATATCCCACACCTGGCAGAGACTTTTCTTTAAAGACCTGTGGCTTCTGGGAGCAACATTATCCATTCATGCAGAATACCACATTCAAACAGAATTATCAAATATTTTAGTTACCTCATAATTTAGTAGTTTTCTGTGTCTTTTCCCTATATTCTAAGTTTTGGTTAATCTACCCCCCACCCCACTTTATTTTTAAAATTAGCTTACAAAGTAAGAGGTTTCCTTATGGGTTTTCCACACATCCTTAGTTTTGGTTGACTGTCTCCCTCCCCCATAGCCCTTTCCCCATCCTTACACAAACATTTCCCCCAGTATTATGCTCTTTCCCTTCCCTCCCCTCCCCTCCCCTCTCTTCCCTTCTCTCTGGCCCTCCCCTTTATTTTCATATCATTTTTGTTCTATTTCCCTCTAGTTTCTTCTTCTTTTTTCGTAATCTCACAGCCCCCTTCCAGTTTCCTGGTTCACACACACACACACACACACACACACACACACACACACACACACACTTTCATATAAACATATGTACATGAAAAATAGAAGTTAGGATCCATATATGAGAAAGAACATGCAGTGTTTCTCCTTCTGAGTTCTGGTTACCTCACTAATTGTATGTTTCCAGATGCATCCATTTTCCTGCAAATTTCATAATTTTATTTTTCCTTGTGGTTGAATAACATTCTGCTGTGTATGTGCACCATTATTTGACTTGTCAGTTGACAGCCCTCTAGGCAGATTCCTTTTCCTGCTGTCGTGATGAGGGCGGCAACAACCACGGATGTGCACTGTCTTCCCCAGGTTTCTTTTTTCTCCCTGTAGCCCCAGCTGGCCTGGAACTGGCTGCGTAGACCAGCCTTGAACTCACAGAGATCCGCCTGCCTCTGCCTCCACCTCCTGAGTGCCAAGATTAAAGGTGTGCGCCACCACACCTGCCGTTCTCTAGGCGTCTTAATGTCACAGGGAGACCCTGAGTTGTGCCACATATGCTGCTGCCTGGATCAGACAGAGTCCTGGGTCCCAAAGGATTGATGGTGGGTCTTTCTTGCTGTCTGGGCCTCCATCCCTGCCTGCACAGCCTCAGTCCCATCAAATTCCAGGAGGGACCCTCTCAGCTTTTGCAGCAGGGAGGGCTTCCAGGGGAGCACTTAAAAATCATTTTGCGGCCCGGTGTTGTGGCGCACGCCTTTAACCCCAGCACTCGGGAGGCAGAGGCAGGAGGATCTCTGTGAGTTCAAGGCCATATATCACAGTGAAAGATTTATCGTCCTCTTTTTTTTTTTTTTTTTTTTTTTTTTTAAAAAAAAAAAAAAAAAAAAAAAAAAAGATTTTGCTTATGGAAAAAGTCAAGCATTGTTGATAGTTTCCATACTGAGCTTTTTAAGAGTTGGAGCAGAATTTGTGACACACCTCCATACAGCATCAATTGTCAACTCCATCAACTTGTGGCCCATCTTGTCTCCTGGATCCTCCAAGCTGGCACCCCCCTCCCCCTCTGCCCCATCATTCTGAAGCCACCTGAAGACAAAAGATAAGTGCCAGACTCACTCCACAAATTTAATTCCAAGGGGGCGCTGAGAAAAGGTGTGTTTGAACAAAGGGAGGCTTGGAGCAACAGCCAGGGCTGACATGGAGAGACCCCAGGGAAGGTGGAAGAGCTGGGGTCATCCAGGGTCCGCTCAGGGTCACCAGTATCTTTCCTGTAGATTTCCTCCAGAGAATTGAGAAACAGTTGCTGCCAAATGGGGACAGATCCTCCTGAGGCTCCTCCCACTCCTCCATTTATGACCCTGGTGGGGAGAGACCGACACCTTTGGCCTCCTTGATAGTGCGCCAGCCTCATCTGACCCCAACTCCATGAAGAGAGACAACCTGTGGTTTGAGCCCACCCTTGCAGGTTAACTATAAGACGGTGAGGCTAAACATTCCCCGGGACTCAGCCAGCTGGTTCCTCTCAAACAAGAACTTGGTACTGGTGGAGCCAGTGAACAAAAGATGCTTTGTTCAGCCACTAGAACAAACACTTCCCCTGGATATTTACTCCCAGGTTTGAATGTAATATGGGGTGTAAGTTACTCTTTAACAGGCAATTTGATCTTGGCTGTGGAGCGCTCTTGAACTAATTTCCTGTAGAGAAGGGATTGCCATGGCAGCCCAGGTGATGATCAGCCAACCCCTCAGTGGCTCAGGAGCAGCTGGGGCTGACCATCACCAGAACCCTGACAACCAAACACAGTGGACACTGTGGTCAGTTATCCCAAGAGGCAGGGGACAAGATGAGTGAACAGAGGCCCCAAAAAGGGAGTGTTTTCTTGAACCTGTCCATTCATGCTTCCCATCTACACAGCCACTTAGGGGGAAATCAGTCAGCATGAGCTTCTAGTAAGGATGGGCTATTCAATGTCATGAACCATGCCCTGCCCCAAGGTTCCCACACACCACAGTCACTGCCATACAAAACTAGACTTGTAGGTCAGTGATGATGGCTGGCATACCATCATCTGTCTTTAGGGATGAATAGAGCTGCATGAAGGTAAGGGTGGAGGTCAATGTCAGTGTCTAGTCTAGTATGAGGCAGGCCCTGGGCTCCTTCTCCAACACTACAAAATAATAAATAGCTGGGCATGGTGGCGCACGCCTTTAATCCCAGCACTCGGGAGGCAGAGGCAGGCAGATCTCTGTGAATTCGAGGCCACAGGCCAGCTGAGGCTACAGGGAGACCCTGTCTCAAAAAGACCAAAATAAATAAATAAATAAATAAATAAATAAATAAATAAATAAATAAATGTTGCAGAAACTGGAAATTTTACAAGTCCAACTAAAAAAAAATCTAGATGTGAATTTCCATGATGGAAAGATAATAAACGGATGGGGGAGAAAACGAAGCCATTCCCTTCCCTAACTACTGTTCTGATTGGACCACAGGGAGAATTCTGCCCCAGGGCAGCTTCTCTGCAACTGGATAGAGACCTATAGCTTGGCATAAAAAGTGGAGCGGGCCAGTCATTCCTGTGTGGGCATTTTATTTATTTATGATTTTTATTTCGTGTGTATGAGTGTTATGCCTACGTGTGTATAAGTGTACCTGTGTCTTGTGATCCCCGTGGAGGACAGAAGAGGGTGTCAGATCCCCTGGAGCTGGAGTTATGAAGGTTGTCAGCTGCCATGTAGGTGCTAGGATTCGAACCTAGGTCTTTTGCAAGAACAACTAGTGCTCTTAACTGCTGAGCCATCTTTCTAGCTCCATCCCTGTGCAGGTATTTGGGACAGATGAGAAGAGGGTTTTTCCTGGCAGGAGGGAGATGTGTGTGTATGTCATGTGGGTGCCGTGGGGGCCCCTGCACCATGATGCCACCCTCCATAGGAGTGCACAGGAGGGCAGTAGGAGACAGGCAGCAGGAAGGGGATGGAGGCAGGGAGCAAGTCAGGAGACCCCAGAGCAACAGAGCCCCCTTTCCCTGCTCTGCCTCCATGGCCAGCCTCAGTACTGCGATCCAGGAGGGCTGGGGCCCACCATCTCATTGAGTTCCCAGGATCCTGTGTCCTGTCAGTGGCTCTGGGTTTCTTGAGTCCTTCTTGAATCTATCTCGGGATGGACTCCACTTTGAGAGCTGCTACTGTGAGGCCGCAGACCAGTACTGATTGAATGTGGTTTGCAAACATTCTCTAAATGGAGTCTGGAGGAAAAAATCATTTGCCCTCCAGCCATTTTATGACTGCACTCTGTGCAGAGGCAGACCCCCTGCAATCCTGCAGGGAGGTGGGGTATGGAGATGCCTGCCATGCCTGTGACTTGGGGAGCCCCTCTAAGGGCAACTCCATGTAGGTTCTGAGGCAGTAGAGCCTCAGAAATGGGGTGAGCTGCAGACCCATTCTGGCTCCCTGGGTGAGTGCCTGGAAGGCCACTGATACCTGTTTCAGTAGAAAAGCTACTTGATTTCAAGGCCAGAGTGGGGACAAAGACACAAGCTCCCTTTCTGTCCCTTTTCAAAAGAGAGAAAGCCTGAATTTCTATAGCAGCGTCTTCATTGTGGCCATGAGAATCTGAGCCTGCCGGGACAGGCAGCTTCTCTGTGTGGCTCCTTGCTGTCTCCACAGCAGTTCCTTTGTGGGACAGGAAGTAGCAGGCCTCCTGCCAGTCTCCTGGATACTTGAGGACACTAGTAGGTCCATCATGATGTTCCCAAGGCTCAGTGTGGGGCTATTGGGTCACTTGGAAGTAGGTGGTGGGAAGAGACCAGAGAAACTTGTGCATAGATTGTGTCCTCTGCCCGCCTTGTTTCTGGCTTCATTCACTCAGAAGGCATCCAGAGCACCAGCCTGGGCCATCAGGGGGACTGTGAGATGACAATTCCTGTGCAGGTGGCATGTTGGAACAAGTGGAGAGGTGCAGCTTTCTAAAGGATAGAGGAGGTGGCAGGGGCCAACCTGGAAGGGATGGGGGCTTCTGGGCCAAGTCTCATTGGGAGATTGGTGGTCTGGTTCCAGCATGGGTATGGATTGCCAATGGTCACAGGCTGCCTTGGGGGTGTGTGGACATGAACCTCACCCCCAACTCTGTCAGGAGAATGCTCAGGAGCTGTGAGGGTTCCCAGGGGTCTCGGGCCAGACATTCTACTCAATCTGAGTTCTTCCTAGACCCTTCAGACAGAGCAGAAAACACCCTAAGGGTACTGGGTAGGGGATGGCAAAGACTGCAGGATCCCAGGGGCATGTAGGCTGGTCTGTCTAGCTGAATTGGGCCTCTCCAGGTTTGGAGTTTTCATCCCCGGGCATCCATCCCCAGGTCTCAGGTGTGTACCCCAGCACCCAGGGGTTACCCTTCGAATCCTGGAGTGCATCCAGCTTCCATGCTCCCCATGCCGAGCCCCCCTCAGCTCCCCTCTGAGGGCCCTGGGAACATTACCCCTCTCCCTCTGGCAATGGAGCCCCTGGCAGTTTGGCCACATGCTGCCCCCCCACCCTTGGAATATTTTGGGTTTTGTTTTTTTTGGTCTGAGCCCATTAAAACAGCCCCCCAAAAGGTGGAGCTTTAGAGGAAGGCACACAATGTTGACATGTGTTGTTGAAAGCTAGGTCCCCAGTTGGCAGTGCTGAGAGGTGGCTGGATGGAGGATAGCTAGCCGGTCAATGGATTAAATCCCTTGATGAGTTCATAGCTAAATGGACTATTAGGAGGTGCAGCCTTGTTTAAGGAATGAGCTCACCAGGATGTCTGAAGGGTCCTGGGATGTGTCCTATCTTGGTCCTGACCCCTTCCCATTTGTCTTCTTCCTGGCTACCATGAGATGAACAGTGTTGGGGACTCCTGCTGTGTAAAGTAGCAGTTTCTCCATGTCCGGAAAGCCCACGGGCTCGGATTCAAATGCAGAGACTCCTTTTATCAGCAGGGTGCCTTCCCAGCATCTTCCTGACTCATCTGTGAAGTGACCGCCACAGATACCCTACCATAAACATGGCCTCTGGCTCTGAAACTGCCAGCTTTTCCTGTGTGATTTTCAGGCAGTCTGACAGCCTGGCAGGAGCCCACCACCACATGTAAATGAGGCATCCTAAAAGTACCTATCAGCTAAGGCTTTTACCACTACCCCTACAGTATAAAGTATCCTGGTTTTCCCTCAATAATCGGAGCTGGATCACTAAGGCTTGGAGCCGAGCTAAGTCACTGAATAAAGGGGCTGTACCACTGACTGAGCTGAGTCCTGTGTCTTACTGCCTACGGTCCAGTCTCCCCGGGGGGGCGCTATCCTTCCATCATCGACTCACGGAAATCCAGCTTTCGCTGTCCTGTCCTCACACATCCCCACGTGATCCAGCGGCCGGTGGATTTCGTATCTCGAGGGAGTGCACGGTGGAAGTTGGGACGGAACCTGACCGGGCCAGCTCTGGTAGCAGAGACCCACAGCAACGCGGTGTGGGACCCGCCACACCCCAGGTGCACGCAGGAGACCGGCGCCACGCCCAGCAGCTGGCGCCCCGAGATCCCCGTACCCCCATAGAACAGCTTCCCTCCGTCACTCCCTTCTTCCTTTCTGCCTTACTACAGGCCTGAAAGCGATGGGGCCAACTGACCCTAGACTGTCACCTCTGAAACTGTGAGCCAAAATGAATCTTTAAGTTGATTTTCTGAGTTATTTTCTTAATATTATTTTTATGTGTATTAGTGTATTGTCTGCTCCCGTGTATGTACCTGTGTCGTTCAGTGCCTGTGGAGGTCAGAAGATGGCATCAGGTCCCCTGGAACTGGAGTTATAGACAGTTGTTAGCTACCATGTGGGTGCTAAGAATCAAATCTGGGTCTGTAAGAGCAGCCAGTCCTCTTAACTGCTAAGCCATTTTCCCGGCCCCCTTTCTCAGTTTTTTTTTGTGACAACAACAAATATTAATAGTTTTAAACTACAAATTCAGTTTCTTTAATAGATAGATTCAGTTTCTTTAATAGTGTAGTAGACAGCTGGAACAGAAAACTGGGATCCCAAGGCTGAGCAGGAATCAGAATATTTGTATCAGAACAGTCCCCGAGAGAGAGATTTCTCTACAGCAGGGCCCTGAACGAAGAAAAGCTTAGCCTTTTATACCCCACGTACAGTTCAGTTATTTTGTCTTCCATATATGGTAACACACATATCCTGACTGGGTGCTCTGTACAAGGGCATGACAGGCAGGACTGTGTACATGCACTCAGGCACAGACCACTCTGTATTTCTTTTTCTTTGTTCGGGGTTGGGGGGCTCCTGCCCTAACCATCAGGGTTATTTCTTCTCTTTGTTTTTAATAATTACAGCATGAGTATGGAGCTCAGAGGACAACTTGTGAGAGTTGGTTCTCTTCTTTACATCATGTGGGTTTGGACAGGCCTTTAGGGTTTAGTGGCAGGCAAGTGCCTTTACCTGATGAACCATCTTGACACTCTAGCTATTTCTTCTTCAGTGAGCTTTGGTACTTTGTGTCTTGAAGGGAATCTGATCCTGTAGGATTTATTGGCACAAAGCTGTTCCTGACATTCCCTTATTCCCAGGGCCCCAGCTGGCCTGGAAGTTGCTATGTAGACCAGTCTGGCCTTGAACTCAGAGAGCCACCTGCCTTTGCCTCCTGAGTTCTGGGATTAAAGGTGTGAGCCACCACACCCTGATTGTTCTTTCAATTTTTATTTTTGTTACTGAGGATTGAACCCAGGGCCTTGAGTGTGCTAGGCAAACACTATCAGTGAGCTACACCTCATCCTCATTATCCTTTAATGTCTGCAGAATCTTTATCAGTCTCTTTCTTGGTCTTGATATTGTGTCTTCTCTACTAATTCTCAGTCTGGCTAGGGGTTTACCCATTTTATTGCCCTCAAAGAACCAGCTTTTTTTTATTTTTTATTTTTTTAGAAGCAGCATTTCATTACAGCTTTAACATACTCATTAACAGTTTCCAGAGCAAAGACACATCTCTTTCAAAAGTGGCTATAAACTTTTTAGGTTTGCTGTTGAATTAATACAGTAATACAATATTGAACTCAGTATAAGGCCTAAAAGACATAAAATTGAATGAGTTTTTAACCTTTAAAAAAGATCTCCATTTCATTTTAAAATATACTGTTTCTTACAGAAAGACTCATCGTTTTTGCTAATAACACTGTGATGTTGGCACATGCATCTCTAATCTGTATGTATCTGATTATTACTTGTCATAATCGGTTGCACTTGGATCCTTGGCACCTGTGTATGTCTATAAAGTCATCAGGTAGATTGCAATGGTAATGTTTATCACCTCCACTAATTAACATGATGTAACTTTTTATGCTTCCTCCTGAAATATAATTCATTTTTTAGAATTTTTTGATTTTTTTGTGTGTATATGACACAGAACATCCCAAACCATCTTATTCAACTGTACACCCCCTTCCCATATGGCACCCTCCCATAGCCTCCCTCCCCCCCACTAGAGCCCTTATATTCTGTTATCCCTGCTACTGTCCACTGTGATGTTGGCACCCCCAGCCATTCCCCACTACTTGTCCATCTGATGAATCTAGTCAGCCTATCCAGAGGTCTTTGTTTTAGGAAGATCAGCTGTTCCTCATCTAGCAGCAATCAGTTGTCAATATTCCTTTACATAAGATTGGGGTCTGCTGTTTATTTTCCCAGTTCTATGCTGGGTTGCTATCTGGGAGTCCCTTGGGACACCCTGGCCAGCAACTCAAAAGAAGGTATCTCCTATCTGGCATTGTTGCTTGTTATGTAGCCTTTAGCTATACATATGGACTCTTAAAAAATTATATTGGCCCCTTTAATTTTTGGTTATGCTTTCCTTTTCGGTGTTTAAGGCCATAGAGTTGGCCCAGATAAACCAATTTATTTTTACTCTTAAGGGCTTTTGAGGATCTGTTTCTCAGGGGTCACATGGGCTTGGGAGGAGCCCCTGGCTCCTTTCTTTTACTGGTTCCGCCTATGTGAAGATAAGTCAAAGGTCCTACTCGACCATGGCTGGCTTCACTTGGAAGCATGGAGAAAATGATTCCTCTGTGTTGACCCTCCTCTTTGGAGACTGGACACGGGTTCAAGTCCATCTCGTGGAGTCTCCTCAGCCTCCCTGATCAAGAGGACAGGTGACCCACCACAATTACGGGACATTTTGAGAGATGCTCGTAGTTCCCTGGAACTAGTCGACCTAGTAGGGCAAGGAGCAAAAACTGTCCTTTATGTCCCTCTGACCAAATTAGTATAGGCCTCAAAGTATGTCTGTTAAACATCCAAGAAGTTTAGTTCCACCAGTCTGGTACTTTTAATTACTGTGTGTCATGTAGATAAATCTTGGGCAAAGACCAATTGTTCTCAGGTAAACCTTACCTAGACATATATTTCTTGATCTGGTATTTGTCAGTAGGTTGTTGGAGTAATATGGTTCCCTCTGGTTTTTAAAACCAGCTAGGCATTATCTCTCACATTGTCTATCCCCGCCACCATGGTTTCCCCAATTAAGGAGCCCCCATTTTTCCCCTTTCTCCCTTAATAATACCCTTCTCCTATGGTCCCACCTCTCTTGAGCTCCCTCTTTCCTTTTATCCCCCAGGTTCCTGGTATACCCTTCCCTCCCCCCTCCCTCAAACTAACCCAATTTTTATCCATATCTCCCTTATTAACACCTGTTTCCTACTGTTCTTCTCTTCCAGGTTCTTTCTTTTCCTTTACCTCCCTGTTTCCTTTCCATTACCCTGGTTCCTGTAGTTTTGTCTGGATACATACTCACTTATCAGGGTTTGGTTCTAGGATCCACATATGAGGGAGAACATATGTCGATTTTTTTTCTGAGTCTGTGTTACTTCACTTAGTATAACAGTTTCTAGTTCCAAACATTTACCTGCAAATTTCATGATTTCATCTTTCTTTTTCTTTTTTGGTCTTTCTGAGACAGGTTCTCCCTGTAGCCCCAGCTGTCCTGGAACTCACTATGTAGACCAGGCTGGCCTTGAACTCACAGACATCTGCCTGCCTCTGCCTCCTGAGTGCTGGATTTCAGCTTTCTTTACTGCTGAGTAAAACTCCATCATATAAATGAACCACATTTTCATTATCCATTTGTCAATTGAGGGACACTTAGGTTGCTTCCATCTCTTAGCTATTGTGAAAAAAGCAGCAACAATCATGGATGTACAAATGTCTCTGCCATAGGACGAGTTCTTTGGGTATATGCCAAGGAGTGGTATAACGGGGTCAAATGGTAGGTTCATTTGTAGTTTTTTACGAGTTCTCCACACTGCTTTGCATAGGGCTTGAACCAGTTTGCAGCCCCACTCGCAGCGGATGAGTGTTCCCCTTTCCCCAAGGAACCAGCTTTTATGTTCACTGGTCTTTATTGTTTATATCTTCAATCACTATATATATGTAACATCTTTATCATTTCCTAGCCTTTCTTTTTCTTCAGTGTGGAGTACTGGACCTAGGGTCTTCTACATCGTAGACAAGCACTCTAACCAGCTCATTTTCTATAGTATTTTAAAATTTCCTTTTTTTAATAGGTTTTTTTTTTTTTATGTCTCAATCTCTAGTCCACCCAGCAGGGTTGTTTTTTTTTTTGTTTTTTTTTTCCTTCATCTGACCCAGTGGAATCTGGGTTAAGCAACAGTGTCCCGGAGTTCTGTGAGATTTGTTGCCTTTAAACTGTTTTACCCTGAAGCCCAGATTAAATCAACTTTCTGCCCTGGCAACAGAAAATACCAGATGGCTGGACCTCCACTGCTTCACTGAGCCTGGTCCTGGAGTCCTGCCTGGCTGGTGACTCGTGAAGCAACAGCCTCATTTCCTTATCATTAGTGTTCGTGGAGGAATTTTAAATTATTTTTATTTTATGCATATAAGTGTTTTGCCTGCATGTGTATAAGTGCACTACATGCCAGTGGAGGCCACAAGAGTGTTGGATCCCGGAACTGGAGTGAGGAACAGAGGCTCTTAACTGCTGACCCTCTTTCCAGCCCCTTAATAGGGGAATTTAGTTTAATTTTTTTGAGGGTTTCTGATAATGCTACATTCTGAACATGCAAAGGGTACAAAATGAATTTTTCCAGGATATTTCAAAGGATGATGCCAGTCTATCAATGTCTGCAAAGCACCTTCACAAACTGTTACTGTAGGTCATTTTGTCTCTTATTTAAAGTAAGATACCGTATGTCCATAGTTTTGGCCTGTACTGAAACGGGGGGAAAGAGGGTCCCCTAGAGGGTTCTTAGTCTCATTCATAAAAGAATTGAAGAATGGACCCAAACGGCAGAAGGCAGACAGACTTACAGTGACCCGCATGACTGTGGCTGGTCAGAAGTTCCACGGAGTTCTGGGTTACAAGGTGGGATCCAAGGCAGGAAGAAACACTACCTCATTAACACACTAGGTATTCCGCCCACCTATTTAGTATAACTTAAGGTGAACCCGCCTTCCTGGGGGTGGTTCTATCACTAGGTAACTGACCAGTGAGATTGGAAAGCTGAGTCCTCCAACAGGTAGACTAGGGATTTTATAGTTTGGACCAGTTAAATTTATGGGGCTTTTTGCTACTCTAACATTCCCCCCTCTGAAGCGGTAACCCTAAAATCTTTTAGGGGTTAGATAAGAGCTCCCAAATACTTTTGACATTTTTGGCCTTTGGGACAGAGTATGTTGCTAAAAGGCCCAAGGACAATTTGAGTTTCAGCCAAGAAAGAAACGGGCTACTTTTCTTTGGGGTCTTTTTACCCTTACTGCCTAGCCAATTCCTACCTCCTATTCTTATCACGCCATCCTCTGAAGAGGTGACCCAAATTGTTAATAGGGAATTGGGATGCAGACTGCTCTGGCTTCTTCCATGCTGAACTCAGGGTGAGGCAATTGGGATACCCCTTCAGTGGGTCTATCTAAAAGACTCTTAATAGGGAAAATTAAATGCACTCACTAAAGATATTCCTTATTCTGACTTACCCAAAGCTAGGAAATGTACCAAAAAAAAAAAAAAAAATCAGATAAGGTCTGGTTGTATTGCTCAGGCTGGCCTCAAACCTGTGCCCCTCTGGCCAAGTCTCCTAAGTAGTTGGCACTACTGATGCACACTACACTTGGCTAGGAATCTATTTAACTGGTATCCACTCACTGGAAAACTAGAGTGCTGGGGCTGGAGAGATGCTCAGCAGGCTAGAGCACTTACTGTTTTCAGAATACCTGAGTTGGTTCCCAGGATACCTGGATACCGGGACTTCAACCACCTGTACCTCCAGCTCCAGGGGGATCTGACACCTTCTGGCCTCTGCAGGCACCCACAAATGTAGCATAAACTCACACAGACAAAAACACAAACACATACACATACTGTTTTTTTTTTCAAAAGGAAAAAAGAATGAAGTGCTAAGTGCACATCTATCATCCCAGAACTTGGGATGTTGAGACAGGAGGATAATGAATTTGAGTCCTGCCTGGGCTATATAATAAGACCCTGCCTCAAAAAAATCCAATGAACTTAAACAAAAATTAAAAAACAAACAAAACCCAAACTCTAAGCCAACCAAATAAACCCCCTATATAAACCTCCTACTATAAATGCCTGGTCTGACCTTAGCTATCAGACGTAAAAAAGATAAGCCAGGTGTCTGTCATACCTCACATCTGTAAACCCAGCACTCAAGAGGCAGAGGCAGAAGATCAACTATAAGTTTGAAGCCACCTTGGGTTACATTACATAGTAAGTTCCAGATCATTCTGGTTTAGAGACATCCCCCTCCAAAAATAAGTAAATCATGCCCCTGTCCTGTGCAGTACCGTTCCAGGGCACAGTCACCTGTGTTCCTGCCCACAAGGCGGCCAGGATGACCATCACTTGCCCACATTCTGGCTCCACCTACAGGCTGCTTTTGGTACAAGACTTGCTGTTTCCAAGCCTGGGGAACAATGTATTATCTCTTTTATGAACAGCAAGTTGGTTCTGGACAGGTAAATTAAAAGTTCTAGGCTAGGAATGGTGGCACATGCCTTTATCCCAGCACTGGGGTGGCAGAAGTAGGTGGATCTCTTTGAGTCCAAGGCTAGCCTGGCCTACAAAGTGAACTAACTAGCTCTAGGCCAGTCAGGGCTATAGAGTGAGGGCCTGTTTTAAAAACAAAGCAAGCAAGCAAGCAAAAATAATAAATAAAAAAATAACTTAAAAAATTTTTTAAATCTTTTTGAGACAGGGTCTCCCTAGAGCCACTCTCCACGTAGACCAGGCTGGCCTTGATCTCACAGAGATCCACCTGCCTCTGCCTCCTGAATGCTGGGATTAAAGGTGTGCACCACCACACCTGGAGTAGTTTTTTTTGTTTGTTTGTTTTTGTTTTTAAATCTCACTGTAGGGGCTGGAGAGATGGCTCAGCAGTTAAAAGCTGCTAACTGCTAACTAGCTGCTTTTGCAGAGGACCCAGGTTTGATTCCCAGCACCCACATGGTGGCTAACAACCATCCTAACTCCAGTTCCAGGGGATCTGACACCCTCTTCTGACCTCCACAGGTATTGCATGACATGGGTGCACTTAAACACATGTGGGCAATATACTCATACACATATACACATAAAATGAAAATAATAAATAAAATGTTAAACTTGTAATCCTCCTGCCTCTGCTTTCTGAGGGCTGAGGTTAGAGGTGTGTGCCACCACAAAAGGCTTAGCATCATCCAAGTCTCTCATCCAGCTCTGCAGATATGGTGGGGTACTAGCTCAGGACAGGGTTCTACTCCACAAGGGTAGAACCGACTTACTCTGATGACAGTAAGTGAAGGAACTTTCAGGTAGTAATGGAGAAAGAGCAACTACTCAGCCTTTGTGAGGATGGCTCTGGAGGCAGCTGCACCCATGTGCTTCAGTCTGGTCCTCATCATCTCCCTATAGGTAAGTTCAGTCTCCCAGAGCCCTCCCTGGCCCAGTACTTCTAACTCTTGACACCTTGGTATCTTACTGTTTCCTCTGCTATAAGATCTACACTTCATTAAGCTCTAAGGATGAACAAATGCACCAAGCTCCGTGGCACACGGCTGACATCTGCGAACAGTAGTGACAGTCAAGTGGCCAGGACTGTGGGCCTGTTCCTGATCGGCCATTTCTAAGACCTGGTTCAGGGTGTCAAGCATGTCCTGGTCACTGAGAAGTGTAAGTTGTCAAACCAATGGATGAGACACATGGAGCAGAGTCCATGCCAAAAGTCAGGATCTCATGCTTTGAGATCAACCTGTCTCAGCTTCTTGAGAGCTGGGATTAAAGGCATGCACCACCGCACCCAACTATGCATGGCCTGTAGTTGTCTAGTGCACAGTACTGTGATTAAAGGTGTGAGCCACCAGGCCTGTTTTTTTAAAAATTATTTTTATTTTATGACCGTCATGCAATGTCCTTGGAGGACAGAAGAGGCTATCAGATCCCCTGGAACTGGAGTTGTTAGCTGTCATGTGGGTGCTAGGAATCGAACCCAGGTCTTCTGCAAGAACAGTGTTCTTAACTGCTGAGCCATCTCTCCAGGAGACCCCTGGTTTTATTTTTGAAAGTCTTATGTAGCCCAGACTGGCCTCAAATTCATTACTTAGACATCTTTATTCTCCAGCCTTTAACCTCTCAAGTGCTGGGATCACAGGTATGGGACACACGCCTTTTTTGGGGGTGGGGACAGAACAAGGTCTCTGTAGCTGAGGCAGTTTTCTAACTCGTGACCCTCTTTCCTCACCTTCCCTAATACTGAGTTAACAGGTGTGCAGTACTACAGAGCTGTCAACATTTTTGTAGTTTATTTAACCTTGTAATTGACTAAAATTGCCCATTATGCGATCTAATGTTATTGTTTTATTAGAAAAAGTGGTATGTGTATGTTCAAGAGGTGGTCAGAGGACAACCTGCAGTAGTTCTGTCCTTTCAGGACGTGAATCCTGGGGATCACACTCAGGTTGTCAGACTTGGGGGCAAGCACCCATACCTGTTGGGGATAGCACTCAGGTGGTTAGCCAGTGGCAAACGCCCTTACTGACTGAGCCATCTCACTGGCTTTCTTTCCATTTCTTTTCAGAAGATTTTATTTTTGGAGGTCTGGAGAGATGGGTCAGCGGTTAAGAGCACTGACTGCTCTTGCAGAGGACCCGGGTTCGATTCTCAGCACCCACATGGTGGCTACAAACTGTCCTTGACTCCAGTTCCAAGGGAATCCGATGCTCTCTTCTGACCTCTGCGGCATTGCACGACACAGGTGCACTCACATACATGCAGGCAATACACTCATACACATAAAATAAAAAATTTAAAAAGACTTTTATTTTTATTAATTGTATATAGGTGTGTCTGAGTGTATGCCAGGTGTGTGAGTGCCCAAAGGCCAGAGGGTGTTGGATTCCCTGGAGCTGGAGTTAACAGTGTTAAGTCATCTGATGTAGGGGCTGGGAGCCGAATTAGGGACGAGCAGCAATCCTTCTTAACCTCCGAGCCATTTCTCCAGCCTCTCTTTCCATTTTTTAATTTTAGCCTTCACTTTCCTTTGAGACAGTTTCACTGTGTAGCTCAAGGTGGTCTAAAACTTGCTTTGTAGCCCAGGCTGGTCTTAGACTTATAATCCTGATTCAGTGGAGCTTAGTGGTGTCTTGCTCATGTCAGCTCTTCACAACTTAAGTTTTCCTCCCCCTTCTTTTACCCTCAGAATTAGTAACTGTCTTATCTTTTCCCAAATATGAAAACAGAGGACAGAGAGGTCAGATAGGCAGCAAGACCATTTAACAGGTATTTATTGGATATTGCAGTCTGACCACCAATGCTTAGGGCAACGAAGATTTTGCTCCTCGTTCCTCAGGTTTCCTAAGGAGGTGGCTCCGGGAGGTTCTGAGGGTACCTGCTGCATTAGAGGACACAGAGAGTAGTACCCATGGGTAGTGGTGCATCTCACAGATACATTTATTGATGCCACATAGTAAATGGTACTTAGGCAAGTGTACAGTGACGTTCCATGTTCCCAACTAACACAGCTTGCTTAAATTTACAGGCTGACTGAGGATTCATCTTGAGTGTACTCAGGGAGCGGGCTAATGATGACCATGACCATGAGCAGGTGTAGCACCTGTTGAAGATGGACAAAGTAGATACCAGTTAGGAAGGAGGGAACAGGATGCAGTTTACCCTGTACACAGCAAGCCAAGAAATGCAAATGAAAACTTTCAATGCTACAAAAAAGAATGGGGGATGATTTCTGTGCGAAACCCTAAGCACAGTTCAAGAGTTACGATGCTGACACAGCAAGGGCAGAGGAGGATGTCCTCCCCAAAGCTCACGGAGCCAGTCCTGCCTTCAAGTCACCAATGACACGGGTCCCAACTGCCACTGGAGAAACACAGTGAAGATGTCCCACCACTGAGACACATTTACAGGGCCTTCTACACTTCCTCTTCTGAAGCATTTCTACTTTATCTTATATAGTTACTGAATCGTGTCAATTTCAATTCAAGACAGAACTTGCTTTGAAATGATGTCTTTCATTTCCCAACCACTTCAAGAAACAAAAATCATGCGGGCTGAGCCAGGCATGGTGGCGCACGCCTTTAATGCCAGCACTTGGGAGGCAGAGGCAGGTGGATTTCTGTGAGTTCGAGGCCAGCCAGGTCTACATAGTGAGCACCAGGCCAGCTGGGGTTAGGAGACCATCTCAAAAAAAATAAAAAAATAAAAAAAATAAAAAAATTATGGAGGCTGAAGAGATGGCTCAGCGGTTAAGAGCACTGGCTAGCCTTGCAGAAGACCGGGGTTCGAATCCCAGCACCCATATGGCAGCTAACAATGGTCCGTAAGTTCCAGGGGAGCCAATGCCTTCTTCTGTCCTCAGTGAGCACTGCACAACATGGATGAACTTACATACGTGCAGGCATAACACTCATATACATAAAATAAAAAAAAAAGAAGCAAAAATCTTACCTTTCAAAGCTTTACTTTTTTTATCTAAAACAAGGGAAAAAAATCAGTTATATGATGTCTTACAAAAATGCCTTTCTTTAATTAATCAAATCAACATTGGCTAACAGCTTCACACATTAGTAAAGCATTACAGCAAGCTTTCAGAAAACAGAAAATAGTTGTGGTACCATGTCACAGCCAGGAGATGGTAGTTTTTTTTAGTCTGCATACAAAGTGGTGGGTTTCATACTGACACTTACATACATGTATATCATGGACTTTACATACATGTGTATCATGGACTTTGCTCTTGCTCTCCACCTCCTGCCTATCCTGTACCCCAGAAGTCTCCTTTTTACTTTCAGGTCATACATGTAATATGTGTAGATTCTGCTTGAGAAGGAGCATGTTCGACCTATCTTTCTGAGTCTAGCTTATCTCACTTTACATAATGATTTCTAATTCCATCCATTTACCTGCAGAGTGACAAAAATTCTTTTATGGCTGAATAAAATTCCATTATGCAGACTATGTCATACTCTCTTCAGTCTAACTCTCCAAACAGCAACTGCAGCTGCCTTACCTCACATAGCATTTTCTTTATCCATTCATTGGTTAGTAAACACCCAGGCTGGTCTCATATCTTGGTTGTTTTGAATACTGCTGCAATACACATGGACGTGCAAGTACCTCTGTGGTGCAACGTCTTAGATTACCTCAGCTGCACACCCAGGAGTGGTACAGTTGGATCTTATGGAGGAAACTGCATACGGGCTTCTATGCCGGCTGCACTAGCCTGCACCCCCGTCAGCAGTATGGAGGTGCTCCTTGTGCCAAGCACCCTTGCCAGCATTTGTCTGCCTGACTCATGGTATTCCCTGTGACTTGAGATGCCAGCTCAATGTAGCTAATTTTTTTTTGTTGTTTGTGTGTGTGTGTGCACACCCAGTACAGTGAGAGTGTGGATATCAGAGGACGACTTATGGGAGTTGGTTCTTTCCATCATGGGGACTGAACTCAGGTGTCAGCAAGCACCTTTACCCACTGAGCCGTCTTGCCAGCCCTTAATGTAGTTTTGACCTTCATTTTTCTGGTGGATTCTGGCCATGTAGAGAAGTGATGGTTAGAGCAGACCCACGAACAGTGCCGCACAGGCCTCCCGACTCCCTCTGCTGCCATGCTCAACCGCACTCTTTTTTCTTGTTCTTTTCTTTCTTTCCTCCACTGAAAGCCAACTGGTAATTCCTCTCCAAATTTCATTATGAAGTTTTTTTTTTTTTTGAGACAGGACCTCATTTAGCTCAGGCTGGACTATGCAATCAAGGATGATCTTAAGCCTGACTCTACAGCCTCCCAGCTGAGATTATAGGCATGGACCACCATGCCTGGCTCTCATAACTCCCAGTATCTATAACACCTATTACACCTAGGACAACTCACACTTACTTACCTGATTTCAATGCCTTGTTGAGCAACTCCCATCCCCTGAGCCCTTCATAGCTGGCCCACAGCCTCACAAGCTTACAAGTCATAGTTCTAGTACCCAGGAAGCAGAGGCAGGTGGATCTTTGTGAGTTCAGGCCAGCCTGGTCTACATACTGAGTTCTGGGCCAGCCTGGTTTACATACTGAGCTCTAGGCCAGCTGGGTGTGATGGCTAATCCTGGCTGTCAACTGGACACACCTGGGGAGAGGGACCCTCAATGAGGGATTGCCTGATCAGTCAGCCTGTGGGCTTGTCTGTGGGGCATTTTCTTGCTTGCTAATTGAACAGGAGTGTTGGCACACTGGGTTGCATCTTGATGCAGGCGGGTGCGGGCAGTACAAAAAGCTACGGTGAGGGACGGAGCAAGAGTGTGCAATGTCCCCATGGTTTTGCTTCATTCCTGCCCCGACTTCCTTCAATGAGGACTGTGGCCTCAACGTGTAAGATAAAATAACTCTTCTCCTAAAGCTGCTTAGGTCATGGTGTCCCTTCCAATAACAGAAAGCTCACACAACATGGCCTATGCAGTGAGCCTCTGCCAAAGAAAGAAAGAAAAAGTCAGAGTTCTGGCCCAGTGAGATGGTTCATCTGGTCAAGGCACTTGCCGCACAAGTCTGATGCACAGAGCCCAACAACCTCCTCCAAGTTGTCCTCTGACTTCTGCATGCATGTTGTGCACCCACATAAATATCATGCACACGCACAATAAAAAACTTTAGCCGGGCATGGTGGTGCACGCCTGTAGTCCCAGCACTCAGGAGGCAGAGGCAGGCAGATCTCTGTGAGTTCAAGGCCAGCCTGGTCTACATAGTGAGTTCTGGGCCAGCTGGGGCTGCAGGGAGACCCTGTCTCAAAAAAAGAGTGAAAAAAAACCCCAAAGAGAAAAACCCCCCAAACCCAAACAAACGTTAAAGTCAATGTTTCCTGATAAATGAATTGTCTTTCTGAAAACAATTTTCTTCCTAACCCAAAATAAAAATGTAACTTACCAGCACTCCTGATTTTATAAACGATGAAAGACATCAACCCCACTCCTACCCAAATTTCCTGGTAAACCTGGGTATAGTAGGGCTTCAAGGGCATCCAGACATTCTTAATTAAGCTTTGAAACATCTGAAAAAGCAATAAACATTAAGCTAACTATTGCTATACACCTAGTTGGTAAGATATTTTCATTTATTCATTAAGTCTGACCAAGTTCTCATGACTAGCGACAGGCTGCTATTCTGTTTTCCATAGGCATGGGCTCTGTGGCGCTCTGAACGCCTACCACCACCCCAGCACTCTGCCAACATGCTCCCTGTCTTCCCCAAGCCTTACCTCCCACCAAAGCTGTGCCCTATCTCCGCCCACTGTTTTGACCTTAGTGGACACACTCCTTCCATTACCACCAGCATTTCAAGCTGAAAAGAACAGGGCTGGACGTGTCACTTCCTTGGGAAACTAAAATCTGGGTCTGGGGACACTTTAACCTGCTGTAGCTCGGCCCCGAGGTCCATTGCTGAATCCGAACACAAGACGAAGGCCCAAATATGATAGAACTTATTTGATAAATAATAATATTTAATAACAGGAACTGACTAGGAGGGCCACTAAATTCTGAATGTATGGCTTTCATGTGCAGGTCTCAAAGCAATGCTTCCAGTCATTTTTATAATTTACTACAGATCCCAAATTAGACACCTGCATTCTCAACATAAGCAGCTTTGAATGCTGGGTGTGGTGGTGCACACCTTTAATCCCAGCACTCAGGAGGCAGAGGCAGGTGGATTTCTGGTCTACATTGTGAGGTCCAGGCAGGCTGGGGCTACCGGAGACCCTGTCAGGAAAAAAACAGCTGGTGTATTAAACAATAGTTGTTCATTCTGCCAGCCAGCCACAGCCCAGCTCCTGGCCCTTCTCATTTCACTGAAACTTGTATGGACTGCAGTCAGCATCTTACCTCACGCAGACTCAAACCTGGCTCTTTCACTCGTTAATTTAGACTGCCTTACCTGTACAAAACAGATAAAACAGCCTCAAGGGGCTGCTATGATCCTTAGGTGAGGTACTCTACGTTAAGTGCTATGGTGTGTGGCATCGTGTCAAGAGCTTGCTACATAAAATGCTGCTGCTGAACGTCATACAGCAGGGAAGATGGGCCACGCATCGAGCTTCTACTCTAGAACGTCCTCCCCATTTAACAGCATTTACTGTTTGACATACTTATTTCATACACTATTTCCCAGCCCTACAAAAGGGTACATGGGGAAAGCTGCCCAGGCTCAAACAAGACTAGATTCACATTGTTTGGTACACACATCTGATTCCTAGAGGAATCTGCCTGTGACTTCACCTGCTGCTCTTTCCTGTGAGAATGAACTTGGGCTGAGGAACGGTCTCGAAGGTAGCCAGCACACTGAGATAACTGGAGGATGGGGCGATGTTCCAGGCAGGGCTATCTTCTATGCATACTCGGACAGGTCTCTCTGTCCTGGAATCTCCTCTTACAACTGTATTCAGATGTTCTAAAAGAAGGTGACCCTGCTTTGAACATCACTCAGAGGTGGCCTCTGAAAGGCCTAGACTGCAGAACTCTGAGGCTTGGAGTGAATTCATCCTTCTTTTCTCTGCCATCAGCGAGGACTGGGAAGTTACTGTAGACAACCCAAGGGTTAGAAGCCTAGGACTCCCAGGTCCCAACACGAGCCTTGCTTTTCACTTCAGGGTTTCCCTCAGCCTTCTGTGAAAGAGGGACCACCAACTTGACCTAAAGTCTTCTTGCAACTTAAAGGGGCACAGTCTGGCACCCAGTACCAATAAGTACTCAGCAAATGATCAGGACAGTAACAGAAATAATTGTTACAAAACCTCAGCAAACTATGTAAGAATTCCCAGGCCACTGGGATTCTAAGAGAGGGAGGACTTACGAGTTCCTCTTGTGGCCAGGTAGGGTCATCAAGAGTGACATGGCAAGAAGTAGAAGGACAAAGTGGACAGATGGAAGGAAAGGGGCTGAAAGGGCCTTGATATGCTACTCAGCATCTGGGCACCCTGGCACGTCTCCCTACTCTAAATGACCATGGGGGCCTAGAGCGTGCATTCAAATACTTCTTACGGCTCCACTTTCCTTTTGGCCAGTGTTGCTGTACTTTGCTGGATAAGTGACAGGCATGTTCCAGCTGTTAGTTTTACAACTCCAGATCCTTTAAAAGCTCATCTTACTTGAAAGTCAAGTGGGTACCTACTATGACTGCTTAAGTTGGCAAAGCTTCTGCATGTTACATTAACAGCAAACCTTACACTGGAAAGAACTGGAGGCAGTCTGGGTTTGACAATGCAGTTTCATATACTTTTGAACATCCCCTTTGCTAGCCTAACTTGGAGGAAAGCTGAGGCGTAAGGGGAGAAGGCACTAACTTTGGGGCGATGCTTCCTGGCCTGCATTCTAGCTGCATCACTGACCAGCTTGTAACCCAGGGGAGGTAACTCACAGGAGAGTTGCTGCACCACTGCTCATCAAAGCCTATGGTTTACAGGTGCATCCATGTCGTTCATGCCAGTAAAAGAGCATATGCCCGCCCATGTGGGCCCTACACCAGACGCCACCCTTAGACAGCCCCTGCTCAGCCATGGGGGGCACAATCAGGGTGCCTCCCCTTAAATGCTGGGAAGTAATCCCTCAGAGCACTCCTTCAGTCTGGGCTACTGACCCCGGACACCCTCTTGGCAATCTGGGGGCTGACCCCGGCACCCTCCTGGCAGTCTGGGCCAACCCCGGAAACCCTCCAGACAGTCTGGGGGCTGACCCCGGACACCCTCCTGGTAGTCTGGGGGCTGACCCCGGCACCCTCCTGGCAGTCTGGGGGCTAACCCCGACACCCTCCTGGCAGTCTGCGCTAACACCGGAAACCCTCCTGACAGTCTGGGGGCTGACCCCGGACACCCTCCTGGTAGTCTGGGGGCTGACCCCGGCACCCTCCTGGCAGTCTGGGCTAACCCCGGAAACCCTCCTGACAGTCTGGGGGCTGACCCCGGACACCCTCCTGGTAGTCTGGGGGCTGACCCCGGCACCCTCCTGGCAGTCTGGGCTAACCCCGGAAACCCTCCTGACAGTCTGGGGGCTGACCCCGGACACCCTCCTGGTAGTCTGGGGGCTGACCCCGGCACCCTCCTGGCAGTCTGGGCTAACCCCGGAAACCCTCCTGACAGTCTGGGGGCTGACCCCGGACACCCTCCTGGTAGTCTGGGGGCTGACCCCGGCACCCTCCTGGCAGTCTGGGCTAACCCCGGAAACCCTCCTGACAGTCTGGGGGCTGACCCCGGACACCCTCCTGGTAGTCTGGGGGCTGACCCCGGCACCCTCCTGGCAGTCTGGGCTAACCCCGGAAACCCTCCTGACAGTCTGGGGGCTGACCCCGGACACCCTCCTGGTAGTCTGGGGGCTGACCCCGGCACCCTCCTGGCAGTCTGGGCTAACCCCGGAAACCCTCCTGACAGTCTGGGGGCTGACCCCGGACACCCTCCTGGCAGTCTGGGGGCTGACCCCGGCACCCTCCTGGCAGTCTGGGCTAACCCCGGAAATCCTCCTGAGAGACTGGGGGCTGACCCCGGACACCCTCCTGGCAGTCTGAGCCAAGCCCGGACACCCTCCTGGCAGTCTGAGCTAACTCCAGCACCCTCCGGGCAGTCTGGGCCAACCCTGCATCCTCTCGCAGGGGCTGATCAAGGTCAGCGGCGTCCAGGCGTACCCCGCGGCCCTATCCCTTGGCCCCCCGCATCCCATCCCGGCCCCTTTTCAATCCGGGCTGTGGCGCACCCAGCAGGAGGCCCAGGCCCCGCTCTCACCTCCGCTAAATGAAGGCCTCAAGCCACACAGAACCCCGACAACCGACTGGGAAAGGTCAGCGAGCACGCAGGCGCCGCGCGGGGCCCGCCGGGAAAGCGGAAGGAGTCAAGGCGCCCGAGGCAGGCCGCTCTGTCGTCTGCGCCTGCGCGGCATAGCGCTCCCGGTGGACGCCGGGATGTTGCAGGCCATTCGGCCGCCGGCTCCGGGTGGGGAGGCCTGGCCATATCCCCAGGGTGTCCTGGACGTCACAATACGAGGGCTAACGGTCTGTATTTCCCAGGGCTCGTGAGTTTCCCAGGACCCGAGCCGTCCAGTGTTCAGGACAGTATCTGGTCAGTGCACACAGGTCTGCCGGGTTGTATTTGTCATCCCAGCAGAGGCAGCGGATCACAAGTTCCAGGCCAGCCGGGACTCCGTGAAAAACCAAACCAATCAAAAAGGGACCCTCCTTACCTGATTTGTGAACGAAAACAAGTCTCCCATCTCGGTGGTGTTTCTTGTCATTTCTTGGCGTTGTTACCTATTCTGCCTGTTTGATTAAGCATCACTGTGCACGGTGAGTATCCTTAATTGAGCGTGTGAAGTAGTGTAAACTCTTCTGCAGGCGTTCCAGACACTGGACCTAACAGTCTTCAGAAGAAAAGATGCTAGCTGGGTGCGCTATGCTCTCATAACCAGCACTGGGGAGGTGGAGGCAGGAGGATCAGGGTGGTTTCAGGGCCAGCATGGGCTAAAGACCCTGTTTCAAAAACACAAAAATAGCAGGGTATGGTGACTCACTTGGCTTTTAATCCCAGGACTTAGGAGGCAGAGGCATATTTCTGTGCGTTCGAGGTCAGCCAAACCCAGGTACATAGTGAGAGCCTGACAAGTCTGGTCTGCATTCTTCTTATGTTTAAGGAACATAGAATTTCAGCAGACCCTGGAAAAATAAATCCACTCATTGGATTAAAAAGAAAAAGTGCCAAACAAATTAGATTTAACAGATCAGACAGTGGAAGAATTACTGAATCAGGAGACAGGAGAAACTAGGCAGAGGCTCAGACAGGTAAGAGGAGACAAAATGCTACACAGACTGAAAGCCTATTCCATCATTCACCCCGGTGCAGGTCTTTTCTTTTTTTTTGGTCCTGTTTTTCTTTGAGACAGGGTCTCCCTGTAGTCTAGCTGGCCTGGAACTCGCTACGTAGACCAGGCTGGCCTCAAATTCACAGAGATCTGCCTGCCTCTGCCTCCCAAGTGTTGAGATTAAAGGCATATGCCACGACGCCCAGCTCTTTTGCTTTTAAAAAAGTATTATGTGCTTGTGTGTATGGAGGGAGCATAGGTGCCACAACACATAAGTGGAGGTTCCAGGCATTAAACTCATGTCAGGCTTGGCACCAAGTGCCTCTGTCCATGGAGCCCTATAACCAGCCCTCCTTTGGTTTCTTTGTTTCTTTCTTTTTTTTGAGACAGAGTCTTACTCTGGGACCCCCGCTGGCCTCAAATTTGTGGTGATTCTCCTGCCTCAGTCTCTCAAGTGCTGGAATTACAGGTGTGGGCCATTATACCCAGCTTCCTTCTTTCTTGGTGCTGGGGATGAATCCCCAGTATGTGCAATTGAACCTTAGAAGAAAAGGAATGTGATTAGGGCAGAAATATTTAATGAGCTAATGACTGACTGAGAATTCTCCAAAATGGCTGAAAAAAAATTCAAAAAATTTTACTGAGCTGAGCGTGAGCGTGGTGGTGCACACCTTTAATCCCAGCACTGGGGAGGCAGACACAGATGGATCTCTATGAGTTCGAGGCTAGCCTGGTCTACATAGTTCCAGGCCAGCTGGGGCTACAGGGAAACCCTGTCTCAAAAAGACAAAAAAAAAAAAAAAAAAAAAAAAGTTTTACTGAAACCAAGCAGATAAAAGTCTTGAAGCTTCATAATAAAACCACAGAAAACTAGAGACTAGGGCTGGGAATTGTAACTCAGTAGAATGCTTGCTTAGCATGTGCAAGCCCTAGATTCCATCCCCAGAACCACTGAACAAAAAGCACCTAATAACAATGTTAACTAACTGCCCACCTAGGATTCTATTTGTAGGAGAGTTAGCATTTAGTAAAGATGCAGTATAGTTTTGGACAATCTAAAAATGAGGGACTAATTAACAACAGATCCACAGTAAAATATCAGCACTCTTTTAGGTAAGGGAAAAGTGGGGTCAGTTGGAAGAATATGGGAAAGAATGAAAAGCATCCCCAGGCTCAGGACCAAATGAAGTGGCAAGCAAAATTTGAAAAGCTTGCTATTTTAATAGGGTACTGATTTCCCAGGTTTGGAGGTTTCTAAAGTCTCTAAGGATCAAAACTGTTTTGATTGTAATAATAATATTTGTCTTTTTTGCTAGGATTCTTTCATGTGCCCAGTGGAGTTTTCCAGACTTGTGACATCATAATAGTGTGAGTTCAGAGACAGATTTGAAAAGCAGCTGTCTTCCACTCAGCCAGACACTAGGAGATTGATGAAAACTTAGAAGTGTCATTCTTACATACAAAGAGATTTCTGGAAAATATAGTGATTTTATTTTTTAAAAATGTGTATAACTCACTTAAAAATATGTATGACCTGCCTGGAAGCAGGTCTCTGTGAGATCTAGGCCAGCCTGGTGAATTCCAGGCAAACTAGGACTACAGGGAGACCCTGTCTCAACCACCCCCAGCTCAAACAAAACAAATAGGGGGCTGGAGAGGATGGCTCAGTAGTTAAGAACACTTGCTGTTCTTCCAGTGACCTGGGTTCAAGTCCCATATGGCAGCTACAACCAACACCCTCTTCTGGCCTCTGCGGGCATACACAAAAAAATGTATGATGCCAGGCATGGTGGCGCACGTCTTTAATCCCAGTACTTGGGAGGCAGAGGCAGGCGGATCTCTGTGAGTTCAAGGCCAGCCTGGTCTACATAGTGAGTTCCCGGACACCTGGGGCTACAGGGAGACCCTGTCTCAAAGAGAGCCACCCCAAAAAAACTTTATTGAGAA
>NW_008360325.1:349701-435770 GCF_000622305.1 Nannospalax galili | reverse complement strand
CAGGCGGATCTCTGTGAGTTCAAGGCCAGCCTGGTCTACATAGTGAGTTCCAGGACAGCTGGGGCTACAGGGAGACCCTGTCTCAAAAAGACAAAAAAAAAGAAAAAAAGTGTATGAGTCTTTTGCCTGTATGTTTAAGTATACCATGTGCATGCACTACCCAAAGTGGTCAGAAGAGGGTGTTGGAGCCTCCATTGGGGAATTGTGTCCGTTGGACTAGCCTATGGCCATATCTGTGGGGCATTTTCTTGACTGTTGAGTGATGTGGGAGGGAGAGGGGGAGGGGGAGGGCCCAGCCCACTGTGTGCAGTGCCACCCCTGGGCAGGTGGTTTTCTGTTGTATAAGAAAGCAGGTAGAGCACCGGCCAGGGGAGCAAGCCAGTAAGCAGCGTTCTCTTCGGCTTCTGCCTCCAGGCTCCTGCCCTGAGTTCCTACCTTGGGCTCTCCGATGAACTGTGAACCCAGAGATGTGAGCCAAATAAACCCTTTCCTCTCCAAGTTCGTATTGGTCAGAGTGTTTTGTCACAGCAATTGAAAGCAAACAAAAACACTCCCACAGTGTGTCTGTAATTACTCTTCAGAAGAGCATCTTCCACTTAAAAGTGCAGGGCATGGTGGCACACACCTGTAATCTCAGCACTTAGGAGGTAGAAGCAGGAGGATCAGGAGTTTAGGGTCATCTTTGGTTATATATGGAGTTTGAGGTCAGCCTGACCTACACGAGACCCTGACTCAAAAAAACCAAACAACAGAAAGCACTGTGATACTGACAGAGGATGATGGCATGTGGGACCAGCAGGCTATGCGAACATCAGTGATGTCTGCAGTTCGACTTGGTTTCAATATATTTTATAAAATTTAGAATCACATGTGGGGCTGGTGAGATGGCTCAGTGGTTAAGAGCACTTGCTGCTCTTGCAGAAGACATGGTTTGGTTCCCAGCACCCCCAAGACAGCTAACAACAGTCTGTAACTCCAGTTCACAGGGAAATCTAACACCTTCTGACCTCCAGGGCCATTGCACAACATGGGTGTATTTACATATATGCAGGCAATACACTCATACATAAAATAATAAAATATTTAAAAAAACGTATGGAGTTGTGATGTTTTTCTTCTTTAAGAAGGGTCTTCATAGCCGGGCGTCATGGCACACGCCTTTAATCCTGGCACTTGGGAGGCAGAGGCAGGCAGATCTCTGTAAGTTCAAGGCAAGCCTGGTTTACATAGTGAGTTCTAGGACAGCTGGGGCTACAGGGAGACCCTGTCTCAAAAAGACCAAAAAGACCACTGTCTACCTCCATCCAGTGCAGGGATCATAGGCATGCAACATTACAGCTAACAAGCACCACAACCACAAGTGATGCTATTTTGTATCAATGTTGAAGGACATATTGGGTCTCTAACACTTTGCATTGGGAAGCACTTTTCAGAGGCTGTTTGTTCTGTTTGGAGAAGTCAGGCTCAGAGCTCTGTAACAAATTAGTGTGGTGGGGCTAGGATTTGGTGCTATGATACTTGGCTTCATCAGAGGCTGAGATTATTATTTGTATGTGGGGGTGGGTACACACATGCCACAACATTGTGTGTGGTCAGAAGAGAACTTGTAATCCTTTTTCTCCTTCCACCATGTGGGCCCTAGAGCTTGAACTCAGATTATGAGGTTTGGTAGCAAGCAACTTTACCCACTGAACCATCTTGCTAGCCAGGAGTATATATATGTCTTTTGGCCTGGAACTCACTAGTTACCAGGCTGGCTTTGAACTCAGAGAAATCTGCCTGCCTCTGCCTCCCGAGTGCTGGGATTAAAGGCTTGCAGCACCACACCCAGCTCATATATTTTTTAAATTAAAAAGAAAATTAAAAATGTATTTGGGGGCTGGAGAGATGGCTCAGCACTTAAGAGCACTGGCTGGCTGCTCGTGCAGAAGACCTGTGTTCAATTTCCAGCATCCATTGGGTGGCTAAAAACCGTCCATAAAACTCCAGTTCCAGGGGATCCCACGCCCTCTTCTTTCCTCTGCAGACATTGCAGGACATGGGTGCGTTTACACACATGCAGGTAATACACTGGTACACATAAAAGTAAAACACTTTTAAAAAGTGTAATACTTCAGTCTGAGAATTTCACACATGTATTAAATACATGTGTATTTTAAATATATTCACCCACAGAAGTTATTTTGAGACACCAGCAAACAAACTCAAGCTACACTGCTCTTAGCGGACCACTTACTGAGGTTTTTTTCAGTGTTTGTAACTGCTTTCTTCACACTGGCGCCCTGTCCCATGCCCCCTATATATGCTCCCATGCAGGTGTTCCCTTGGGAGCCCAGGTCTACTAACCGCTGTGCTGGGCACCGACGGGTTGCAGGCACTCTGGTGAGTGGTCCTCTGGGTTGTGCCGTCCATGCTCACTCTTCTGAGCTTTTCCTGGGCCCTTTCAACTGACCTGAGGGTTTTTCCACCATCTACGTGCTGTCGCTCTTCCCAGCTACACTTTTGGCCCATACCAGTCTAGGACCTGGCCCTCTGAGATGCAGATTCAGGAAAGGAGCTAATGAACTGACTGAACTCCACACAGCACGTGGGATGTCAGCCACCAGGGCTCCTGCGTGGACTCGGGTCCACTGTGATCCCTCCCCCTCCCCCAGGTCATGAGGCCCAGCTGAGCAGTCATGTGCCCCTGCAGCCCCAAAGCGAGGCTCCCTGGCTCGAACCCCAGCTCTCATGAGGTCAGTTTCCCTGGGGAACCAGGCTAGCCCACAGCGAGTGTGGGGTACACCGGAGCCCAGGTCACCTGACTCCAGCTGTCCCGGCAGGCCTTGCAGCGGGCGAGCGTCGAGGCCCAAGCGGTAGCTTCCGGTCACCCGGCTCACACGTGCACGGCCTGGCCCCGCCCTCCTCCGCGCGGCACGCTCTGATTGGATATAAGCGGAGGGGCGGGGCTGGGCTTCTGGAACGGTCTTCGGGGCGTCGGTCCGTCGGTGCCGAGGCGGTCTTCGGGGAAGCGGGCCGGGCTTTCAGGATGCTGCGCAAGCTCACGGTGGACCAGATCAATGACTGGTTCACCATCGGCAAGACGGTGGCCAACGTGGAGCTGCTGGGCCTGCCGCCCGCCCTGCCTGGGGACGCGGCCCGGGAGGAGGCGCCGGCGGCCCAGGCTGCGGCCCCGGCTGAGGGGCCCAATGTAGCTGTGGCTCCCGCCCGGACAGCCTCAACCTTTGGAAGGTAGGGGTTGGGGTGGGGGTACGTGGTGTGTGTGTGTGCTGCTTGGTGTGGTCTGTGTGGGGGTGCGTGGTGTGTGCGTGGTGTGTGTGTGGTGTGTGGTGTGCGTGGTGTGTGTGGTGCGTGTGTGTCGTGTGTGGCGCTCGGTGTGTGGTGTGTGTGGGGGTGCATGGTGTGTGGTGTGTGTGTAGGGTGTGTGGTGTGCGTGGTGTGTGTGCGTGGTGCGTGTGTGTCGTATGTGGTGCTCGGTGTGTGGTGTGTGGGGGTGTGGTGTGTGGTATGTGTGTGGGGTGCGTGGTGTGTGGTGCGTAGTGTGCGTGTGGTGTGTGTAGGGTGTGTGTGGTGTGTGTGTGGGGTGCGTGGTGTGTGCGTGTGGTGTGTGTGATGTGTGCAAGGTGTGAGTGGAGCCGGTGGGTGTGGTGTGGTGTGGTGTGGGTGGGTGGGGTGGTGTGGGAGGGGATTTTGAACAGTTTTAATTCTTTTATTTCTAGTTTGTCATGCAGCCCAGGTTGGCCTCCACACTCACCGCATAGTGGGCATAACCTAGGACTCCTGACCCTCCTGCCTCCAGCGATAGCCTTGGGCTAAGATCGTCCTGCCCCCACCCCAATGCTGAGTCTCCCGGTGTCTGTCCCCAGCCCTGGTTCATGGACTGTGCTTTTTGAAGTTTCAGATTTGTGGGAAAATTGTGTTCCCAAAATGCTTGCTTCCCTTCTACAGGCCCGCTGTGTGCATCTGTGTGGACTGTCATGGTCTGTGAGTCCAGGATGACCACGCCAGGTTCATAGGCTACACTTGGGTCCTTCTGGGTGTTTGGGGTAATGATGCACATCTGTCACAGCTGTGGCATCACACGCAGGGTTAGTTTTTTTTAATTTTTAAAATAATTTGTTGTGTATATGAGTCTCAGTGGTGGGGTGGTCAGGACAGCCTTCTGGAGGCCTGGCCGTGCACATTTTGAAGCAGGATCTCTTGATTGTGCTACACTGCATATCGAGGCCAGCTGGTTCACCAACCTGTGGGCAATTCCACCTCCATCTCTCATGGGAGTGCTGGGATTACAGATGCCTGCCGCTAAGCCAGGTTTGGAGGATTGACCTTGGGGCACTAGGCTTGAGGGGCATTTGCTGAGCCATCTTGATAGGCCCATTATTTTTTTCAAGTTACTTTTTAAAAAAAAAATTTGTTATTTTATGTGTATGCATGTATTGCCTGCATATAGGTAAGTGTACCCGTGTCATGCAATGCCCGCAGAGGTCAGAAGAGGCTGTCATATCCCCTGGAACTGGAGTTATGGACAGTTGTTAGCTGCCATGTTGGTGCTGGGAGTCGAACCTGGGTCTTCTGCAAGAATAACCAGTGTTCTTTTATTAAAAAAAATATTTATGTGTATGAGTGTATTGCCTGCATGTATGTGAGTGCACCTGTGTTGTGCAATGCCGTGGAGGTCAGAAGACAGCTTCGGATTCCCCTGGAACTGGAGTTAAGGATGGTTTGTAGCTGCCATGTGGGTGCTGGGACTCGAACCCGGGTCCTCTACAAGAGCAATCAGTGCTCTTAACCGCTGAGCCATCTCTCCAGCCCCTGAAGTTACTCTTTTTAGGTTGCTGGGCTGGTACCTATAGCTTCAGTCCTTTGTAGAGTCAAGTCCAGCCTTTTGATCTTTGGTAATTTCTTAGGGGTCCACAGGGAAAGGAACCCCTTTGCAGCAGAGAGGGGCTACTTTGTTTATATTCTTGCACCCTTTATTTCCTTGAATGACTCTGGTCAGTAATCTTGAGCCTAGTCTCTACTTAATGTTGTGCTAGACTTCACGCAACTGGTGAGATGTAATGTTTTAATTAACTCATTTTGATAGTGGAATTAAATATTTTAAATACTAAAAAATAAATATTGACCTTGTTAGAAACTAAAAGTATAGACTCAATTGACATTTTAGTTGCTAAAGACCAGTTTTTAAAATCTTCAGTTCTGGGGCTGGAGAGATGATGGCTCAGCTGTTAAGAACACTGGCTGTTCTTGCGGAAGACCCGGGTTTGAATCCAAGCATCCACATGGCAGCTAACAATTGTCTGTAACTCCAGTTCTAGGGGATCCCACAGCTTCTTCTGTCCTCCTTGGGCATCGCAGAACACGGGTACACTTACGTACTTGCAAGCAATACACGCATACACATTAAAACAAAAAAAATCCCCTGTTCTTGGGACTGGAGAGAGGCTCAGCAGTTAAGAGCACTGACTGCTCTTTCGGAGGACCTAGGTTGGGTTTCCCACACCCACATGGCGGCTAACAACTGCCCATAACTCCAGTTCCAGGGAATCCAATGTGCTCCTCTGGCTTCTGTGGGTTTGCACAAATGTGATGCACTTATATGCACACAAGTGAAATGCTAATACACATAAAAATAAATTTGAAAAATGTCTTCAGTTCTTCATGGACTGAGACTCATCAAATCAATGAATAGGAATTTGCAGAGCAATGAGATGAAGGAAGGAAAGTGCCCAGGTTACATTTCTGTTTTCTGAGACTTTCATACACGCATACAGTGTGTTTCATCACATTCATCCCCACTGTTCTCCCTAACTCCTTCAGACTTCTTGTCCTCTTTTTATTTATTACTTGTTTTCCTTTTTGAGACAGGGTCTCCCTGTAGCCCCAGCTGTCCTGGAACTCATGTAGACCAGGCTGGCCTTGAACTCACAGAGATCTGCCTGCCTCTGCCTCCCGGGTGCTGGGATTAAAGCTGTGCGCCGCCACGCCCGGCTTTTCTTTTTTATTTTTTACAGTCTACTGATTCCAGTTTGCCTTGCCCAAACACTCTTGGATGTGGGACCATCCACTGGAGTGTGGTTGTCCTTCTGGGGCCACACCCTTAATGAAAGCAGATTCACCCTTCCCCAGAAGTCATCTTTCAGTAGATCCTTAGCTAGTGGTGGGGCTCATGGGCTCCCCGCTTCATGCTGTAATGTGGACTGGCTTGATCTTTTGAAAGTCTTGTGCAGGTAAGCACAGCCACTGTAAGTTCATGAATGCAGTGGTTCTGTCATGTCCAGAAGACTCTGGTCCTCTGGACTTCTGGCCCTTACTATCTTTGTGGGCTCTGTTCTGAGATGGCTGCCCGAGCCTTGGTGGAGGAGTGTGACCTAGATGTCCCCCGTGTGGCTGGCACCCTGCAGGCACTTACTCGCCTTTTCTGCCCAGCTGTGAGTTTCTGTGTTAATCACTTTCCACTTTACAGACTTTTCTGATGAAGTCTGAGAGCTGAAGTGCCTCATTTAGAAATGATTACATTCAACATGTGTGAAACTACTTAAGGTGCTGTAAATGTTAACTCCATTTACTGAGTGTTTACTGGGTTACCAGCAAACAGTGCCTGCCTGGCCAGTGCTAGTGGGGATGCCATTTGTCCGAAGTGTCTTTCTGTACTCTAAACATACATGTAGCCAGTGCCAGAGTTCCTGGTATGGAGAAGACAGCCAGTTAAATGCAGCTATATTATTTAATTCCTAAATCCACCCTTTGAGGTCATTGGACTTAACAATTAATCATCTGTGATGATTGTTTAGAGGAAGAAATAGGTTTGGTTAGTAAAGCAACATGCCCAATTTCCTATGGTGGTAAGCAGTCCTTGATAGCTAGCATGACTCTCTAAAAAAGTCTGCTGGAACTTGTGAATTGATGTTACATGAAGGAAGGGGTTTTGTAGATGAAATTAAGGTTAGATTATTTTTTGTTTTTGTGGTTTTTTTGGTAAAGATTTATTTTTTTGGCCAGGCGTGGCACACGCCTTTAATCCCAGCACTCAGGAGGCAGAGGTAGGCAGATCCCTGTGAGTTCAAGGCCAGCCTGGTCTGCATAGTGTGTTCCAGGACAGCTGGGGCTACAAGGAGACCCTGTCTCAAAAAGACCAAAAAAAAAAAAGATTTATTTTTTAAAATTATGTGTACTTGTGTCTGTGTGGGAGTATGTGCACGTGACTGCTGGTACCCAATGAGGCCAGAATAGGGCATCAGATCCCCTGGAGCTGGAGTTGTAAGCTGCTGGGTGTGGGTGCTGGGGCTGAACTCCAGTTCTTCAGAAGCGCAGTACGTGCTTTTAACTGCTGAGCTCTCTCCAACCCCAATATTTGATTCTTAAGCCATTTCTTTATATTTGTGTGTGTGCACGTGCAAGCATATGCGTGTGCATGAGTACACCAAGCATGTGGAGGCCAGAAGACAGCCTCCAGGTCTTCTGGGGATTGAACTTAGGTCCACAGGTTTGATGGCAAGCTTCTTTACCTACTGAGCCATCTTGCTGGTCCAGATTTTTTTGAGATGGTCTCAAATGGCTTCCTAGTCATTGTGTAGTGGAGGAGGACCTTAGATTTATGATTCTTCTGTCTCTGCCCCCCAAGTGTTGGGCTCACAGGTGTGTTCCCAGCTTGCACAGCTGTGACATGGTATTACTTCTGGCTATAACAGAAGTATTGATGTGGGATTGAAGGGTAGCCAAGGGTAGAAACAAAGATGAGGGAGGCCTCTGTTGCTCTTCTGTGATGGCTAATTTGCAGATCACCATAGCAGGGTCACAGTGTACAAAAACAGGGTCAAACTTTTCTCTGGACCTTTTTGAGAAGGGTGGATTGGATGAGATTAACATTTGAATTGGTGGAAATGAGTAATGGAAGTTACTGTCGCTGATGTCAGTGGGCCTCATCCAATCAGTTGAAGGCCTGGCACAGCTAAGACTGGCCTCTCTTGAGTAAGAACGTCTGTAAGACCTTCAGACTCTGATGGCCTTTGGACTTGGACTTTGGCTTTTTCCTGGGTCTCCAGCCTGCCTGCCTACCTTGTAGATACTTAATTTGCTTTTCTGCAATTGTGTGAGTCAATTCTTTAAGACAGACCTTTGTGTATACCCATCCTTTTGGTTGTTTCTCTGAAGAACTACAGACACAGTGTCCCGGCAGAGGAGAGCCTGGTAGCCTAGACCAGGCGGGGGAGGGAGACTAGCAGTGCTTGAACTTCTTTTTGAGACAACCCCTTGGGTATATTCTTTTGTTGTTACTGTTTGTTTTTTGAGACAGGGTCTCCCTGTGGCCCTCTGCAACTCACTGTGTAGACCAGGCTGGCCTTGATTTCAGAGATTGCCTGCCTCGGCCTCCAAGTGCTGGGATTAAAGGCATGTGCTACCATACCTGGCATCTTGGGTATATTCTTAAGATTGAGGCACTGGGGACTGGAAAGATGGCTCAGTAGTTAAGAGCACTGAGTGCTTTTAGAGAGGACCTGGGTTCAGTTCCTAGCACCTACATGGCAGCTAAAGACTATAACTCTAGTTCCTAAGGATCAGATGCTTTTTTCTGGCCTCCTTGGGTACCAGGCATGCATGTGGTGCACATACATACATGCAAACAGAACACTCAAACACATAAAAATAAGTCTTTTAAAAAAGATAGATGTGTGGCTGGAGAGATGGCTCAGTGGTCAAGAGCACTGGCTGTTCTCTCAGAGGACCTGGGTTCGATTCCTAGCACCCATGTGGCAGCTGATATCTGTCTGTAACTCCAGTTTTGGGGAAATCGATGCCTTTTTATGACCTTTGTGGGCATTGCATGACACAAGTGCACTTACATGGAGACAATACGCTCGTACACAAAAAATTAAAAAGACATAAAGGCACTGACTTTGTAGCTGAATCAAATACAAGATTGAGTGAGTAGGTGGTTATGGTCATACAAGCTTCTGGCTGAGTCCACTGGAAGGTGTGTGTCCTAGTTTATTTCTCCACTGCCTTGACAAAATACTCTGACCATTACCAACTCAGGGAGGAAAGGGTTTATTTTATCTTACATCTCCTGGGTCACAGTTCATCATGGAGCCCAAGGTAAGAACTTAGGGCAGGAACCTGGAGGCAGGAGCTGGAGCACAGGCCATGGAGGAATGCTGCGTACTGGCTTGTTCCCCTGGCCCTTCCTCAGCCTGCTTTCTTGTGCACCACAGGCCCACCTGCCCAGGGGTGGAACCACCTGCGGTGGGCTGGGCCCTCCCACATCACTCAAATTAAGAAGATGCCCCAAAGACATGGCCACAGGCCAGTTCAATGGAGGCAGTTAATTCCCCAATTGAGGCTCCTTCAACCCAGGTGTGTGAAGTTGACACTAAAGCTGTCCAGCACAGTGTGACAGAGGTAGTCACAGTCACACAGAAGCTTCTGGTTGAGCCCACAGAAAGGTGTCGTGTAGGTGATTATGGGTCACAGAGAGGCTTCAGGCCCCATTCACTCCTCCTTGTTCCCATGACCATGACTGGTTTCCCTGAGTGATGTGTATGAGGGTGTGTAGGTATGTAGTCATGCAATCTAGTAAGAATGAGAATGATCCTGGCACACCATGGTGCATTTCCAGAAGACTGTGGCTCACTATTCACACATTGCCATCCTGGAGGAAACCATGCCTCTCACTTGGATTCCATTTCGGTCTCCTCACTTCCCATGATTTTCTACCCTAGCACCTAGAAGAATGTCTGGCATGAAGCCAATGCTCAGTTACTATTAACAGAATGAGCAAATTCTTGAGTCAACTCTGAACGCCCTGGTTGAATACAGGAGTGACTTTCTGTGGGTAGATGGCTGTTGGACACAATTTGATGTCTGAACTGGTTTGCTGAGCTGCCCAGCACCTGCCTGGTGTGTGCTTTGCTTCTGCTGTCTGGCCACACTGGCGTTTCTGTGTTGTGCAGAGTCCGCCCCACTTCCACCTTGCAGCTGCCACCTGCTTTGCTGTGTGGCTTCCTCTGCCTTCTCTCCCTGTCTTTTCCCTGGTGCCAGGCTCCTGCTCTCAGGGCTCTGTTCAGACATCTCCTTAAAGATGTTCCTGTGACCTCCATGGCTGAGTGGTTCTTCCTCTGCCCCCTTTCCTACTTCTCTGGTCTGTTACGTTTTTCCTCCTTCAAGCACTGCACATTGAAGCTTTTATTTGTGCTAGCCAAAGACCAGCGTTGTGTTGTCAGTAACTTTGCACTTGTGTGTGATTCTGGCTTTGGGCTTACCCTATCCCCTGGGAAGCAGAATGATTTCTGAGGTGGTGACTTGTGGATAGGTAGTGCTGTGGTTTACTGACAGAAACTGCCAGTTGAGGAAGGGCTGTCTGTGCTCTTGGGTATGTGTTAGATGCTCTTTAGTGATGGATATATTGACTGTTGAATATATTGACTCTTGAATTTTTTTGTATATGTGTGTGCTCGTGTATAGAGGTCAGAGGATCAAAACATTTTGTGTGTATGAGTGTATTGCCTGCATGTATATAAGTGCACCTGTGTTGTGCAATGCCGTGGAAGTCAGAAGAGTGTTGGATTCCCTGAAACTGGAGTTATGGATGATTGGTTGTTAGTAGCCTTGTAGGTCCTGTGAAACAAACCTGGGTCCTCTGCAAGAGCAGCCAGTACACTTAACCGTCAAGCCACCTCTCCAGCCCACAGCAAGGGCGCTTAACCACTGAGCCATCTCTGCAGCCCCTCAGCTGTCATTCTTGATGTGTTTTCGTCTTTTTTTTTTTTTTAAACATTTATTGTGTATATGTATGTATGTGGATGCATGCATGCCACAGTGTATGTGTGGAGGTTGGTTCTTTCTTTCCATCATGTGGGTTCCGGGGATTGAACTCAAGTAGTCAGGCTTGGTGGCAAAGTGCCTCTGCCAGCTGAGCCATCTCATCTGCCCTACTGCTTTTTGTTTGTTTAAAATATTATTTATTAATTTTATGTGTACGAGTGTTTTGTCTACATGTATGTGAGTGCACCCATGTGCAACACCCTCAGAAGAGGGCATCGGATCCTCTGGAACTGGAGCTGTGGACAGTTGTTAGCTGCCATGTGGGTGCTCGGAATTGAACCTGGGTCCTCTGCAAGAGCAGCCAGTGGGCTTAACCACTGAGCCATCTCTCTAGCCCCAGTCTCTTGAATTTTATTCTTTCAGGAAGCAGATCTCTTGTGACTTTGGTTTTGAGCATGTTGATTTTATGTTGTCTGTGAGCATCCAAGAGGATGTGTCAGGTAGGCACCTGGCATTTGCATTTAGAATGCAGACGGGAGCTTGAGGTGATTCCCAGCACTGCCAGTGACTTTGCACTTGGGAAATCACTGAACTTGTGTGAGGCCTTCTGGCTCCTTTGCCAAGTGAGAGTAAAGAGAAGTCCTACATAGGCCGGGCATGGAGAGTTACTTTAACGCTACTGGACGGGCCGCTTCGTGATCTTAACTTTTGAGAGCCTGTTGTGTCAATACTATGCAGCTGTTTTTTCTTGGGTTCATTTATTTTCACTATTTCTGGCAAAAAAATTTTAGCTAGTGTGCCTGTAGAGTTATAAAATGTCCTGAAGCCCCAGTGATCCTAACCCTAACCCCTTATTTTTTTCAACTGTAAGTCCTTTGCCAACTTTAAGTACCATAAACAGCTCCATGTATAAAAACCGGGATCCGTTAGCCTTGATTAGAAATGGGTGTCGGGATAAAGGCACTGCTTTGTTCTTAAACTGGTAATTTCCTCTCACTGTCCCCTACTAAGAATGAGTCACAGATGGATGCTGACTTGGTTTCAGTGTTACACCGTAAAGATAGGTTCACATTAATTATTTATTTATACATAATCCCTTTTAGAATAAAAGTTAAGGTTAATTAAGTTTCACAAGGAATATGTCAAACTTCATATTAAATTTCCTTAGTTCTGTGAGATGTGTTTGAGGTATAAGAAAATACTTCAAATAACTTTTCAAAATATTTAGGTAGCATTTTAGTTAAAAGCCTACTTTTCACTGCAAATATTGACTATTTAGTGGCTAAAAAAACCATGTTTTTTAAAACAGGTTAGCACAGGATTTTAAATTCTGACCGTGTAACACAGTAACTTGAAGAGGTCACATCACTGTGCCTTAGTCTCAGTCTAAGAGTTCTGGTTGTTAGGCGGCCATGAAAACTCCCTCTTAACTTGATGGATGGTAGTATGGGAGGTTCCATACTCTGTGTGAGCAGCATGGAAACCTGTTCTTGGTGCTTCTGTCTACGTAACTTGAAATGGTGGGTATTTCATCTTTGCCTGGCCTTGCAGACGAGCTTTCACCTGGGAGTGCAGTAAGAGGGGGACAGCTGGAGTCCTGCAGGCTAGCATGCTGACTCCCTCTGTCAGGGCTGCTCAGGAAGTCTTTCAGAACTTGCTTGAAGATGTAGACTATTTCCCATGGCAGTACATCATTTTCCGCTAGAAGTTCTCGGAATCTGGAGGGATTGTGGGGATAAATATTCAGAAGCTTTTTTGTTGTATTTCTTTACCTTCCAAATACAGTTCTATAATTGTGTACCAGTTACTTAGCTTTTGAATAGTCAGAAAGGCTTTATAATTATGCTTCCAGTAAAGAAAATTTTACTATAATTGCAGAACTTTTCTACTGGTAAGCTATCTAGAGATTTTATCAGCTAGACATTTGGTGCACAAGCTTAAACAATTTACACAACAGAGTACAGTTCTTAGTCTAAAGGAGAAGCTTATTGAGTATTGCACACATCATAAGAAGACAGCTCTTTTACCTGCTGAGGATAGTTCCAGTTTGGCAAGGCTGCACTTGGGAGCAAAGAACTTCAAGTTGCCTTTGTTCAGTAGCTGAGATGGTTGTGTGGGAATTCTGGCCGCTTCTCAGCCAGTTGTAATCGACGCCAGTCTTTTTCACTTTCTGTTCATTTTCAATCTCTTGTATTAATCTCTCCCGTTCCTTTAGATGCCATTTTAATTCTCGAAGCAGAGTCTTTGTCACTGCGTCTGAGCCAGCATAGTGTGTATGTTTGTAGGAATCATTTTTTGGCCATTTCATCCATCCAAAAAATGGCATTTTTTAACCTGTGGAAATACTCTCATGTTTACTTGTATACAATTTTTATGGTTCTGATAAGTGAATTTTTTCTCTATAACAGTGCCAGAAAAGTACATGAATTTTTCACTGGTTAGACTTGCTGGTCAAAGTAAGATTAGAACATGGATTAAAGTCTTTTGATTTCTAACTAGGTCAGTGCTAAAACCTAGCTTTGAAATATTTTGGTACAGCTAAGCAGAAATTAGATAAAGTCAAAGATAAGGTACAGACTGAACAAATTCTGGAAAACACTTGATATTAAAAGTTCTTAGGGGCTTAAAATATTAAGGTCTTAAAGTGCTGTCTACAGGCATACTTTTGATTTATTCTTTGTACAGAAAGCTTAAAACTTACCTGCAGAGTTGGTGGATCTGATGTGGGGAAGTTGCCAGAGAGTTTGCTTGAACTGGTAATGGAGCTGTGTTTCACTCAGGCGGGTCTGGTTCTGCTGGAGGTGTCCTCTGCTGAAGGACCGTATCTCCTGATTTACCCACTGAAACTGTGTTTGAAATAAACAACTTTCTGTGTTAGGAATGAGGCTGTGATGTCTTCATTTGGAGAGAATGAATTAATTCACCTTGGAAGAAAGCTTGAAGAAATGTCAGAAATAACTTACTATTTAATCTTCACAAATTATATAATTGTCTCCCTTTTGAATGTAGCTTACTGTGTTTGAGAAGGATGCCAGCAGCTATGGATGCTGGCCCCAAGCACACTCTGAAATGTCTGAACTGAACAGCAATGATCAGAGGCGCTCCGGATGCACTCCAGCTGCAGTGAGGGTGCCGCAGGATGTGCTGCTTCGCTGTGCGTAGCTGTAGGTCACAGTTTGTGCTGTATTTTTATGCCTGTCGAGCTCTAAAAATAACCATGTTGCTTTTATTCTTCAGCTTAACTTTCAGGCCATTTGGAAGCCATGTCACTGTCCCTTCTAATGAAAACAGGAAAAATAGATCAAACTTGACTATCTGCACAATACACACCCTGGGAAAGCTTGTAATTGAGTAAAATAGGCAAAGCACGCTGCCATCTGTCCTGTGTGAGACATTTAGTAACTGGTCCATTCTACGTTCATTTATTCCTTGTAAAATGGTAAATCTGCATATTGAAACAAGTTGAAGTGCTAGAGGGCATATGACTACGTAGATAACTTTATTGTATATTTGATTATCTCTTTTGTACATGGCGATAAGGCAATGGTGGCTTATTGGGAAAACAGAGATGGGAGAATTAAAATGTTCAAAACAAAATCGTATACACTGCAACATTGCTCAGTTGGTAGAGTCCTTGCCTAGCATGTGTGATGCATGAAACAGAGTGGTGGTGATACATGCTTGTAGTCGAAGTACTTGGGAGGTGGAGGAAGGAGGATCAGCAGTTCAAGGTCATCGTCAGCTATATATCAAGTTCAGGACCAGCCTGGGATTCATGAGACTCTGTCTCAAAAGAAATTGTACAATTCATTATGGAAAATGTCAGCATTTTGTTTCAGAGCTACAGAAAAAACATGCCACGGCTTAGGTGAGTGCTGGTGGGCTTTGCCATGTTCATTTTCTGGTGGGTAGGGTGCAAAAGGTCTTTTCCTCTTGATTATCTGTTAAGTGGCTGCATTGTGTCTTTTCCTTTTACAATCTTTGTTTCTTCTGTTGCTTTTCTTCCCAACGAGACAAGAAGAATAGACATCAGATCCAGTGCTGTGCATGATAAAGAGTGTGTGTGATCCTGCTGCAGTTCCTGTTAATGTCTAGAAAAGGCAGACGTCAGGATTTGTTACCCTCAACTCCATGGCTTTCACATCACATTGATGTAGTAGTGGGAGAAGGAGAGGAATGAACTTACTGTGACAGAAATGTCCTAGCAAATTTGAGGAAACTAAAATTGCACCAAACTGTAACTTTTCCCTTTGAATAACCTTTTGCTGTATAAAAAATTACTTCCTCTGAAATGGTAATGAAAATATCAGTGTATGTTGGAAGTGGAACCAAATCCGGTTTCTGCCCAGGTCCTCTTCAGTCTGGATTACTGCCCCTCTCACCAGCTTCCCTTGGCCCTCCTCCCCAGCGCCAGGCCTCCCTGCCCCACACTTGCTGTAGTCTTTTCTGGCTGTTCTGCTTTAATTGCACAGACTCCTCAAATGCTTGTTCTAGTTGGGCTTGGTGACGCACACCTTTAATCCCAGCACTTGGGAGGCAGAGGCAGGTGGATCTCTCTGAAGTCACAGCCAGCTGGAGAGTTCCAGGCCAGCTGTGGCTACAGGGAGACCTTGTCTCAAAATGATCAAAGGGAAAAAACTTACTTTGTTTCTTTTCCACGTAGCTACATTCTAATTTTTTTCAAGGATCCGGTCAAGTGACAACTCTTTTATTTTTTTCTTCATCAACAGTTTTCCTTTAGTCCTCTTCCTTTGAGCTCTGTTGAAGTCTGCCCTCCCCTCGTTTCTGAATGCTTTCTGCGATTCTGTTTTGCCTTCTGTATTTGCTGGTGTGCAGTTGCTCAGCAGATCTTTATGAAGGATCAGGGCTGCCGATGTTGCAGTGCATAGACAGGTGTTGGTCTTCCGTGGGTGGGGGGACCTGTGTAAGAGTAGTAAGATAATCACAGGTATCTGTTATTTAGCATTCTTGCAATGTTTTCCTAATTAGATCTGGGGTCAGGGAAGGACTTTCTGGGTGGGGTGATGCCTTTGAACAGTGATTTGTTGATTCTTGAGACAAGGTTTCCCTGGAGCCCCAGCCGACCTGGAACTGCCTTTGTAGACCAGGCTGGCTTCCATCTCAGACAGATCCACCTGCTTCTGCCTCCAGAGTGCTGGATAAAAGACGTGTGCCACCATACCCCACCCAGGTTGTGGGTTTGTTTTTTTTTTTTTTAACCAGAGTACCAGATTAAAGTTAGATTTTATTTACCAAATATGTTAGTATGTTCAGTAGATAGATCACTTCTTTTTTTTTTTTTTAAAATGTGTATAGGTGTATTGCCTGCATGTATGTGAGTGTACCTGTGTCGTGCAATGCTGCAGAGGTAAGAAGAGGGCTTCTGATTTCCCTGGAACTGGAGTTAAGGATGGTTCATAGCCTCCATGTGGGTGCTGGGTCCTCTGCAAGAGCAGTCAGTGCTCTTAACCGCTGAGCCATCTCTCTAGCTCTGATAGATCACTTCTAATGCGTCACAACCTTAATGGTGATCTTGTGTGGATGATGTAAAGCTTATACTGTTCAACATCTGGGCCATCTCTCATCTGCTGGCTGTCTTGGTTTTCTAGGCTACACCTGATTAGATAGCTTAAAATGTAAAAGACTTGACATGAGATAGTGCCACAGCACTCAATGCACGTCTGCAATCTAAGTGGGAGAGTTCATCAGAAGGTGAGTCTTGAAAGACAGAAAGCAGGAGCCAGGGGCACCTTTGCAGGCTTGACTAGCAAACACCGTCAGACAGTTTTCAACAGCATAGGTTGCAATTACAGATTTTTCCTTGTGTGGCAATTAATCTTTTTAATTCTTTTGCTGTGGACTTAAAAATTCAGGGTTAAGGGTTCATTTATTAAAGTTAAAAATCACAATTTTTTTTTTTTCGGTCTTTTTGAGACAGGGTCTCCCTATAGTCCCAGCTGACCTGAACTCACTATGTAGACCAAGCTGGCCTTGAACTCATAACGGTCATGCCCGGCTTTAAAAATCTATTTCTGTGGGCTTGTTTAAATATGAAAATACATTGCCAGGTATGGTGGTGCATACTTTTAATCCCAGCACTTGGGAGGAAGAGGCAGGGGAATCTCTGAGATAAAGGCCAACCTGGTCTCCCTAGTGAGCTCCAGGACAGCTATGGCTACAAGATGACCCTGTCTCAAAAAGATAAAAAAAAAAAAAACAAAAACTCAACAAATTACAAGTAGGGGGTAAATGATCAGCATAAATGCTCCATGAGAAGTCCTCAAGTGGAGACAGGCTGAAAACTTCTCGCTGAAATAATGAACACCACTTCTGTTAGGTGTGGTAATGGAAGTTCTACCCAGAGCAATTAGGGAAGAAAGTTGTCAGTGTCAACATGGAGTCACTGTGTTAAGAGTCAGAGATCATAAAGGGAGGCCCTCATGTGCACACCCATGGCAAGAACAGCGGCGAAGATTTTATAAGGGGCTCCTACCCGCATACAACTGTAACAAGAACTCTGCTAGGGTCTTTCCAAACTTTAGTTGCTGTGTGGGTCCAAAGAATTCAAATGTACAGAGACACTTGCCTCATATTGCCTCTCATGGACCGAGTCAGCAGTGTGATGTCTCTGTCTCAAAACAGTGGACACGTACTCCTCATTTACCTTGCAAAACTGGGTCTTGGCCTGGGAATGTAGGTGGGTGGTAGAACTCTTGCTTTGCTGTCTTAGACCTTGAGTTCATTATCCAGTACTGCAGTAAATAACAGCAGTAACAACACAAAACCAGGATGCAGTCTTGTCTGCATCTCCCTGAGCATGCCAGTATTTTACCGTGATGTGGGCATTGCACATTTGTGGGCACTTTTCTCATTCCCAGTTGAAATGCTCATCATTGAAGTGTCCTATATTTTCAGTTAGGCAAAGTAAGGGCCGTCCACAGTAGATGGTGAGAAGTGAAAACACCTGTTTGCAGGTGATACACCCTTGTGTGGACAATGCTGATGAATCTACAAACCTGTTAGTAAGAGTTGAGCAGAGTAGCCAGACGTGAAGACAGCTGCATTTCTTTAAACAGCCTGCAAAGAAAACTACAAAAACATTCCATTTGTAACAGCACCCAAAAGAATAAAATAATTAGGAATGACCCAGAGAAATGGAAGACTTGTTCAGTGGAAAGTATGAACATTGCTTAAGAATGAGCAGAAATGGGCTGGGGAGGACAGCTCAGGTGATGAAGTGCTCGCCTTGCAAGCTTGAGAACTCGGGTTCTATTCCCAGAGCACATGAAAGGCTGGGCATGGTGGTGTGTGCGTGTAATCCCAGGGCCGAGGATGTGGAGACAGGAGGGCCCCTGGGTCTCCCTGGCAGCCAGCCCTAGCCTAGTTGGCGAGCTCCCGGCCAGTTGAGAGACCCTGTCTCAAAGGTGGTGGATGGCATTCCAGAGGGGGACTCCTGAGGTAGTCCTCCCTTCTCCACATGTGACAAGTACACATAAAAAGGCAAAAGACTTGAGTAGATTTCTTCAAAGGAAATGTGTGAAATAGCCAATATGCACATGAACAGATGCTCAGTGCCACTAATTCAAGAAATGCAATTCCTAACTGCATTTGCATACTATTTCAGTCTTACCAGGATGGCTGAGGTGAAAAAGATGGACGGCATGACAGTAGGAAAGTTGGAACAGTTGTGTACTGTTGATAGGAATGTGAAAACATGGCTGTTCCTCAAGAAATAGACACTAGAGCTGGGCATGGTGGCACTTAACTGTAGTTTCAACACTCAGGAGGGAAAGGCAGGAGGATTGCCACAATTCTGGTACCATCCTGGTCTACATAGTATGTTTCAGGGCAGCCAGGGAAACAGGGAAATCTTGTCTTAACAAAACAGACAGGGGCTAAGAGGAGGTTTACAGCCTAAGAGTGCATCATGCTTTTGCAGAGGATTGGAGTTCATTTCCAGCACCCACGTAGGGCAGCTCAGAACCTCCTATAACTCCAGCTGCTAAAGATTCAACACCATCTTGTGATGTCTGCAGGCTACTGCATGCATGTGCACACACTCCCACCCAGATAAACATGCATGCACATAATTAAAAATCTTTAAAAAACAGGCTAGCAAGATAGCTCAGTGGGAAAACTGCTTGCCACTAAGCCCAATGAGCTGATTCCATTCCTGAAGCCCACTTTGAAAGGAGAGAACTGACTCTTGAAATCTGACCTCCACACAAAGGCTGTGGCATGTGTATGTCCATCCTTAGACATACACTAATAAAAACTAAAAAACCCCAAACCAAACCAAAAACAATAAAAACATGCAGTCTAACAATTCTGCTACTGGGAATATATCCCAAAGAATATAAAATAGGGTCTCAGTGTTTGCACAGCCATGTTTGTAGCTGTGTGCTTCATGGTCACTAAAGGGGGCAGCCAGAGATGCATGAGTGTGGGAAATGTTTGTTGTCCATGCAGTGAGATATGGCAGCCTCAAAAAGAAGCTGTGACAGGCGTCAGCGTAGGTGAACCTTGAGGATTAATAAGGGGGATAAGCAAAAGGCAAAATCACTGTGTGACTTCACTAATTAAAATGTTTATTTTATATGTATGAGTGTTTTGCTTGCATGTATGTAGGTACACCTGTGTCATGCATTGCCAATAGAGGCCAGAAGAGGGCATTGGGTCCCAGGAATGAGTTAGGGAGAGTTGTTAGCCATTATGTGGGTGCTGGGAACTGAACCTGGGTCCTCTGCAAGAGCAGCCAGTACTCTAAACTGCTGAGCCATCTCTCCAGTCCTCACATAATTTTGATTAGTGTCCTTGTCACAGTCATAGAGACAGCAAAGTGGTGGTTGTAAGCTTGGGTAGAGGGCAAGGGGAGTTAATGCTTAGTGCACATAGTTTTGGCTTTATAAGATGAAAAGAATTAAGGAGATGAGTGATGACAATATTGCACAGTGTTGTGAATGTGTTTAATAGCCCTGAACTGCACATGTAAAATGGTGATGGAGTTTGATATTACTTGTATTTACTGTAATAAAACCTTAAAAGATGCAGTTAATACTTGAGGAGAGACTGTGATTTTATTTTTTAAAATATTGTGTTAGTTTGGGACTGGAGAGATGGCTCAGTGGTTAAGAGCACTGGCTGCTCTTGCAAAGGACTTGGGTTTGGTTCCCAGCACCTACACAACCGTCTATAACTCCAGTTCAAGGAGATCTGAAGCCCTCTTCTGACCTCCCTGGGCATTGCACAACACAGGTGCACTTACATACATGCAGATAATACACTCATACACAGAAAATAAAAAATCTTTAAAAGTCATGTTACTTTAACCATCTTTCTGAAATTAGTTGTGGTTCTGTGGGGTTGCCCTGTCTTTGTGATTTTTAGGAATTCTTTGCTCTTGTTACATGTTGCTAGTGAGTGTGTAAGCACTTTCCTTCTTTAAACCTCATATGTTGGTCGGGCGTGGTGGTGCACGCCTGTAATCCCAGCACTTGGGAGGCAGAGGCAGGTGGATCTTTGTGAGTTCGAGGCCAGCCTGGTCTACATAGTGAGTTCCAGGACAGCTGGGGTTACAGGGAGACCCTGTCTCAAAAAGACCAAAAAAACCCAAAACAACAAAAAAACCATAAAACTCATATGTTTAGAATTATATGGCCAAGTTTCTTCGTATTTTCCTTTTGTGCTCTTGTTTAAGAAGGTGTTTTCTAGTCCAAGATTAGAGAATACACAATGTTAGCTTTATGTACTTAGACAGGAAGTGCCCGAGTGGTTGATTTAAAGTTGATCCGAGCTTCGCTTGAGGCTAGTAGTCAGACGTTTTTGTCCTGAAATTGGATAACCACCGTGCAAATCAGTGGCCCTGTCTACTGAGTCCTCTGGGTCTCTGTGTACCGAGTAATTCTGATGTGTAGCCTGGGCGTTCTGAGCATGCTCACCTGGGGCTCTGGGCATTGGGTAAGTCCTATGAGGAATGCGGCCCGTTTGGTGTCTGGCAGGTTTGTAGTCATTGCTGTGCATTCTGTGTCCATCCTGCAGGTGTGCCTCCTTGTGGCCTTCTGCTCCCAGCCAGCTCTGTCTGTGATGACTTTATACTAGCCCATGGCTCCGCAGCCCAGAGTACGCCCAGCACTTCACAAAGGGCCCTGAGCTCCTTCCTTCTAGCTTGTGGGTCACAATGTGAGAAAGTGGTGGAGAGAGAAAATAAAATGGGCGACTGCTCTGACTTAGGGCCCTAGGAGGCGCCTTTCCCACTCTTGAGGCAGTCAGTGCCCATGCCTGGACCTTGTGTTGGATGAGTTCTGGTAGGAGACAGTAGAGGAAGGAAGTGGCAAAGCTTGACTTGGGGGTTTATGTCTTGGCCCTCTCACTAGTCTGCCTGCTGCTGTGTGCTGTGGGTGGGGCCCGGGGCGCTGGCTTCATGTACCGAAAACGCATGCTGCAGCTCTGCCTGTGTGGTGCTCACATAGAGCCTGTTCCAGTTTGTTTTTTTCACTGCTGTGACACAACACTCTGAACAACTCCAACTTGAGGAGGAAAGGGTTTACTTGGCTCACATCTCCTGGATCACAGTTCATCAGGGAGCCCAAGGTAGGAACTCAGGGTAGGACCCTGGAGGCAGGAGTTGAAGCACGGGCTATCAAGGAACACTGCTTACTGGCTTGCTCCGCTGGCCCATGCTCAACCTGCTTTCTTATATGATACATAATAACCTGCCCAGGGGTGGCACCATCCACAGTGGGCTGGGCCCTCCCATGTCACTCAGCATTCCAGAAAATGCCCCACAGACATGGCCACAGGCCAGTCCAATGGAGGCAGTTCTTCAATGGAGGCCCCTCTACCCAGGCATGTCAGGTTGACACTAAGCTATCCAGCATGGTCTCGTTCTGCTGCTTACTTGCCTCTCAGACCCGTGCTGCAGTTTCTCTGGCTTGGGGTCGATGATCTGGGAAGTGGTCTCCGGGCTCCTGCTGCAGTTCCCCTTTACTGTTCACACAGGGTTCCGATGTCACCTTTGTCTTCTGCTCAAAACCCATCTTAGAGTGACAGTTTTTGTCTGTTCTACCTTGGCTCCAGCTCCTGGCCCCCTGGCCCCAGGCACACTCAGGATCACTGCTTCCTGGGTTCTTGGTCAGGACTGTATTTTCCCTGAATGCCTAACATGGCTGTTCTCCCACCTTCTTCAGACCTTTCCTGCTCATCTCTCCTGGATTTGTTCTTCCTATGCTTTTACCTAGCATACTTTATGTAACTCATTTTTAACTCTGCTTACCTGCACTGCAAGCTCCATGAAGGCAGCCTGTGGTGGTGACTGCTCCATCTTGTGTGCTCAGAAGATGCCAGTGTGGAGTTAGATCTCAGTTATTTGAGTGAATTTGTTAGTAAAATATCAGTAACAAAAGAATACTGATAAAACCTTTAGTATGAGACAAAAAGTAGGCTAATGCAAATAGCATTTTATTAAAGTATGTTTGTATTCTCCAGAGAAACTGAGCCAATGGGTGATATAATCGAAGAGAATTGGATGCTCTTGTGAGTATGGGGCCAGGAAGTCCCATGACATACTGCATCATATTGGGGAACAGGTGCAGTTCAGAGGCTGTGAGGGCCTGAGAGCCAAGGGTGGGAGAACTGATGTGAATTCTGGAGCCCAAAGGGCAGAGAACCAAGTGTTCCAAAATCTGAGGGCAGGAAAAGCTCCCCAGGTCAACTAAAAAAATCATAACCCTTCCTTCTCCTCTTCACTCTGTTTGGGTAGGCCTGATTGGATGATGCCTTCGTACCACACTGGGAAGTGTGGAACTTCTTTACTTGGTCTGCTAGTTCAAACACCATCTTCTGAAAACATTTTCACATGATACAACTGGAAATACTTGACCAGCTATCTGGGCTTCCTATAGCTGAATCACGTTGGCACATAAAGTTAACATTCTCAAGCTTTGAGAATCAGTGTAGTGTGGCCTCTCTGATGATGCCTTTGAATTGTCATTGACAATGAAGCCATTACAATTGATAGCATGTTATTACTTCACTGCAGTTGTCTGTTTCGGTCAGTGTTCTGGGCATTTTCAATCTATTTACATGATGATTTTTTTTTTTTTTTTTTGGTCTTTTGAGACAGGGTCTCCCTGTAGCCCCAGCTGTCCTAGAACTCACTATGTAGACCAGGCTGGCCTTGAACTCACAGAGATCCACCTGCCTCTGCCGCCCAAGTGCTAGGATTAAAGGCATGCGCTACCATGCCTGGCTCATATATTTTTGAGACAGTATCTCACATTGCTGTTCAGGCTTGCCTGGAACTCACAATGTAGCCCAAGCTGGCTTGAACTTATAGCAATCTTACTTTAGCCTTCTGGGTGCTGGGATGACAGATGAGCCGCTGTGCCCAGCTCTTCCCAGACACAATTCTTTGTGTCTTTGCTCAGTTTTATTTCTCACTGTGTCCCTAGTCAGCATTGTATGCTTGTTCACTAGAATGCATTTTCACAAGGGCAAGGACTTTCTGTGCTGTCTCAGGTCTTAAGACAATGCCTTGCATCTGGGAGGTGCGCCATAAATATTTGCTCAGTGAATGGATTCTTCCACTTATGCCATTCATGTGCCTTTGTTTATACGTGCAGATTTGTAAGATTCTGAGGAAGTAGAGAGGTTGGAGGAGAAATGTGTTTTAGGTCATAGTACATGCTGCAGATGGCATAGATGATCAGATCACTGCGCCTCTGCTCCGTGGTTAATATTCTGAGATCGTTTGCTCTTTTTGCCAACTTAGTTAACGAGAAAACTGAATTCTCATTATTTTAATTTGCCTCTATTTGGTGACTGTGAACTTGAGCATGTTTTAATTTGCTTGTTTTTATTTGCATTTTCCCTGTGACTTAAACAACTATTCAGGAACTCCTGGCACACAGAAGTTTTGTGACTTTTTGCAATCAGCATGCCAGCTTTTTACTATTTTTTTGCAGGTCACCCAACCAGAGGAGCTCAGAAATGGAATATATTAGCAAATACAGAGAGCTTGAAGCCCAAGAGCTTGATCTCTATGGCGGGAGTCAGCCAACCAGTGGGCCAGGTAAATGGCGTCTTTAAACACTTTCACGTGATCATGAGTGTTTGCATACTAAAATATCCAAGAAAGACAGTATTTTGACCAAAGTATAAAAGCTATACTGCTTATTAACTCAAGATTCTTGGGGGTTATAAAATGTTAATTTTATCTCCTAAATATGATTCCTAAATAATCTGTCCTTTGGAAGATTAATAATGGTCCTTCACCTTACTTTTAATTATGATGACTTAAAATCTTACTTAAAAACTTATAGGATGGGAGCTGGGCCTGGTTGTGCATACTTTTAATTCTAGTATTCGGGAGGCAGAGGCAGGCAGGTCTCTGTGAGATAGAGGCCAGCCTGGTCTACATAAAAGGGGGCTGGAGAGATGGCTTATTTAGTAAAGTGGCTGCCACACAGCATGAGGACTTGAGTCTGGATCCCCAGCACCCACATAAAAGCTGGGCCTGACAGCATGAACCTGTAATCCCAGTGCTGGGGGAGCAAAGACGACAGATCCTGGGACTCATGGGCTAGCCAGACTGAAGAGATCCAGGTTCCCTGAGTCTGGGAAAATAAGATGGAGAGTGATTGAGAAAGATACCTGACATCAGTTTCTGGCCTCCACATGCAGGTGCACGCAGGCACATCTGCAGCTGTACACACGTAAACACACACAAACCCGTAGACCCCCCCACATGCACTCAAAGACAGGATTTTTAAAATAGTAAATATTAAAACAAAAATGTAAGCAGTAGAAATGTATAGTAGGTGAGTAGAAGATCGGTCTTCAGTCCCCTCTGCAGGGTGCAGCTGTGCTGTCTGGATCAGCTCTCATCCTCCTTGTCCTTTTCTGTGCCACGCTCTGTTCACAGTCCATCTACCTGAGCAGCTCCATCGCCTGCCCTGACTTGGCATGGAGCACCCCATGCTGGGTTTGTATTTGGAAAGTAGCATGCTGGTGTCATTTCAGGAGTTGATCAAGGAACAGTGTGGGGCTGAGAAGAGCAGCTAAAAGGAATGTCCCTGTCAGATGAGAACTGAGTGGGTATGCCCGTGTGCGTGTGTATACACGGTGACAACGGGCAGTTCTGGGTCAGTGTCTCTGTTTATATCAGCGCAGCCATGACATCACACTGACTGATGCCTGTTTCCAGTCCAGTACTTAGCTTTTAACACAAATGGTATTAAATACAGTTGTAAAATACTTTAATTACAAATACATTGAGCTGGGTGTGGTGGGACATACCTTTAATCCCACACTAGGGAGGCAGAGACAGGTGGATCTCTATGAGATCCAGGCCAGCTGTGCCTACAGGGAGACCCTGTCTCAAAAAGACCAAAAAAAAAAAAAAAAAAACCACCCCCCCAAAACCCAAAGCAACCCCTACTTTTGAGGGGCTGGAGAGATGGCTCAGATGTTAAGAGCACTCATTGTTCTTGCAGAGGACCTGGGTTCAATTCCCCAGCACCCACATGGCAGCTAACCATCCTTCTCATCTTCAAGGGCATTGCACGACACAGGTGCACTTACATTAACATTCAGGCAATATACACATAAAATAAAAATAATAAAATGTTAAAAAATGCTATTGAATTCAGTGTATACATGTCGTTTTACTTGTATTTAAAAATTATTTCTAAGCCGGGTGTGGTGGCACACGCCTTTAATCCCAGCACTCAGGAGGCAGAGGCAGGTGGATCTCTCTGTGTGTTCAGGGCCAGCCTCATCTACATAGTGAGTTCCAGGTCAGCTGGGGCTATAGGGAGTCCCTGTTTCAAAAAGACAAAAAAAATGTTTTTAATTAGAAATTTAAGGACACATTCAGTGAGTTCTATACATTGTTAGAACTATTTTTCCATAGTTAAAAAAATATTTCCATAAGGGTGGAAACTGAAAAGCACTGGTAAGTGGGGTCTTCCCCGACTCTGGGCCTGGCCCAGGTTGTGGCCTCCTCATGGTCTTTGCTTCACATGACTTTGGCTGCTGGGGTGGTATCTTCGTGTGGTCATGGAATGCCACAGTGCCCCTTTGTTTTTAGTATGAGGATACTTTCCATGGCTGTTTTCATCCCTGGGTAAATTTTTCTTCTGGCTCTAAAAATAGCCTTCGTGCTGTGAGCAGGGAGATAGTTTTCCCCTTTCAGCTGAGCTCAGGTTTTGCATGTAGAGCACCCGCCCATCCTTAAATACAGTGATATATACTTACTTACTTTGAAGATTTAGTTTATAGTTAAGGCATAAATGCAGTAATTGGGCATATTGTTTTGAATAGGTAGTGTCTGGATTCTTAGTAAGAAATGCTCTTGTGATCTCCATGAGCTGACATGCTACTAGTCTTTTAGGATCCATTGTTCATTGTGGAACCTTTGGAATTTCTGTTACATTTTAAATTTGGTTTATGATATGATGAGGTGGCCAAGCAGAGAGCAGCATTTTTTTAATGGTTTTAATTCTTCCAGTTCAGAGAAAAGAGTTCAGTGTTTAATAACGCAGAACAAAGAGTATGGAAAAATAAGAGCAGATTTTGAGGTTGTGGTATTTTCTGTCCACTTCTGGGCTTAATTTTGTCATGTTCAGTTTGTTGGTTTGCTTTGAATTATCCTTGATGCTTTTCTTTTTCTTTTGTTAATATAAAGCTGACAGCCTCATAGCTGTGAATAGTTCTATTCTCTAGTCTCCTGTTCCCCCTGGGGCAGTGTTAGTGGAGACAGGACTTAATCTGTGCTGGGTCTGCTTCAGCCAGCAACTGAAAAATGTCAGGTGATGCCTTGTGCTACATGGAGAAGGGCTATGGTTTAGACAGTGTGGGGAGGTCTTCTGGCTTTTTTTTTCTTTTTCTTTTTTTTGTAGAATTTCTGTCTTTTAAGTGGCAACCTTCAGAATGTATGTGTTCAAGTTATGTAAGTCACATCTATATTATCAGAGTAATAGTTTGTTTGGCAGCACCATGAACCAGGACTCAAAGTCCCTTAGCAAAAAAGATACCCCGGCTTCCTTTTCTGTCTACCAAAAACTTCCCACTCTCTCCCCTTGGTTAGCTCTGCCCTTAGCCTCATTCCTATTCTGCCCCTTCGGCTTGTCCTCCCAAGGGCATTGGCTTTTTCCTTTCCTGACCACCTGGAAAGCAAGGAGGTAAAGTCAGGCATGGTGCCACATACCTGTAATTCCAACACAGGAAGTAGAGGCAGGAAGTTCAGGAGTTTAAGTCATCCTTGGCTTGGTTACAGAGAGAGTTGAGGCCAGCCATTGTTAATTTGAGATCTGGTCTCAACCAAAGCAAACCAAGCCACGTCAAATCACAGAGAAAACTAAACCAATCCAAACCAAAGCAGAAAAGCTGCGTGGCATACTGGATGATAGTGAGGCATAATGGAGTGCTCCAGGTTCAGTGAGCTTGGCAGTGGGTGGAGAGGTGGTCAGAGGCCTGCACAGGGCAGAGCTAGGAAATCTTTCCTGTCAGTGGCCAGGAATACCTGAACAGAGGGTTTGTTCCCATGAAGGAGCAGTTTTTGCTTTGAGAGGTTACAGCAGATCTTGCCCCACTGGTTGTGGAATTGAGAACAAGCACCACACATCTTGATTGAGATCCAGGAAAAGATGGGGCTGGGGTCCAAAATGTGGGAGTGTTGTACCCCATCCACTGGACCCCAAAAAGACCACCGAGGACCCAACACACCAAAATGCAAAAGCAAAGGTTTATGGTTTATTCGGGTTTAAGCTCGGGCTCTCAGACCTCACCAACTCAACGGATCCGTGCCGAGAGCCCAGAGTAAGGGAGAGTGGAGCCTTTTATAGGTTTTAGACAAAGAGAGGAGGGGGGATACAGAAGATACATTTTGGTTGGTTCAAGGAGCCCGTGTGCGCCAACATAATTTTAAACTGATTGGATGTATAAGATGCAGCCCTGGAAGCTTCTTATTGGTAGGCACTATTCTCAGGGCTGTGGAATGTGCTGACTGTTATCTGTGGGGCCAGGAGTCAGCAGGCGGGGGTCAGGGCATGCCAGGGTATGTCTAGGCATGTCTAAAGCAGTAGCCAAGCATTTTACAGAAGCTAAAAGAGCAATTAGTGGGGGTCTGGAGGGATTGGGGGGTAGCAGGTGAATGAAGAGGGTCCTCAGGGTTCTACAGGAGGACCTGGATTGGATCTCCAATGCCACCAGAAGTTCATATATTTGTATGTGCATGTATGTAAAATAGGGGCTGGGTTGCAAGGTCTAGGGTTTGTTCCTCAGCACCACGAAAGAAAAAGGAAAGTAAATAGCCACATTTTAATTACACCTCGTTAAACTAATTCTGAAAGGAAAACTTGGCCACATTTTCCAGGTAGAATGATGGCAGGGAGGAGCTGTAGGGACAGGACAGGGTGGGAGACAGGAAGGGGAGACCATGCAGGGAGAGGGGCTCCCAGACAGGGTGATTTGGGAGAGGGACAGGAAGCTCAGGAGTTTGTATTAAAGCATGTTTCTCAGTGAAAGCTGTATCCTGTGAGCTGTGATGTTCTGTCCCTTTGTCAAGTGATGACCAGAGGCACTTTAGAGTTGTAAGCAGCCAGAGCAGGTACACAGATTACTAGAGAACGCTACATGATTGGGGCCAGACATCATACCAAGCGTTTTTACCATAGTGGGCTTGCCGCCTTTCCCTGTCTCTGTAGTTAGTTATCTTTGATTTACTTATGCAACGAGGAGACCCTGGGCAAGGACCATACTCAAGTTCATGGTTGTCACAATTCAAGGAGGTGCCCCTCCTGCTACACTACAGACCCAAGACCGACTTGCTGTGAGCCCAGCCAGACTCAGCCCGCACCTAGCGCTCCACATGGCAGCCATGCTGTGGGATACTGCCTCTGGGTGCCATGCGGACCAGACTTCTGAATAGAGAATATTTATAACTTTTGTATGAGAGAATCCGCTCCCAACAAGACACTACCAGCGCGCGTTTACAGAGGATGAAAACGCTTCGAAGTTTGCTCATCTCTGCTTCAGGTCCACAGATCAGAGAATAAATGAAATCGTGTGACCCGCTCCCACGCCACCTCCGACACAGCACCTTTGCTTGCTTTCTGGGTCTTGAAAATCTGGGTTCATTTCCGTTTAATTCATGGGTTAGGTTTCAAAAATACTTGTACTTTTAATGATTCCTTCCTAAGTTATTGAAGGTCTTTTTCATGGTAAATATTTATGTTGCCTTTAGCTTCCTGAAAACTTAAAAAAAATAAAAATTTAATTTAAAAACATGAAAAATGCATACTTGACAACTTGTGCATTCTGCTGACATCCCGCATTAGTACTGTTTAGTCAAGTGACCAGTGCTCTGTTTGGCAGGTCTGTTAACTTAGGAGGCAGTGCAGGCCTACATTGTTGGTGGCTGAGGTGGAAGGCTTGAGCCTCTTGGTGAATCCACCAAGGGGAGGGACTGTCGGTCTCTATTAGGAAGAGAATATATTTCAGCACTTGAGTGTATGTCCATAAGCCATATACACAGGTTAGATCTATCATTGGCTTGCTTACTTTTTCCTCTTTTCAGCTAAGAAATAGCTTTGTATTTGCTTGTTTTTGTGGCTTTTTTTTTTGTTTTTTGTTTTTTTTTGACTCCAGGTCCAAGGACACCACTGGCTAAATTAAGCAATGTGACATGCATTCCAGAGACAACTTACAAATATCCCGATTTGCCCATAAATCGATGTAAGGAAGAGGTAAAATTGCTTTTGTCATAATGTAATCTTGCTGTTGGAATAAATGCCTTGAGCACAACACTGTTGGCTTTCAGTATGAAAGAGACAGACAGGGTTCTGAAGCAGGACCCAGAGATCAGCCCAGTCTGGGTGCTTCATGTACTGAGTGTCACGGACTTGTCTTCTGGCCTGTGTGCATAAGCCTCCTCCCCATAAGTACCTGCCCCTCCCCGTAGAGCTTGTTTGAGAAACAGCCAGTTCCTATTATGAAGAAGGCATCCCAGCATCTCCTCTGGAGTGTCCTCATGGGGTTGCTCTCTTGTCTGCTTGTTGGTTGATGTGACCAAACGTTGACACATCCTTTTGTTACCAATGCCGGCCCAGATCTAGCAGCAGATGGTTAGGGTTCTCCTCAGTTCTGTGTTAGTGGGCGTGGTTAAAGTATGTGTGCTTAAACCATTATTATTTACTGAAAAGTTTTCGGTAAAATGAGAAATGTTCCAAATTTCATTTTTATCTTAAGATTGAATCATGCTTTTATGGAGTAGGTGTTAAAATTCAAATTAATTTGTTGATTTTGCCAATTGATAGAAGGATGACATGTTTAGAGTGGGGTGGGGAGTGGTGAGGGAGGAATTGGGTTAGAGTTCTAGAATACTCCACATACTCTCTAAGTGGAAAAGTGGAAGTTAATTGTTTAAAAATTTATCTGAAGAATTTGAAATGAAATTTAAAGCCATGATAACACAGATATTTTATCAGAGTTACATGCAAAATCTTTTAAAATTTTAAAATGAGAGAAATTTAGATTTAGAACCATAGAAATCTAGTATTATTTCATTTCATTTCGTTCTTTAGCAAAAAAGGGCCTAGAGAGCCGAAGTTACCTTAATCTGGTTTCCATAACTGTTAACAGTTGTACACCGGGTGCTGTGGTGAACACCTGCAATCTTAGTACTCAGGAAGCTGTGGTAGGAGGATCACCACCAGTCCTAGGCTGGCCTGGACTGTGTAGTATGACCTTGTCTCATAAACAAACAGACAAAGCAACAAACTACCAGACATACCAGTATGGTATTGGAACTGATTTTAAAAGTGGTGACCATTTTTTTTTTTCGGAGCTGAGGACCGAACCCAGGGCCTTGTGCTTGCTAGGCAAGAACTCTACCACTGAGCTAAATCCTCAACCCCATAAGTGGTAACCATTTTTAGTCTTCTTGTTTTTTTGTGATGTTGAAATGGTTATTACTAATATAACTTAAAGGTGTAAATAAACCCTGGAAGTCTTCTTAAGATAGATAATACTTTACATTGTTGTCAAATTTGTGCCAGTTTTGAAAGATAATTTTTTAAAAAAATTCTAGGTTATTTCTTTGATAGAAAGCAATTCTGTGGTGATCATCCATGGTGCCACGGGAAGTGGTAAGAGCACTCAGCTTCCACAGTACATCCTGGACCACTACACTCAGCGCTCTGCCTTCTGTAACATCGTGGTTACCCAGCCACGGAAGATAGGGGCCAGCAGCATTGCCAGGTGGATCAGTAAGGAACGCTCCTGGACTCTGGGTGGCTTGGTGGGCTACCAGGTGAGACACAGAGAGTGAACCTTGTCTTTTTAGTTTTCTATTCTGTGTAAATTGGTGTAACTGTTCTCTGATGGAAATTAAAGAGCAGGGTTCTGGAATAATTTGAAAAAAACAGTGAAAGAAAAATTCTTGAGAATAACTTTGAATTTCTTTTCTAATTGAGTAGGAGAGAAGTGAGAATTTTCAGACTCATGCTGTTATTATTTAATCCCTTTAATTATACCTTTGCAGTCTAGAAAGTCTCTCGTACATGTGGAATGCGGTAGAGAGCATAACTGGGTAGCTGATCCCTTCCCAAAGCCAAAGAAAACAGGTTTACTTAAGATTATGACTTTTCCTTTGGAACCCTACCTAGCTCCTGAGATAACAGTGGTTTGTTATTCCCTTTCCTGGGTAAAATGGATGTGACCGCTTTGGGTAGTTAAACCCTCTCCCCTTTCTCTTCTCCATCCTCAACTTCAGGTAGGGCTAGAGAAAATGGCCACAGAAGACACCAGGTTAATTTACATGACCACTGGAGTCCTGCTTCAGAAAATTGTAAATGCCAAGAGCTTGAGGGAGTTCACGCACGTCTTCGTTGATGAAGTGAGTACTCTCTTGCTCTGTGGGATCTGTATTCCCAGAACGTAGTGTGGGCCCCATCCTGTGTCCTTGCAGCATGGGTCTGATCTTCCCTTTCTGCCTGTGAATGTGACTGTTCGTTTTTTTTTTTTGTTTTTTTTTTTTCTTTGTTCTTTGTCCCAAAATAGGGGTGGGATGTTGAGGGCTAGGAAAAGATTGCTCCTTAGAGCGGAGATCTTTTGGTAAGCTGAAGCCCCAGACCAGATCTGGTGCATGTTTTTGTGAGTGAGGTTTTACAGGAGCAGCTTCCTTTGCCTGTTTTTGAGCGTCTCTGGTGTCTCTGGCCTGTATACCTACAGAGTGTATTAATTGCAAAGGATGCTCACCAGGTGCTGGAGGAGCATGCGATCTACAAGTCGGTCATAAGGACTTGTACTGTGTAGATGTTTTTAGCCAACCAGACTTTCTATGTGATCCATCAAGGATAACAATAGCTTAAAAAATTGGGCTGGAGGGGGTCGTAGCTCACAGAGGTATAGTGCTTGCCTAGCGTGTAAGAGGCTTTGGGTTTGAACCCAGCACTGCAGATAAAAAATTTTAATAAAGTTAAGTTATATTGATCCATTTAGTGCCCTGAAAAAAACCACAGACGTCTTGTAATTATTTGAACTCTTATTTTTGTGCCTGCTTTAGCTTTTTTTAACTTAAAAATTTGGTTTATTGCTGGGTGTGGTGATACACATCTTTAATCCCAGCACTCAGAAGGCAGAGGCAGGCAGAGCTCTCTGAGATCAAGGCCAACCTGGTCTATATAGCAAATTCTAGGTCTGCTGGGGCTGCAGGAAGACCCTGTCTCAGGAACCCACTGCTCTAGCCCTCCCCTTAATAAAGCACTCTCCCCACTTGCCTGTGTCTCACCTCTTACAAGGCCAGGAGGGGAAATGACTTGCCCAGGGACTACTCGTGTGTGTGTGTGTGTGTGTGTGTGTGTGTGTGTGTGTGTGTGTGTAGGTAGGTAGGTAGGTAGGTAGGTAGGTAGGTAGGTAGGTAGGTAGTTGTACAGCACAGCAGGTGCTTGAGGGGAGGGGAGGAAGTGGGAGAACATAATTCCTTCCAAACAGCATCATGGACAATGTAGTTCAGAATTTCTTATCACTTGGCTATTTTGAGGTTAGGTAGAAATCAAAGTCAAACTTAACAGGCTGTATCCTGTAAGCTGAGAAGAGGTCACTGTGGAGGCCCTTCATTGGAAATAGCCTTGATTTTTCTTCCTGGGTGAGGGGAGGCTTGTATTGAGGAGGCGTTCTGGAGTTGGTGATAGGTGAGGTGTCATGGTGTTCTGTGAGATTTCCACCATCACACAGGAACATCAAGTAGCTTCCGGCTCCTGCCTTCTCAGAGACTCTAGCTCTCTGCTCAGTGGGGAGAGGCACAGAGACAGCAGGGCCAGCGGGACTGGTTGCCAAAGAAGGCCTTGAGCCTCTTCCTGAGGAGATCCACCCTTGGGTTAGTGCCTGCTTCTCTATATTTGCAGGGAGATATCTGGTTATAATCTTACTGTTCCTGTGTGCTGTGATATATTGTGACCAAGTAACTGTTTCTTTTAGAAAAAGGGACTTTCACAGTGGGTACTTGGGTAGCTCAGTCTGGGGCTCCATCTAAGCAGGGCTGGGAGACAGCTGCTTTCCCAAATGTGCTTCTTTGCTGGTGCTGTTGAAGTTCTGTCTTCTTGCCTCGGGCTCTGCCTTTGATCTGGTTGACTACTGACCTAAATTTCCCAGGGCCATCCTTTACCTACTTTGTGAACTTCTGTTCTGTGCATCATGGAACATGATTTGCAACTCCCCAGGCAGCGGGAGACTGGCTGTCTTCATCTCCATACTGGTTAGAATAACAGACCATGGCAGAGGGGTCAGCAGGGGCTGAGGGACCTGGCTCTCTGTGCTGAGGAGAGTGGGGGAGCTCTTGGTTATCTCAGTGACCTGGACAGTACTGTTGGTGTTAAGTGGGCAGGGTCAAGGGGCTCGACTTGGCTCTTCTCAAATGCCGGTGGACCCCAAAGAGAAATGTTGAGGGTGACAGTGACCCTATGATACCCCCTGGCTTGTGGGCACATGCCCTTTGCTTCCTCCTAGGCCAGTCCCTGAAGAGCTGCATATAGCTAAGAGAACTGGTTTGGCTGCTAGTCTCCCTGTGGGGCAGGAAAGCTCGCTCCTTCCACTCATTTGTGATGACACGCACATTCTTTTTTCATTCCACTTTTACATGTGTGTGGTATGCATGTGTATATGTATATTTGCATGTGTTTGGACACATGCGTGAGTACATGTGTTCATGCATGTTGAAGTCTGAAGTTGATGTTTAGAATTATCCTTCATCCCTCTTCCACACTGTTCATCGAGGCAGGGTCTCTCAGGCAAACCCAGGGCTGGTCTCTATGCCTAGTCTCACTAGCCAGCTTGATCTGACGATCCCTCTTGGCCTTCTGAGGCTGGAATTGCAAGCAGGCCACCAGCCCACCCAGGATTTACATGGGCTCTGGGGATCCAAACTCTGCTTCTCATGTTTTCGTGGCAAGTGCTTTAACCACTGAGCCACCTCCCCAGTCCTGACGCATTCTTGATACCTTATGGGGTGCCTTTTTGTGTTGTAGGTGCACGAGCGAACCGAAGAAATGGATTTCCTGCTACTGGTAGTCCGCAAACTCTTAAGAACAAATTCACGTTTTGTGAAGGTAAATTTGATTTCAGAAATGACAGGAATACTTAGAATTAAGATTTACTGTTTCATTCTGTTTCTCATTTAGCAGTTTGATCCAGTCTCTTGAACCCTGTTCTCAGGTGTCGTACTCTGGGTCTTTCCAGGAAGCAGGCCCAGGGCATTCTCCTGGCCCAGTCTGAAAGTGCTCTTTGGCCTTATAGTGTATTGAATTTAGCACTTTCTCCAGACTGAGAAAATGATCTAATGATGTTGGACTTAAGGGAATGCTGGGTGCTGGAGCTGATTAACTGAGTAAGCACCCTGCTGTAATCAGCTCTGGACCATGTGAACGGCGAGTGCAGAAGTGGGGAGCTGGAGCTGGAGCGCAGCATGTGCACCCCTGTTGGAGGTGGAAGTCATGAGGGAAGCAGAACACAACAGAGTCAAGCTGACTGAAATAGTGAAGGTTTAGACAGTGATGTCAGCCAAGCCAGTCAAAATAGGTTACTCACAGCCCAGCTATGCCAAGTAGAGCTCTTCGGATAGCAAGTTCGGCAGCTGTTTGTTTGGGGCTGCTGAAAGGTTTGCTGTTAACTAAAAGCCATTGCCATTGCCTTTTTTTTTGACAGGGTCTCCTTGTACCCCCAGCTGGCCTGGAACTTGCAGAGATTCACCTGCTTCTGCCTTTAGGTCACTGCTCCTGCTCTAAAAGCACTCCCACTGGGTGGAGCTCAGTGACCTTTCTGGTAGGTTGCTTTGCTGCTCTAGGGATTGGAGAGCAACTGAGATGCACTTTTCATTCCTGTTTAGTAACCCTAAAGGTGGCATTGAGGACTCAGCAAATCAGGGCATTGATGGACGCTTGATGGTCATTTTAAGACTTTACATTTTTACTCCAGCCAGGATAATGACTTGATTGTATGAGTTTCAGTTTTCAGTGGTAGAGTTAGAGAGTGTCAGTGAATTCAAAACAGAACAAAAATTCTACTACCTTTGGGAGATGATGGAAACAATGTTGCATCTCTTCACTGAGGAGTGAAGTGGGCTGCCACTTTTAGTGTCCTCAAGATTTAGTGAAACAGTAAGTGAAGAGGTCTGGGGATCTGCGTCAGAAGTGGAGCACTTGCTTAAGGTCCTGGATTTGCTGCATGTCACACAAAGGCACTAAACCAGAGCAAACAAATATATACACATCTGAGCAGCATGTTTTCCAAACATAGACCCTTATTTGTATTTGGGTCATGTATTAGTCACTTTTCTGTTGCTGTGATAGAAACACTGACCAAAGCAACTTAGAGAGGGAAGGGTTTATTTGAGCTTATGGTTCCAAAGGGCAAGAGGCCCTCATGGTGGGAGGCATGGTGGCAGAGGTGACTGGAGGAGAAGGGGAAGCTAAGCTCTCACACCTTTAAGCAGGCACAGGAAGCAAGAGAGTGACTGGCGATCTGGCAAGGCTTATGAACTCTCTAAGCCCACCCCCAGTGACATGCTTCCTCCAGCATAGCCACACCTTCTAAGACTTCCCAAAGCAGCGCCACCAGCTGGGGACAAAAACGTCCAAATACTTGGACCCTATGGGGGACATTCTCTCAAATCATCACAGGTCAAATAATTAGAAGTCAAATTTTAGAGTTTTGTGATTCCTCAGAAAATCCCAATTTATTTCCTTTTTACAAGAGTGCTACTGTCAGAGGAAGAAAGTATACTCCGCAAAAGAGCACCCGCAGATGACTGGTCTCCTATAGCTTAGTCAATGGCAAGGGATTGGCACTGTGCCTGGGTATATCCCTTGGGTGGGGACTATTCTTGAAACCCACGGGGCTTCTCAATCCATCCCACAGTTTCACATGAATTCTGGTCAGTATGAAACATGGTTTGTGTCTAATGTCAAAGGAGAAAGATGAGCCAACAGAGCTTAAATGGCATTTTTCCTTCTCTGATAAGATTTGTGCTTAGGGACCCTCTCATCACCGAGTGCTGCAGGTAGTCCCCACCAGCCAGAGAGCCTGGAGACTGGGGAGTGACACGAGTCCTTGGGATGCTGCCAGCTGCTCTAGGGCCCATCTGATGCGCTCATGACTGACTTTCTTAAAGATAGCAGCTCATGTGTGCTTTGTGGCCAGACTCATAACTGTGGTTCTTCTCGAGCCCCTGGGCCTGGCTCTGGCCTGCTGGTTCCTGTCTGCTGCTGCCTTTGTCTTGGGGCTTCTCCACTTTCTTCAGTCAAAGTCAAGGTTTTCTAGGTCTCTTTTCTAGTTTATTCCTGTTTTGCTGGATCGTATTATCTTGTAATAGTTTCCTTGAAATTAGTTTCATTATGCAAAATTTCTTTTTGAATAAGTGGTTATAATTTGCTTTTATTGGAAGTGTATGTTTTTTTAGTTTAAATTAAGATTGTATTATTATTGTGGGTGTATGATGTGTCATGTATGTGCATGGCTGTGTCTGCCATGGTGGGTGTGTCGAGGTCAGAGGACAACTTTTCAGGGTCAGTTCTCTCTTTCCAGCAGGGGCTCCAGGGATATAACAATTTCTCATTTGAAAAAATAAAATAACAAAAGTCTCTTAGTATTCTTTAAATTGTTATAATTTGTGTAATATACAGGATAAAAATCAAGATATTCTGTTTAAAACCTCAAAAGTTACTAATTGTAGGGAGACCTTAGCTGAGCCTGGGCTGTTCATGGCGCTCTGTTCTCCCTGCAGGTGATCCTTATGTCAGCCACCATCAACTGCAAGGAGTTTGCAGACTACTTTGCTGTTCCCATTCAGAACAAGATGAATCCTGCGTATATTTTTGAAGTGGATGGCAAACCACATGCTATTGAAGAGTATTATCTTAATGATCTGGAGCACATTTATCATAGTGGGGTATGTTGGAGTGCACGGGTTCTTTGAGAGTGGATGGACTTTGGTTTTTTTATTTGCTTGCTTTTTTTTTTTTGAGACAGGGTCTCTGTCTTTGTTCTCCATTGCTGTGACAAAACACTCTGACCACTACCAACTTGGGGAGGAAAGGGTTTATTTATCTTACATCTCCCGGGTCACAGTTCATCAGGGAGCCCAAGGTAGGAACTCAGGGCAGAAACCTGGAGGCAGGAGCTGGAGCACAGGCCATGGAGGAACGCTGCTTACTGGCTTGCTCCCCTGGCCCCTGCTCAGCCTGCTTTCTTATGCAACAGAGGCCCACCTGCCCAGGGGTGGCACCACTCACAGTGGGCTGGGCCCTCCCACGTCACTCATCAAGAAGATGCCCCTCAGACATGGCCATAGGCCAGTCCAGTAGAGACAATTCCCCAATTGAGGCTCCCTCAACCCAGGTGTGTCAAGTTGACACTAAAGGATCCAGCACAGTTTCCCTGTAGTCCCAGCTGTCCTGGAACTCACTATGTAGACCAGGCTAGTCTTGAACTCACAGAGATCCGCCTGTCTCTGCCTCCGAGTGAGTGCTGGGATTAAAGGCGTGCGCCACCACACCCGGCTGGACTTTGGTTTTTGACCAAACCTGAATTCCCTTAGGTTGCAAGACCGTTTTTGAATTTGGTGTCAGAGTGACAGATGGGAGGGAAGGGAGTTGAAAGAAAATAAAAGGAAGAAACTACTAGGTTCTTGTGACGTGTGAGCATAGTAAGTGTTCCCATCACCCCAATTTATGAAAATTGAGACCAGCTTTATACCAGATTGATGTGGAAAATGAAGTTGTCAGGTTTTGGTCATTATAAAATTGTAGATTTGCTTGAAGATGGGTGGTCATTTTACTTTAGGAACGATTTTGATTACATTTGTAGTATGAGGTGATTGACTTAGACCTGGAGGTGACTGTCTGCAATGGTGAGGAACTGGGGACATTTTCATACAAGGCCAAGGTGGACTTAAAGTTGCTTTCATGTGTGTGACTGCCTCCTTCTGATCCTTCTGAGGATGTGCTCAGAGGTAGAGGGCTTGTCCAGCTGGTGTGAGACCCTGGGTCCATCCTCAGTGCCAGAAACAAACCAAAGGAGTGAAACTTCCCTCACATTTCCTTTTTCCTTCCTATTTACCCAGCAGACCTCCCTTCTCTTCCCATAAGAGACCGCTCTTAGCGATTTCTTAGGAATTCTTCCACACATATTTAGGCTATCCGACAAATACAAACCGGCCTTTTCTTCTTCCCACCGAAGTGGTAGTATTCTGTTCTCACCTAGTTCCCCCTAGCTTTATGCATCTTTTTGTGTCAGTACACGGTTTCTCTGATTTCCTTTTCAGGGCTGCATGCCGCTCCGTTGTTGAAGCTGCACTCTAGCCAGTCTTCAGTAGTTCTGGTCTTAGTGCAGACAGTGCTGCAGTGAGTAGCAGCCCTGTCATTGTGCACACGGGGTAGGATCGCTTTATAGGACAGTTTCTCAGCCTTATTGGCATGTTGGCCTAGATAATCCTGTGTGGTCAGGGTGTCCTATCCTTTCAGGATGCTTCTTCTTGGCTTTCGCCACTAGATGCAAGCAGCACCTCTCACCCTTCTCCACTATGACAACCGGAGATGGTCCTAGACAGTACCAGGCGTCTGACGGGAACCTCTCTGTCAGCTGTGCCTTCCTGGAGCACATGAGCCTGGAAGGGGATTGCTGTGTCAAAGAATACATATGTGTAGTTGCAATTTGATGAATGTGACCAAGTTGCTCTGGGTAGGAGTTTAGCTTTTATGAAAAACATTTGTGATGTTAAACAGCAGTTTCTACTAAAATGAGGTGGCTGACCAGGTTTCACCTGACATCAACATTTAGGCACTTGCTTGTGGATGTGTTAAGGAGGGAGGGTCAACTGTGGTATGTCTGTGGGTCTGTTCTGTGAGGCCTTGTGGTTGGACCAAATCATCTTCCTGGAATCCAGGGCCCTGTTGCTGATGGTGAGTTCTGTTCAGCTGTTTGAAGGCACTTAGATTTACCATTATTTACCACATAGCCCATCTTTGCCCATGCTATGGACACAGTGTTTCACTGAATGAACAGAAGAATAAATATACAGACTGAACTATATACTGATTTTTGGTTTGTCTTTTTTGGGGGGTGGGGTGCTAGAGTTGGAACTCAGGGGACTTCTCTAGCTAAGCATGTGCTCTGACTCCCAGATCCTGTGTATTTCTGTTAACATGTGAGCATAGCATTTTGTGTCTATTCTGTCACATAGCTTTCATCATCAGAGGACTTCAAGTTCAACTTCATCATTCCTACTGCCATCTTCATACCATCTCATGCTGTTCAGTGCTACAAGGGAGAAGCACTTCTGTGGAGCTCAGTCTTTCTGCCTGTTTGTCTGTGTGCCTCCTCTGTGAGGGCTGTGTCTGGCCCACTGTGTGTCCCCTCTGTGAGGGCTTTGTCTGATCCACTGTGTGTCCCTTCTCCTTGAGGGCTATCTCTGACCCACTGTATGTCTCTTCTCTATGAGGGCTCTGTCTGATCTACTGTGTGTCCCTTCCCCTTGAGGGCTGTGTCTGACCGACTGTGTGTCCCTTCTCCTTGAGGACTGTCTCTGACCCACTGTATGTCTCTTCTCTGTGAGGGCTGTGTCTGACCCACCGTGTGTTCCTTCTCTGTGAGGGCTGTGTCTGACCCACTGTGTATCCCCTCTGTGAGAGCTGTGTCTGACCCACTGTGTCTCCCCTCTGTGAGAGCTGTGTCTGACCCACTGTGTCTGCCCTCTGTGAGGGCTGTGTCTGGCCCAGTGTGTATTCCTTCTCTGTGAGGGCTGTGTCTGGCCCAGTGTGTATTCCTTCTCTGTGAGGGCTGTGTCTGACCCACTGTGTGGTGTCCTCCTCTCCTTCCTGGGTTTTCTTTCTGTTCCCCTTTTCTTGCTCATGTTTAAACACAGCTGCATTCTTTCATCTTGAGGAACATCCTCCTCAGATCCCAAGTTTCTCTGCAGCTTTTCCCAGCCTTTGTCTGGAGGCTCAGTCTCTGCTTCTCTAGCTCCCAGAGTGCTTGGTTGTCCTGTGTGACTGCTGACTGCCCCCTTAGGCCCAGTAGTCTCCTAAGCCTTGGCAGATAGCTGCCATAGCAAGTGGTATTCTAAGGGCACATCAACCCTAAGGCGCAGAGGTATGGTACTTCCACGTCCTAGTAGTTCCTGTGCATGAAAGTGTTAGCATCTCAGAGTTCCTAGAGGCAGGGGTTTGACAGAGTGGTGGAAGGCACTGGCTTTGGGGTAGGAAACAACTCCTAAGTGCCTAGCCTTTGATGCAACTATGCCTTAAAAATAGGTTTCCTGCCAAACATTCTGTGTCCTTTTTTGGGTTCTCTTATCTCATCCATGCTCCCAGTGACTGGGCGAGGTGACCAGTGACTTTAGCACTGTACATGTTATGTGTCTCGGGTAGTGCTTGACCCAGCAAGTGTTCAGGTGGCTGTAAATGGTGTTCTTTTCATTGGTTTTTCTGAGTGAGGTCTGCAGGGTGAGTCACCTATCTAACCATTTCCTCCGGACTCTGGTTCGGGTTCTTTTTTCTCTATTGTTTTCAGCTCCCTCCCTATCGTCTGGAGGAGCCAGTGATAACGAAGGATATCTATGAAGTTGCCGTGTCTCTAATTCAGATGTTCGATGACCTGGACATGACGGAGAGCAGGTAAGAAACCTTCCAGCTGCACTTCAGCGTGTGCCTTGAAGCATTTGTCACACATTGGAGACTTCTTGGGGTTTTACAGTGTTAAGATGAAACTGTAGACACTTTGGCTTGTTTGGAGCCAGTGTCTAGCTGTATAACCACAGGGTGTTCTCACATGGCAAGTGCTGGGACTAAAAGTGTGTGCCTCCATACCAGGCTGTGGGTACTTTTTCAGCAGTCACTGTCTACAGTGTTTTGGAAGTGTTTTACTGGAAATTTCTACTTAAAGGAATCAAACCCTTGCTGAGTACAGCTTTAAGACTTTTCAAACTTTTAAAAGTTTTATTATTTTTATTTTATGTGTATGCGTGTATTGCCTGCATGTAAGTAAGTACACCTGTGTTGTGCAATGCCCGTGGAGGTCAGAAGAGGCTGTCGGATCCCCTAGGACTGGTGTTACAGACAGTTGTTAGCTGCCATGTAGGTGCTGGGATTTGAACCTGGGTCTTCTGCAAGAACAACCAGTGTTCTTAACTGCTGAGCCACCTCTCCAGCCCCAAGACTTTTTTAAATTTTTTAAAGCTTGGATTGGAGCCAGAGATGGGAGGCTTTTCCAGACATGTGGAGTCACATGGCTTTTTGTCTTTGTTTCAAAGACACATTCCTGACACCCAGAGAGCTCCAACTGTAATCCAGCCACTCATTCTTTTACCTTGTTTTTTAAAAAAAACTTGAGCTTTTTTTTCCCTTCAGGACAGCTTAGGTTCTGAGTGCTGGTTAGAGTCTGTAATTAAAAATGTACTCTATTATTGAAATTTTAGGGTTCTAATTCTACAGCAGTTCGTAAATAGTGCTTACTATCCTAGAACAACAAGTAATGAGAATGTAGGTTCTCCATCCTTAGATTAAAGAAGCTGTATTGCTGGGTGGCTTTTCTTCTACAGTCCTTAGATGGACACCCCCAAACGGCCTTCCTGGGTTGTGAATTTGGACTTTTCTTGGCTCATGTTCATTTTTCACACATTATACACTTCAAGGAAGCTGTTGGTTGTTCTTAGTTTTTATTTGGCTAAAAAATTCTTTTATTTCACTCTCCATTCTTTGCTTTAAAACATTTTAAAGCAGTATGGTGGTGCATGTCTATAATTCCAGTACTGAATCACAGAGATTCAGAGACAGGGGGATCTCCGAATTGAGACCAGCCAGGACGATGTTGTGGATTATGACTCTGAATTGAGACCAGCCCGGACTATGACCCTTTTTTAACTAAATAAGTAAACAAAATAGTTAAAATTTCATGTCTTTGGGCTTGGAACAATCTTACTCAGTTGTAAAGAGTTTGCCTCAAAAGCATAAGGACCTGAGTTTGATTCCAAGAACCCACATAAAAAAAAAAAACACAAACCAGGCATGGTGGTGTGTGTTTGTAACTCTAACTGGGCAAGTCGGGACAGGGGATCCCTGGGGCTCACTGGCCAGCCTAGCCTGATTGGTGAGCTCCAGGCCAGTGAGAGACCCTGCTCAGAGGAGGTGAATGGAGTTTCTAAGAATAACACCCAAGGTTGTCCCCTGGCCTTTGCCCATGCATGAACATACGCTCACACCCATGTACACATACACATGAATAAATAAAAAATTCATGTCTTTACTGTATATGTAGCATGTTGCTTTGAAGTATCCATCAGTAGCTGCAGGTAGTAGCTCTCATTCCTGATGTGACCAGTGCTGGCAGGTGCAGCTCAGCTGCTGTCTCTTGAGTGCTTGGGACCAGAGGTGTTTTTCACAGTCTTCTGAGAACCTGTAAATGCTCCAAACTCCAAAATGTTTTGAGGCTCAAAGTAAAGTACCCAATTTTGGAGCATTTCAGATTTTGGGTTCTTAGAGTAGGACTCTTCCACCTGTATGCAGTTCTAGGTTGTGGTGTGATGCTTATGCTGTCTCTGTGATTTTGTGTGGACAGTGTTGCTGAGCTATATATGCAGCAAAGTGCACTAGGTTTCCCCACTAAATTTTGGTGTTATTTTCCCATAATCTTCTGGCTTCTGCCACTCTAGTGATAAATGACATTTTGGTCTGATGGCATCTTGTAGATGAATGTGTCTTTTTGCTCTCCCTAACTGTCAGATGCTCTTTATCTTTGATGACCTGCAACCTCACTGTTGGGAGTAGGTGTGGATATCTATTTATTTATTTTTCTTGTGATAGAGTGGGCTCACCGAGTCTCAGCACTGGTGTTTTCTGTGCTGCCCAGCAGCCTCCCATCCAGTTGTGTTAGCTTCCACTGACCATCTTGTCTGAGTCCTCACATCTGCTGTGTTCTAACTGCTCTTTTTCCACATTCCCTCAGATGGTTCCACAAGGAACCATCTTCCTTTTCTTCTGCCTCTTCTTTTTCTTTTTTAAAGAAATGTCACAGTGAACTCATAGATTTTTCCTCCTTTTCAAGAGACTTGTCATGTACACAGTAAAAAAGAACAAGGATGTGCAGAGAGCTCCCATAGACCGCCTCACCCCACACATGCACAGCCTTTCCCACCACAGCAACCTACTCCAGAGCTGTGAGTTTGTCACCCAGAGTCTTATTTACACAGGTCTGGTTCTGTGCTGCAGGACCTGGGTTTTGACACCTGTGTGATAGTATCTGTCTGCATTTCAGTGTCAGGTGATTTGACACATAAGATCCTTGTGCACTCCCTTATTCATTGCTGCATCCCTCATCCCTTCATCCTCCCCTTCCTCCCTCTATCCTCCCCTCCCTCCCTCCATCCCTCCCTCATCCTGCCATCTCTCATCCATACCTCATTGCTCCATCCATCATCCCTCCATCCCTTATCTCTCCATCCCTCACCTCTCCATCCCTCACTCTCTATCCCTCCATCCCTCATCCCTCCTTCCCTCATCCCTCCATCCTTCATCCCTCCATCCCTCTTCCCTCCATCCCTCATTCCTCTATCCCTCATCCCCCATCCCTCATTCCTTATCCCTCATCCCTCCATCCTTTCATCCCTCATTCCTCATCTTTCATCCCTCCATCCCTCCATCCTTCATCCCTCATCCCCAGCCCCACAGATGTCTTAACAGTGACATTATATGGCCTTTCCTCATTGACATCTTTACTTGAAATACCCATTAAGGTTCTTCCTTGTCTTTTTATGGCTTGATAAGCCAGTTTTTATTTTAATTATTCTATATGTGGCAAATGCATGTGTATACATTGGAGGCCAGAGGCTGATGTTGAGCATCTTTCTTGATTGCTCTCTGTTGTTGTTAATTATCATTTGAGACAGAGTCTCACTATGTAGTACTGATAGGCCTGGAACTTGCTATGTAGACCAGGCTCGCCTCAAACTAACAGATTACCTGTCTCTCTTTTCCAAGTGCTGGGATTAAAGGTGTGTACTACTGTGCCTGCCTCCACTGTGGTTTTTGGTAGCATCTCTCACTGACTCTGTGCCCTCCTTTGTCCATCTTCTCAGAGCTGGGATTAAAGGTGTGTACTACTGTGCCTGCCTCCACTGTGGTTTTTGGTAGCATCTCTCACTGATGCTGTGCCCTCCTTTGTCCATCTTCTCAGAGCTGGGATTACAAGCACATGCCGCCACATTCAACATTTTCTCTCATGGGTTCTGGGATTTAATTCAGTTCATGCGTGCAAAGCAAACACTTTACCAACTCAGCTATCTCCCCAGCATGCATTTTTTTGTTTGGTTTGTTTAGAGACAGGGTCTCAATTTGCAGCTTTGGCTGGTCCAAACCAGCCTATATAGACCAGGCTGGCCTTGAACTCAAAATGATCCTCCTGCCTCTGCCTCTGGAGTGCTGGGATTACATGCTCATGTTGCTACACCTGGCGTGTGTATGTAGGTGCTGGGGTTTGAACTCAGGCCTTGCAAGGCAGGTGCTTTACTGATGAGCCATCCCCCTAGCTCTTTGGATATGTAGTTTTAGAGACAGTCTTCCTATGAATCATAGGCTGCCCTTGAATTTCATGGATTTTCATTTGGATATTTATGTGATTGAATCCCCATAATTTTTAGATATGTAGTATTTTTTTTTTGGTCTTTTTTTTTTTTTTTTTTTTTGAGACAGGGTCTCCCTGTAGCCCCAGGTGTCCTGGAACTCACTATGTAGACCAGGCTGGCCTTGAGCCTCTGCCTCCTGAGTGCTGGAATTAAAGGTGTGCGCCTCCATGCCCGGCTTCAAATCTTTTTTCTTTTCTTTTTTTCAGTCTTTTTGAAGCAGGGTCCCCCTGTGGCCCCAGCTGTCCTGGAACTCACTATGTAGAGCAGGCTGGCCTTGAACTCACAGAGATCTGCCTGCCTCTGCCTCCCAAGTGCTGGGACTATAGGCATGTGCCACCACACCCAGCTTCAAATCATTTTTATATGTCAATTTTCATTTAACATTTTCCCTTTGATCCAGTGGTTTTCGCCCAAGTGCTGGGGATTAAACCTGGGTCTTTGCACTTGTCAAGCACATGCCTTACTCCACTGAGCTGTACCTCCAACTTTTTTTTTTTTCCTTGGTTGGTTGTGTTTTTGAGACAGGGTCTCCCCGTAGCCCCAGCTGGCCTGTAACTCACTATGTAGACCAGACTGGCCTTGAACTCACAGAGATCCGCCTGCCTCTGCCTCCTAGTGCTGGATGCACCACCATGCCTGACTCCAGCCTATTTTTATACATTGATGTTGATTTTGAATCCTGCAGCTCACTGAATCTACTAGTTCTACTAGAACCTTTTTGGACTCTGTGTGTGTTTGTGTGTGTGTATACATGCACATCTGCGTGTTTGTGTGTGTGTTTGTATGTGTACTGGTGTTGTCACTCAGGCACCGTCTACCATTTGAGACAAGTTCTCTCACTGGTCTGTGACTGGCCAAGCAGGCTAGGCTAGCTGCCAGCAGGTCCCAGAGGTTTGCCTGTGTCCACCTCCCAGTGCTGGGATTACAGGGATGTGCTACCATGCCCCAGCTTTTTTCTGTGGGTTTGACATGTTTCTTTCTCCTCCTTCGTAGTTACTGCTCCCAGGCTACAGGCTGGCCTGCCTTTGTGTGCTTTCCTCCCTTGTGCCCCTAACATTGACTCTGAACAGGCACTTCATGTACAGCCCCAGCTCCTTACCCTGTCTGTTCCTTTTAGTCTTACTGCTTAACTGCAGGGCCTCTTGTTCCCTTGCTTGTCTGACTCCCCATCCAGGAAGGGCTAAGCTCCAGATTAAGGCAGAGCTCTCCTGTGATTCCTGCTATCCCCAGACTGCACAGAGGATCACATGGCATGCAGGGGTGGTAGGGCCCACAGGTTTGTGGAGGAGAAGGTTTTTCACACAGAAGCAAATAAAGTGGTAAGGAGGTGCCTGCCAAATTGAGATCTTACTCATGCTTTGTAGTAGTAATGTACACTGTGATAAAGTTTGCTTATAGTAATTCCAAGTGTTTTATGCCTTGGGGTTTTGGATTATAGTCACTGAGTTTCCAGGAAAACTTTTGCAGATAGTGTGTCTTACAGGCAAAAGCAATGGAAGTTAAGAGTCTTGGATCTTGGCTGGCTCATGTGTTCTCTGTGCTATCTAAGCTGAGGAACAGCACCTGACCTGACCTCACCTGCAGGAGCTTTCTTGGGCAAACCCAGTCATATCCAGGTTCTCAGGCAGCAGGGCTCTTCAGCCTTGAGTCATACTTGTGTACCTCATTTTGACAGGAACAAGAGCTGGTCGGGGCCGCAGTCTGTGTCGGAGCGGAGCAGCGTGCTGGTGTTTTTGCCAGGTGTGGATGCTACCATTTTGTGACTGGGATGTTAACACTCTGGGCAGCGTATATTTTGAAAACTGGTATTCGTTCCTGTTCTCTTCAACATAGAACGTGAATAGCGAGACTTTCATTTTGACTTCTTAAAAGATTTCATGGCCAGGCGTGGTGGCGCATGCCTTTAATCCCAGCACTCAGGAGGCAGAAGCAGGCAGATCTCTGTGAGTTTGAGGCCAGCCTAGTCTAGGTAGTTCCAGGCTAACTGGGGCTACAGGGAGACATGTCTGAAAAAAAAAAATCTAAAATGAGGTGAACACTATTGAAACTGCTAAACACTGCCCCAACGAAACGTTCAGAAGTGATACTGTTGTACATGTAGGTTTGTGGTCTTTCTGCTACAGGCTAACGTAAATTCCGGCTTGGGTATATGTTTGTATATTTCACTAACTGACTCGTTTTGAGTCATTCTGTGTTAGCGTTTTCAGGACTTCTCTAGTAAGATGCCACAAATTGGATGGCTTAGAACCACAGTGATGTGTCTTTAAATTATACTGTCAGAAGGCTGGCACTCCTTTCAGGCACTGGATCTTTCTAATTCTGTGTCCTCAGGCTTTTGGGGCTCCTTGGCTTGTGGCTGTACCAGTCTGTACTGTTCCACACCTGCTGCCACCATGTGGCATCTCTGTGACTCTGGTCCCTCCCAGCTTCTTAGGAGGGCAGCAGCACTGTTGGATAAAGGCCCAGGCTACTCAGTCAATCATGACCTCACCCTAGCTGATTCTGTTCACAATGACATTTCAAATAAAGTTACATTCTGAGTTACTAGGGTTATAACATCACTGTAATTGGGGGGACACAACTGAACTCATACAAGAGTCAAATGTTGTTAATTGAGAATAAGGCAAAAGCACATGCAAATGTTAAGTCATTAGACATTTTCAAAGCTATTTAAAAGGATTTGGCATATCTCTGTGAGCAAGTCACAATGTAAACCACATTCACCCCTCCTCCCTTGGTCCCAACAACAAAGTGACCTACTGCAGTCTGGGAAACCAGTGAGTTTATTGGGCTTACTTTCAGAGCAGTGAGTGAGGGTGTCCCCCCACTCAGGCTTCACTGTAAAGTCTTCACCCAAGCATGGATAGTGGCTTCCCCATAACCACGTAAAATGGTGAGAGGACCTCCCCTAGACTTCCCCAATCTATATACTCTTTGCCCCTTCCTCAGGCCACTTGCAACTAGGGCCACCTGATTGGTTGGGAGGTATGGCTGGACTCTCACGCATGGCCCTGTGACTCTCCCTGCCCCTCCCTCCCTTCCTTGCTGGGGCTTGAACAGTTAACAGTCTGAGACAAGCAGGTACAGCCAAGCTTGGAAGATGGCTCCTGTCTGTCAGAGGACAGTCTTATACAACAAATTTTTAAAAGTAGCGTTATAGTTTTGTATTCCTGGGGATCAAAACCAGGGCCTTATTCATGTTATGTAAAAACACTGCTACTGAGTTACACCCTGGACCAAATTTTTTGTTTTGCTTTGTTTTTAAATCTTATTGAGCGTTTCATACATGCATATAAGGTGTTTTGATCAAATCCATGCCCTCTCCCTCCCCTTCAACACCTGTATCTCCCCATCACTTTTTCTGACAACTTTGTGTTCTCTCTCTGTCTCTGTCTCTCTCTCTCTCCCCCTCCTTCCCCTTTCTTTATGGGGCTTTTTGCTACTCTAACATTCCCCCCTCTGAAGAGGTAACCCTAAAATCTTTTAGGGATTAGATAAGAGCTCCCAAGTACTTTTGACATTTTTGTCTTTTGGAACAGAGTATGTTGCTAAGAGGCCCAAGGACATTTTGACTTTTAGCCAAAAAACTGGCTACTTTTCTTTGGAGTCTTTTTACCTTAAATGCCTAGCCAATTCCTACCTCCTGTTCTTACCACACCATCCTCTGAATAGGTTACCTAAATTGCCAACAGGGAATCGGGACCCAGACTGCTCTGGCTTTTTCCATGCTAAACAGGGACTCTGGGTAAGGCAATTGGAGTACTCCTTCAGTGGGTCTATCAAAAAGACTCCCAAATTACATAACTCTTATGATCATGTGGAGGCAAGATCCAGGCGCTCTCAGGTGGGTCCCCTGATTTCTCAGCCCCTATGCCAGAGGGAGGCTAGAACCAGGTACCTTGTTTGGCTTTCTTTTGAGATAGGGTCTTGATATAGCACAGGCTGGCTTTAAACCCAAGATCCTCTTGCCTCCACCTCCCAGATGCTGAGATTTTAGACATGAGCTACCATGTCAGACTGCAAAAAAATTTTTTGATAGGGATAAAAATAAATGTGCAGTTTATTCACATGGCCAACTCTGACCAACAGTTACTGCTCTGGCAAGGAAAACAATGGGAAAATGTAGATAGTTGAAAATAATTTTGAGTTACTGCTAGATAATGTCATAGTGTATTTCTGCTTATAATTCTGCTATATTTAGGTGAAAAGGATAAAAAGTCAAAATGAACTGGTAAGCTCTTTTATGAAAAAGTTGTCATTTTGTCTTTGGATAAATCTAGTCAAGGTTGTAAAACACCTGCACAGTGAAAACTTTAAGACACTTAGAAGTTGAAGACACCAAGAGATGGAAAGACCACCCATGCTCATGAATTAGGATTAATATTACGAAAATGGCAATTCTACCAAAAACAATCTATGGATTCATTGCAATTCTCATAGAAATTCTAATGCAAATTTTCATAGAAATTGAAAAAAAATCTTACAATTCATATGGAAACACAAAAGACCCAGGATAGCCAAAGCAGTTTCAAGCAACAAAACACTGCTGGAGGGATCACCAACCCTAATTTCAGGTTAGACTCCAGGGCTACAGTAATGAAAACAGTGTGGTACCAGTATAAAAACAGACACATTCATCAGCAGAATAGAGGCCAGAAATACACATTGGAGAAAAGACAGCATTTTCATCAGATGTGCTGGTCAGATTAGATAGCTTCGTGTACAAGAATGAAACTAGACCCTATCTCTCACACTAAAACTCCAAATGAATCAAAGACCTCAACATAGGACCTGATACTCTGAATCTGACAGAGGAGAAAGTAGGGACTACACTGGCACTTACAGACATTAGGAACGGACTTCTTTGAAAGGACCCCAATAGCTCAGACATCAAAATCAGCAATGATTTGATGAGATCAGCAATGATGAGAATTAGCAATGATTGAGAAAGTGGAGCTCAGTAAGCTGAAGTTTCTGCACAGTCAGAGTGGCTAAGATAAAAATGACAGCATGCTGGTGTGGATGTGGGGAAAGGGGAACACTTATTCATGGCTGGTGGGACTGCAAACCAGTGCCGCCACTGTGGAAATTGGTGTGGAGGTTCCTCAAAAGGCTAAAATCAACCTGCCATATCCATCTGCCAGCAAGAAGTGAAAACAGCCTAGAAGTCTATCAACTGATGAAAGGATAATGAAAATGTAGCTCATATACACAATGGGATATTACTAAGGTATTAAGGAAATTGAAAATTGAAATTATAAAATTTGTAGGGAGATGGATGGAGCTGGAAACAGTCACCTGAGTGAGGTCATTCAGACCGAGAAAGACGAATGTTTCATATTCTCTCTCATATGTGGATGTTAGCTTTGAATCTGTAGATGTGTGTGTTTGGACTGGGGTGCCCATATAAGGCAAGAAACTAGTAAGAGTTCATGGTGGGGGATTTCAAAGGAAGGGAGGTAGAAGGCAGGAAGTGTGAAGGGACACAGGGGGCTAGTGGAACAGGAAAGGTTAAATGGGGCTGGTGATGGGAGGGCAGGACAGAGGGAGTAAGGGAGGGATGACCAACATCACAGACCTTTGAAAATTCCCTATGGAAACCTACTGTAGAAGCTTCCTAATACATGTATCTATATATGCATATGGATAGATATGGGGTTTAATTATTTTATGTGTATGAGTGTTATGCCTGCATCTGTGTAAGTGCACCTGTGTTGTGCATTGCCTGCAGAGGACAGAAGAGGGTGTCAGAATCCCTGGAACTGGAGTTATGGATGGTTGTTAGGCACCATATGGGTGCTGGAATTTGAACCCGGGTCTTCTACAAGAACAACCAATGCTCTTAACTGCTGAACCATCTCTCCTGCCCCATATATGGAGTTTAAATGGAGTTACCCTATAATGGGACAGTGCCTCCCCCAGACACCATTGGCCTTATCAAATAAAAAGCCCAGTGCTAGGCATGGGTTATCTTTTTTGGAATTGTTGGTCAGTGGAGTCCCACAGACCCTGCTCCAACATTATAGGCTATTGCTGTTGCTTTTGGTTACGCTCTAGAACTTGGTGGTAAGACCGTACTGATGAAGACATCACATATTGAGTCACAGGATGTGGAGAGGTTAGGCTGGTATGGACCTGGAAGTTTCATCTCTATGCAAGCTTTCCTAGTACTGAAAGACTATGCACACAGTGGGGAATGATAGTTGTTAACCGACATACACAGCTGTGAACCTCATGAGCTACAATAGTGATTGGCCTGGAAAGACATGCCCACTGGTGCAGTCATGGCATGCGTGTTATAGGAATAACCAAGTACCTTTGATTGGATTTAAATCCACTCCACAAGATGGAATTTATGCTTGGTACCATTAACTTGGCCCAAAACCTGTAGCTGACTCAGTCATGGGCCTAGAGGGGAATCTAGTAGTAGTATTCTCCCAGATGGACTAGTGATGACTGTCGGATCAGTGCTTATCTTTATACCCATAGAGTAGTGCACCTCTCAACCCTCAGGAGAGGAGCTTCTTTTTGGAATAAATGCAGAGAATAAGAGATTATGGCACGCCTAACCCTCAGTGGGACACCTGTATCACACCCTTCTCTCCAAGGATCATCGTGGAAGAGGAGGTGGAAAGATTTTAAGAGTCAAGGTGGGGGTAGACTACAACAGAACTGTTTTCTGGACACAGTGGGGAAGTTGCACATATGAACCCACAGTGGTTGTGACAGCGTGTTTGAGACCTGTGCAAGCTCAAGCCTGACAAAATCCCAACTTGGAGGGGGATGTGGGCAGGAAGTCCCCCCCTTCAGGGAACTATTGGCAATGATAACTGCTGGGAGAGGGAGAGTCTGTTTTCTTTAAGGGCACAACCCTTGGTAGGCTCCAGGGAATGGACCCACACCCGAGATATGGGCAGCACAAATTGGACTCTAGACTTAAAAGAAAAGGACACAAAGTTGAGTGGGTAGGTGGGTAGGGGTGGATCTAGGAGATGAGAGGTGAAGGTGGTCAAAATACATTGTATAGAATGCTCAAAGAATTAAATACAATTTAAAAAATCGACTTCAACAACCAGAGCACTGGAATCACCCCCGACGCTATGCTCTGCTTGGCCCTTGTTCATGGTGCATATCGTCAGTTATGTCTGTCGTTGATAATTTTGCTTATTGCTTATTATTGCTTTCTGCTCTAGGATGGGAGTCCTGGGGAGCAGGGATCTTGGCTATATTCAGTGTACATTTGCAGGGCCTGGTACAATGTGTGCAGTAGACCTTTGGTGCATCTCTGTGAACTGAATAAAGATGTAAGGAACATAAGAAAGAAAAAAAGTTGTCGTTTTAATTGACAGGTTAGATGTTAGCAATAAAGTAACATTTGCTTTTTCCCCTTCTTCCTCCAGGTCTGGGTGAGATAAACTATATGCATGAGCTGCTCACAAACATGATTCACAAAAGGTGTGTTTGAAATGAAGCAACTTCATCTTGCTTTCAGAGCACTGCATTGATTATGCCCTGCTTAATTTTAATCACCTCAGTGAATAGTTACTTGGTTTTGTAGCTGATGTGCATCACGTGGTATTTTATCTCGGTGCTTTGTTTCTTAGGTTGCAGGTCTATCCACTCCATTCCAGTGTGACTTTAGAAGAACAGAACAATGTATTTTTAAGTCCTGTCCCTGGGTACAGAAAGGTAGGAGGGCTGCGAAGACACGGTCTGAACACATACTCTTCATGCTGATACTTGGACCCCTTTCCCAGCAGACACCTGCCAAGGAGCCACGTTGCAGCTTCATTTTGTGTGGGACTAAATCAGTTTGCTAAAAAGCTAAGATTGCTTGCTTTTTGAAACAGAGCATTGCTATGTAGCCCAGGCTGGCTGTGAACTTGCAGTCCCTTGCTCCAGCCTCCTGAGTGCTGGGGTCATAGGTGTGCACCATGGCCCTGCCCAGCAAAACTAAGATTTTCACTCTCTGAGTCCAGAGCACTGCTGCTAGTGAGTTTGATGCCTTTCGGCTATTCTCTGGCACCTCTCAGGCTTTGGGAGTGTTCTGGAATTCCTGGAACTCTTCTGATGACTTTGCTGCAGGCTGAGAGTGCAGTCCTCTGAGGTTGTTGGGTATTGTTACTGGGACTTGGAGCTCATGGTCTAAATTCTGACAGCCTTGAGAATGTTTGGAATTTTTAGGGCAGATTAGACCTTGAATGCTACTCCAGGTGCTTGGGGTGACAACCTTTGCTCTGGATTGGATTTACATGTGTTTCTTTGCTCTTGGTAATTCCACTACCTCTACCCTAAAGCTTCCACAACAGAGTCAGGAGTAGTTCCTTGACCATGTCCTGCCTGCTTCTTTTAAGCCCCTGGTTTGGCTCTGGCTGGTTTTCCATGCATCAGAAGCTCCTTGATAGAGGTGACCTGCATGAAACAGGAAGATGGTTACAGTTTTGAGCTCAGTCTATTTACACTAACGTCCAAGATTGAGACCCTTTTCTAACTACAATGCTGTCCACAACAGAAGGAAGATGCCAACACCTCTTGTTTAATGCTCCACAGATTATTCTGTCCACCAACATTGCAGAGAGTTCTGTCACAGTTCCAGATGTCAAATATGGTAAGGTCTTTCTCTGCTTGTCTCCCCATGAAAACTGTGGCATCAGCAGGCCTCCCTGTCCCCCAAGAGTTGTTCCCCTGCCCTCACCTTTCTCAGTGGTTTGGAAGAGACTCAGAGGCTCACAAGGGTCCTCCTGTCGTCCATCCTCTCAGCTCATGACTGCTTCCTCTAAGCATTCCTTCTCACTCAGGCAGGGCTGCCTCTAGGGAGTGCCAGGGCATTTCAGGGGGCTTTGTGGGAAGCTGAGCTTTGGGGCTGTCCTGGTAGGGTTCTGTGATAGAGAGGGATGCAGGTGCTGGGAGGGGCCCAAGGAGCCTCTGTTTCCGAAGGTAGCTTAGAAGGAAGCCACTCCTGCTCCGTTGTCTGGTCCTCAGTGTGTGTGTGCTTGGTAAGTAAGTGTGAGCTGATCACTCGTGAGTTTCCTGTGTTCATTAATTGTGTTTGAGAGCTCAGTGTATGACGTGAAGCCAGGGGTATGGTACCACGGCAAGTCAAACAAAGTCTGTGTCATCACAGTGACTACCTTCTGGTGGGAGACAGGAGTAGCGGATTAAAAACTGCAGTTTTATGTAGAGACATGCTACACAGGAAAAGACATCAGGAAAAGAGTTAGTGGCTCTTCGATAAGGTGACATGGGAATAGTTCGCTGAGACCTAAGCTGAAAAGTGAGCTGTGCAAAAATGTGATTCAAACATAAGGAACAGTTTAGGAGCAAGAAGGAACAATTGGGCAAATCCTCGGGGGAGAGAGTGGTGGCTAACGTGTGTTTTGTTTCTAGTAGCAGAAATCGTGGAGACAAAACACAAGTCATTCAGGGGTGAGTCAAAAGATGATAAGTGACACAAACAGATTGTGAGTTAGCAATAGTGAGCTCAGGAAGAGGCCAGGGAGGGCGGGGGCCGGGGCGGTTATTGTGGAAGGAAGGTCATGGCATCAGCAGGAATGGCCAGGGCAGCCTCTCTCAGAGGGGGCATGGGAGTCATGGTTGGTGTGGTCCTGAAACAGCAGAGGCAAGGGCTTCCAGACCAGGGCAAGAGAGGGGAAAGCCGTGGGGCTCTGGGTCACAGACACAGGGCCTCACAGGACTGCTTTGCCAGGTGAGGTGGAGAAGAGATCACGTGATCTAAAGTCATTTACCAGCATTGCTCTGGGTGTAGACTGGAGTGGGACAAAGGAGAGAGGACAGAAGCTGAGTTCAGAAGGTCCTGATACCTGGGTGAGAAGTGGTGGGTTTGAAGGGGAGCAGCCAAGGGAATGGAGGTATCCAGTGCTGGGTGGATTCTGAAGGCAGGAACAGAGATTTGCTGAGGTACTTTCTATGCAATTGTGATATGTAGGCTGAGGAGCCTCCAGAAGAAAGTACAGACTGACAGGAGCAGGCCAGGTAGGTTGCTGAAGACCACCAACGGTGGTGTGAGTCTGGAGAACCAGGGTCAGCAAGTGTTCAGTGCATGATGTCCAGATTGAGATAGCACCAGGATTTAATGGTGGGAAATGAAAGGGGAATTGCAGAGGGTGGCAGTGAGGCAGGAGGAGAGCCAGGTTAGCATATAATCTTGGAATCAAGGAATGAAGTAGGGAGGAGGTCAGGAACATACTTCAATCTAAGGGGTGGGGCAAGAGAACTACTGAAAACTGGCTTTCTGAATTCACAATTTTAATGCTGTCAGTGGCTTAGATAAGGGTGGTGGTGGTGAAGGCAAAACTGCCTACTTGCAGTGCACTAGGAAGGAAAGGGAGGCGGTGCTTTAGGAAGCATGGAGTTGGTTCTTTTGAAGGCTCTGCCATAGATGCAGCAGTTACAGGTGAGGTGACGCTGTGGGTGTGAGAACATATTCTTTCATACAGGGACCTGCAAGTGCTTTTGATGGGCGGGGTTGGGGGGAAGTGCCGTAGAGGATGACACTGGGTACGTGGGCAGCCAATTTATGGTCCCCTAGAGAAGGCTGATTGTGGAGGATGGAGGCAAGCAGGAAGGAAATGTGGCCTTGGAGCTTCCAGGGCGCCTATTGCCTACCCAGCACATAAAAGTTGTGGCCCTTTCTTGGTGCGGAGAGACAGAGTAGAAAAGACCTGGAATAGCCACGTGTAGGTGGCTGAGGAGATGGACAAGTATCTAGGAAGGAAGGGCCTGTGTGGTTTCCTCTTAGCACCAGGCTGCATGATGTTGGTATAGATCTGTCATCACGGGGTTGTGCTGGCATCAGAGGCTTGGACAGGGTGGGACATCGGGGAGGCTGAGCTCTGCCTCCATTGCTCCTAGACTTGAAGGTGGATGGTCTGTTATGAGGTAGCTAATAGGGAGGAGATGGAAAGCTCCAAGTCCCAACGGGGAGAAAGATGGCTGGGGTAGGGCTTCACCAGCAGGGAACAGAGGTAGGTGCTCTGGCTTGAAACTGGGATGGAGGAAGGAGTGCTGTGGCCTGTCAGGCTAGAGGGTGTGGTGACAGGAAGATGTTGCTGAGCAGGGTGGAAAGCAAGGGTGTTGGAGGGGAGTCTTCAAGGCCCTGAGAAATGATAGGCTCAGCACTGTTTTTGTTGTTCTTGAAATCACCAAAAGTGTATGAGGACATATGTCAGAGGACTGGGGAGCCAGATGTGGGGTGCATGCTATGTGGCACAGCCAGCACGAGGAGGACAGTGGCAGTGAGGAGGCACACTCAGCATGGAGGGGAAGACAGAAGCCAGTACTGTTTCTCCAGAGGACAGTTTCCTTCACAGGATAGGAGGTGCTGTCCAGGGGGGAACAGAGGTTACTTATCACCGGAGCCTAACAGATGAGGACCTGGAGGCTCAGAGAATTAAGCAACTTGTTCCACCTACTAGCAGTCACACAAGACAGGCATAGAGACAGAAATGAATGCAGGACATTGGCCTCTCTGCCCCACTTAACTCTTACTATTTCCTTGGAGTCACTGTCATCTTTTGGGTGATTATAGGCAGGCCCTTCATATGATACTTTGGGATTTACTTCTAGTCCTGATCTAGAAAGAGACCTCAGTTTTCTGTGGTAGGTGGTGGTGATCAGTTAGCATACTCCTAGAGGTTTCCACAAGCTTGCCAATTCCAACAGCTCCATGTTCACATTGTTTATCACTGGACAATGTTGTTACCAATGATCTCACGTTCGCATCGTTTTTATACTTTTTTTGAAATGCCAGTTATAGATTTTTGTCTGACCAGGACTCTGGTTTGTGATGAAGATACAAATTACCAGAGTCTGCGACTGAGTTGGGCCTCTAAGACCAGTTGTGACCAGAGAAAAGGTAAGACTTTCGTGGCAGAACACCCAGGCCACTGTGGGGCGCCCGGCCTGCAGGGTGCTCAGAGCTCGTCTCATTATCATTCTCACCCAGGTGTTTTCATCACTGGAACGTTTACTGCAACAAAACAGACAAAGCCCCTTGATCAGTTCTTCCCTTGAGGGAGATGCTGTTTTAGGCGTTTTCTTTCTTCATTTAGTTCTTGTGACAAATGGAGTTGGACATCCATTGTTAGTAATATTCCAATTTGAGATGGAGGGAACATAGTAACCACTCAAAAGTTCTCAGAGAGGTAGGGTTGAGATTTGACCTAGGAATCAGGCTTCAGGCCTCTTTCTGACTGCTGTGCTATCTCCTTTGCCTGAAATGCCTTGTGCAGAGAGGACTGAGCTGACGGAGAAACCATTTCAGCCTGGCCACAGAGTCTTATCAGAGTGAAAATCTGTATCAACCTGGGTGGTGGTGGGGGTGGTCAGAGTTAGGTGAGAAAGGAGCATTAAACAGTCATGTCACTATGTCTCACTTTTCTCCCATCCCTCCAAAAAAACTGCTTAGAAACATGACCAAAGGGACTGGGGAAATGGCTCAGCACTTAAGAGCATTGGCTGCTCTTGCAGAGGAACTGGGTTCAGTTCAAGCACCCACATTGTAGCTGACAGCTATCTATAACTCCAGTTCCAGAGGTTCAGACACCCTCTTCTGACCTCCATGGGCTTTGCATGACATGGGTGCACCTACATATATGCAGGCAAAATACTCATATGAAGTAAAAATAAGTCTTTAAATAAAAGAAAAATGGCTAGAAATAAACCCATAAACATGTTACAGGTGATCATCTGGGTCAGTCCTGGGTTATCCTTTGCTTGTTTCTTTTATCTTTAAAATTCCTATAATTAGAACAATGTTTGTCATCAGTTTTTCCCCTATGAGAAATTGAAAACTAGCAGGTAGAATCTGTGGACTCCTCCCCCTCAGCTCCCATGCGTGGTCTGAAGTGAGTCCCTCCATCAGTTCAGTCCTGCTGGGTTGGCCTCCTGTGGCTGCATTGGACCTGCATTCCTGTGTGGTAGCTTCTTGTGATGATTCCTGGCTGGAGCACAGAACAGCCCCAGTGCTGGGAGGGTCTGCCCTGCACTATCCCTGCCCCATTGTCTGTGCAGGCCCTCACCCTGCCTTCCACCTTGTAGATTTGTCATTTCCAAGAGGTTCCACAGTGGAGTCACACAACATATGGGGGCTTTGGAGAGTGACAAAAGTCCAGTCAGGCTGCTGAGGCTGCTGGGACCTCATTCCTTTGTATTACTGATCATATTCCATTGCGTGGCTACTGTCAGGGCACAGCGCAGCTGGGAATCTTCATGTTGCAGGTTTTTGTGTGACCCTGTTTTCATTTCTCCAGGGCAAATGTAATCACTGGGTGATGTGATTTTTATATACGTGTGTGTGTGTGTGTATTTGTAGTTTTCTAAGAATCAGCCCCAAACTGCTTCTGTAGTGGCCACAGCATTTTCCCCCCACCTCCCAAGAGTGAGCACCCCGCCTGCACATACACTGGCAGACGGCACCAGTTTTCCATTCTAACCATCAGTGGATGTGTTACACCACCCCATGTGATTCTGACTTGCAATTCTGTGATGGTTCGTACAGTTAAGCAGTTTTTAGGTTTGCTTACTATTTGTAGCTCCTCAGTGAATGCCTGTTTTTGTCTCTTACCCTTTTAATTTTTGAGTCAGGGACTTAACCATGTAGCCCTAACTGGCATTGAACTCACTGTATAGACCAGGCTGGCTTTGAACTTGGAGAGATCCTGCTGCCTCTGCCTCCCAAAGGCCGGAGTTACAGATGCCTGCCACCATGTCCAGCTTCTTAAGCCCATTTTTAAAATTGGATTCTTTGTGTTTTCACTGTCCTTTGCAAATGTCTCCTCTCATTCTCCTACAGGGTCTTTCGCAGAGGAAAAATTTCTAAGTGTCGTGGGCTCCGGTTTCCCAGTTTTGCCATTATAGGCATTATAGGCAATATGCGGAAGTTCTTTATGTAGCTCTTGGTCTCCGGACACTTTCCTTTTGCCTTCTTATAGAAGCTTTAGAGTTCTATGGGGGTTTTTGGTCTTTTTGAGACAGGGTCTCCCTGTAGCTCCAGCTGTCCTGGAACGCACTATGTAGACAAGGCTGGCCTCGAACTCACAGAGGTTCACCTGCCTCTGCCTCCTGAATGCAGGGACTGCAGGCGTGCGCCACCACGCCCGGCTATATTATGTTTTGTACTTGTATTATTTTGCATTAATTTCCATTTAGTCATTTGTGTGCTAGGTGTGTACTTTGAATCCAGGTAATTTCTCTACCTATGGATGTTCAGTGGCTCTGGAGAGAGCCTTCCTGTTACCTTGTGTCTGTTCTCTTGTGAGATGGTTGGTCAAGGTGTGGCCACAACAGGGGGAAGATGCAGGAGAGGCTTGGGGAAGTAAAAGTCACAGTACTCACAGGCAAGACAGGAGGTGCAGCCCACTAACAGGGCATGTGGGAGAGGTGCCTGCCAGTCTGCACAGAGGTGAGCGAGGGCAGGGCTGAGGCGAGGCCTTCACTGGACTTTCTGATGAGAAGACTAAGCAGGAGGATGGCTCAGGACTGGCTAGTTTGTGTAACTTTGGGGAGACATTGGATGATGGGGTGATTCCTTGCTGAGTGACACCTGGCCCTGATTCTATTTTCACAAAGGAACATTGCCTTCTAGGTGTTAGTCTTGGATTTGTTAATTAGTTCTAAGAAGTTTTTTTTTAATTATTTTTTAACTTAAAAAAATTATTATTTTTATTTTATGTGTATGCATGTATTGCTTGCATGTAGGTAAGTGTACCCGTGGTGTGCAATGCCTGTGGCAGTCAGAAGAGGTTGTCGGATCCCCTGGGACTGGAGTTATGGACAGTTGTTAGCTGCCATGTGGATGCTGGGATTCGAACCTGGGTCTTCTGCAAGAGCAACCAGTGTTCTTAACTGCTGAGCCATCTCTTCAGCCCTGAGGATTTGTTTTTACTCCACAAATGATATAGTAACACATAGGAGTGACAGTTTTTGTCACCGTATCCTTGGGCTGAACTTGGCTCTGAATTCTTTGAGTGTGCACGTGTTTAGTATAAAGCAGCCATCCTGAAGGATGCATTGCAGAGAGATGAAGCATATGGACAGACAGAAGCAGTGCACCTGGACAGGTGGGGCTCACTTCTCTGACAGGTATCCGCATCCTTGCCCCAGGTGAGCCAAAGCCTCTGCCCCAGCCCCATGGCTTTTCTTTGGTGAGCTCTGTTCTTACTAGCATGAATTGAGTGTTGTGGGAATTATGTAATGACACACAAAGTAATGTGTTCTGCTTTCCCCTGCATTTGAGCAGAGTTTCTTTTGAAGCATGCATTGGACTTTTAAACATTGAGTAGAAGGTTGCACTTAATATTATTTTAACTTATTCTGACTTAAGGCAGGTGTTACATGGAATAAATTTAGAATAACAACAATTTATTAGGTATGCACAGACTTTAAATTTTTATGGCCTAGTCTGCTAGAAGATAAGTTTTCCTGATCGGTGTTGCATTTCTCTTCACACTGATGTCAAAATGATCATGCCAAGTGGGCTTGAGCATCTCTCTCTTGCAGGCCGTGCTGGACGAGTGTCTAAAGGATACTGTTACAGACTGATACACAGGGATTTCTGGGACAGCTCCATCCCTGCTCATGTTGTTCCTGAGATGTTGGTAATGAACTTTGGTCATTTTCAGAGTTAGATTTTTAAATTTTATTTATATTTATTTTGTCTCTGAGACAGGGTCTCCCTGCAGCCCCAGCTGGCCTGGAACTTACTTTGTATACCAGGCTGGCCTTGAACGCACAGAGATTTGCCTGCCTCTGCCTCCCAAGTGCTGGGATTAAAGACATGTGTCACCACTCCATGCAGTGCCTGGACAAGTTAGCTTTTTAAAAAAATATATCGTTTTTATTCTATGTGTATGAGTGTACAGCCTGCATGTATGTAAGTGCCCTCAGAGGTCAGAAGAGGGCTTCAGATCCCCTGGAATTGGAGTTTGGACCATTGTTAGCCCCCATGTGGGTGCTGGGAATTGAACCCGAGTCCTCTGCAAGAACAGCCAGTGCTGTTAACCACTGAGTCATCTCTCCAGCCCCCAGAGTTAGCTTTTTAGTATGTCTGATTTTGAGTGTCATATAACTTTGATTCCAGAAAAGTCAGTGGCTGCTCTCCATGATTCAGTACTAGCTTAGTGTTTATTCAGCAGTGCGTGTTCTAGTCTAGCCTTATCACTTCTTATGTTCTTAATCGTGTGTACGTATATGTGTGTGTGAGTGCATGTGTAGAGGCCAGAGGATGACCTCAGCTGCCATTCCTCGGGTGCTCTCCACCATTTTTTTTTAAGGATATGGTCTCTCACTGGCCTGAAATTCAGCAACTAGGTTAGGCTGGCTGACCAGTGAGCCTCAGGGCTTCAGCTATCTCTGCCTCCCCGGCACCAAGATTTCAAATGTATACTGGATTTTAAAAAGAAAAAAAATGCTTTAGGAGCTGGACAGATGGCTCAGCGGTTAAGAGCACTGACTGCTCTTGCAGAGGACCCAGGTTCAATTCCCAGCACCCACATGGCAGTGAAGAACTGTCCTTAATTCCAGTTCCAGGGGAATCCAACGCCCTCTTCTGACCTCTGCGGCATTGCACGACATGGGTGCACTCACATACATGCAGATAATACACTCGAACACATACAAAAATACTTTAAAAATGCTTTATTTTTATTTTTATGTGTATGAGTGTGTTGCCTGCATGTATGTAAGTGCATCCGTTTCGTGCAGTGCCTGCAGAGGTCAAAAGAGGGTTTTGGATCCCCTGGAACTGGGGTTATGGACTGTTAGCTTCCATGTGGGTGCTGGGTATCAAACCTGGGTCCCCTTGCAAGAGCAGCCAGTGTTCTTAAGTGCTGAGCCATTTCTGTAGCCTCTCAGCCCTATTCTTAATTCTTTCCTTTTTCTTCTTTTTATTTTATGTGTATGAGTGTTTTGCCTGCCTGTTTGTGAGTGCACCACATGTGTGCAGTGCCCAGAAGAGGGTGTCAGTTCCCCTGGCACTGCTATGGGGTGCTGAGAATCAAACTCAAGTCATCTGCAAGAGCAGCCCGTGCTCTTAACCTCTGAGCCATCTCTCTAGCTCCCGTGTTCTTAATTCTCAGTGAGAGGAATGTCTCCTAGTGTCTACTATCTCCATAACATCTCTTACAGACTTGTGCCTTTTATAAAGAGTAACCATGAGCCCGGCCTGGTGGCACACGCCTTTAATCCCAGCACTGGGGAGGCAGAAGCAGGCAGCTGTTCTCCCTCCTCTTTGTCTCTCCCTAGCGCTCTCTGCTCTCTCGCCCTCTTTTCCCTTTGTTTCTCTCCATCTTTCCCCCCTAGTTTTGGTCTTTCTCCCTTTCCCTCTCTTTGGCTTCTTTTTTGAGACAGAGTCTTGCTATTGTAGACAAGGTTGGTTTGAAACTCACAGTCCTCTTGCCTCTGCTTGCTTCCCAAGTGCTGGGATACAGGCGTGCATTGCAGTGCTGTGCCTGCCCCCCTCTTCCCTCTCCCTCTTTCTGTCTTTTGTTTGTTCATTTTTTGAGACAGTTGTAGCCAATCTGAGCTCCTGGGTGGTAGGTGCTGTGCACCACCCCTGGCTCCCTTCTCCTTTCTAACCCTCTCTGTTCTCACAATCTGTTGCTTTTTCTCTTTCGCATTCTCTCTCTAAGCATGAGTCGTGTGGCTAGGCCGTTTGGTTACCTTCTTGTTTCTGATTGAAGTTTGGTTCTTTTCAGCGTTGTCCCTTGGGAAGCACAGTACTGAAAGTGAAGCTACTTGACATGGGTGAACCGAGAGCTCTGCTGGCCACTGCCCTGTCTCCACCTAGTCTGAGTGACATCGGGCGCACCATCCTTCTGCTAAAGGAGGTAGGACTTGGGGGCTCACCAGTGGTAGGGAAAGCTGAGATTTTTTACTTTGGAGGGGAAACCTCAATTTCATAAGCCTTAAAGTTGTTTACTTTGTAAATGCTCTGCTGTGACTCCAGCACCATGCCTGTTCTGGGGACTAGCTTTGTTGGTGTTTCTGAAGCCCACCCCTCTCCTCCCTTGTGATCCCATCCTGAGAAGCCTCTAGAGCTCTGGCTGTCTCTGCCCCTCTGGTCTCTCCTCTGTCCTCTTCCTCCACCTCATACTAGCCCTCTTGCCTGTTGGGTAAGGCTCTGTTCTTCCTACTTGACTTCCAGAGACCACTTTGTTTTTGAGACAGGGTCTTGTTATATCCCCAGCTGGCCTGGAGCCTACTATGTAGACCAGGTTGGCCTTGATCTCACAGAGATCTACTTGCCTCTGCCTCCCATGTGCTGGGATTAAAGGTGTGTGCCACCAGGCCCGGCTTCTGTGGACTGCTTTTGACTAGCTCTTCTGTTGTAATTTGTCCTCACTGGCCTTGGGACCGGCTCTATCCTAGTCCTCATGTTCTTTGCTGGGGCCAGGAATGTTCTGCTTCTGACTTTCGGAAGTCGAGGGTGCCGCTCATTTTTTGCCCTCACACGTGATGGGTCAATGTCGTTGCGTGTGGTGTCTGTGCTGCTGGACCCTTTCTTGGCTTTGTGTGTACTGTGTGCATTAGGTTGGGAACTAAGTGGGCTGTGGACGTCTCCTTGGGTGTTACCTCCTAGTAGCATGATTCCTTAAAAACAGTGAAATAGTGAAAGTTTCAAGAGCGTGCTGCTGGCATCAGCCTTTCATAGGTTGGTGTAGATGTCTTTTAGAACGTATTCACCAAGACATAGTGTTTATTTCCTGCCTTGTCCTTTCCACCTTAAGGATTAAGGTAGTATGAATATATCCATGCTTGTCAATGGCACTAATTTGTTTCCTAAGGTTGGAGCATTGGCAGTGAGTGGGCAGAGGGAAGATGAAAACCCCCATGATGGAGAACTGACCTTCTTAGGGAGAGTGCTGGCACAGCTCCCTGTCAGTCAGCAGCTGGGGAAGCTCATTGTGCTGGGACATGTATTTGGGTGCCTGGATGAGTGCCTCATCATAGGTGAGTGTGGGGACAGTGTCTGGGAAGTCTGCGTATCTGTATGTGTGGTCAGTCTTCACTCTTTGTTTTTTGTCCTTAGCGGCAGCTCTCTCTCTGAAGAATTTTTTCACAATGCCTTTTCGGCAGCATCTGGATGGATATAGGTATTTAACATTCTTCCTGTGAGGGGTCACTTCTTAATGGCATAGGATGACACTTAGCTAATCCATTTGCAGGAACAAAGTGTACTTCTCTGGGAGCAGTAAGAGTGACTGCCTGGCTCTGGTGGCGGCATTCAAGGTAAGCCTCTGTCCTGTCCTCTGAAGGTGGTGGTGGCCGCTCTGACAGCAGTGTGCTTTCAGACACCCTGACTGGGAGTAAAGAGAGGTTTCCTCCGAGAGCCAGCTCTAAGTAACTGCTGGAGGGAGAGGTGGGTGTAGGCCTGAGGCCAGTTTCTTAAAGTTGATTGAAAACATTAAATGTGTAAATTTTCTGTGATGATGTGATGAAACTGGAATTAAATTCAATTAGCTAGTAAATTGTTTTGAAACAGTGGCTTCTGTCATTTTAGGCCTGGCAGGCTTGCAGACAGCGAGGAGAGCTGCGGCATCCAAAGGTTAGTCACATGTCCTTCTCCTTGCCCCCCATGGATGGCTGGGAACAATCAAATTTCTGGAGCTGCTGTCTCAGCTCAGCCACTGCTCGTGAACTGTTGTGCGGTTGAGACCTGAGCTGCTGCTGCTACAGGCTGTTTACACAGTGTGCTCTGGTGGGGCAGGCCAAGATCTTAGAGACCCAGTCCTTTTGCAGAGTACATTCTTCGGTTGCTTGTGGAAAGGAAGCTGTCCAGCGTGCAGAGAACTGTGTGGCCTTGTTTCACAGCTTTGGTTCACACTGACATGCCTGCTAGTATTGGCCTAACATGTTGGCCTAATTAAGGACCCTGTAGCCTTTGCTACCTTTGCTGAGTTTAGGTAATGGGTTTAACAGGACCCCAACCCAGTAGCCTCTAATTCATTTCTTTATCAGATCAACTTTTTCCTTCTAAACTGTTTTGGCTTCAAGGACCATTGGTAGGAATGTCTATGTAACTTTGCTACCTCAGTGGGTCTCTACCCTAGTGTGTGAGCTGCCCTGGAAATACTACCTCCTCCTCATTGATGCAGTGTAACAAGTCTTTTTCCAGTCTAGTTGTGTTGTATCTGCCTTTGGTGGTTTTTTTTTCTTGTTTTGTTTTGTTTTGTTTTGAGACAGGGTCTCCTGTAGCCCCAGCTGTCCTGGAACTCACTGTGTAGATCAGGCTGGCCTTGAACTCACAGAGATCCGCCTGCCTCTGCCTCCCCAGTGCTGAGACTAAAGGCGTGTGCCACCACGCCCAGCTTTGCTTTTGGGTTTTGAGACAGGTAAATTTATAGGAAGTGTTGTCCCTGTGTAGTGTTTGTGATTGGAACCTTGTGTTTTCTGTCTTCATTGTGAAGTTAGAAGTTCTTGGAAAGGGTATACCATGGTTACTCAAGTGCTCTGTTCTGTGGTACAGAGATTTAATGTCCATTGTTTAGGTTTTGGATGAAACATACATATTATGTAGCCAAATTAACCTCTGACTTATTAACCTAACATTGGATGTTATACTTTTATGTATTCGAAGGATGAACTTGACTGGGGACGGTTAAACTACATTCAGATCAAGAGAATTAGAGAGGTAAGGTATAAATTCTTAGACTCAATTGATGTAGATAAACTGATTTAGAAATTGGTTACTAAGCCCCAGTGATGCCAGGGTGTAGTGCATACATCTCTTCCTGTTTCCGCCAGTAGGATAACCATGGAGTAGACCTGCCTTGCAAGGAGGCAGTGCTTGGTCACAGCATCCCTGCGCAAGTGTAATTTAAATGTATTTTATTATTGTTATTTTATGTGTATGAGTGTATTTGCTTGCATGTATGTGAGTGCACCCGTGTTGTGCAGTGCCCACAGAGGTCAGGGCGTTATATCCCCTGGAAATGGAGTTACAGACAGTTGTTAGCTGCCATGTGGGTGCTGGGAATAGAATCCCAGTCCTCTGCAAGATCAGCCAGTGCTCTTAACAGCTAAACTGTTTCTCCAGCCCCCGAAGTATTATTTTATGATGAACAGTTGTGCAATCTGACAGCTCTCTTTTCAGTATGTCTCAAGATAAGCATGTGGTCTTTTCATAGCTAACTGATTGGTATAAGTAAATACATTATGGGCTTCATGCTGTTGATCCAAATTTGTGTTCTTGGTATAAATCTCCTTGATTATTTCCTCTCGACATTGCTGGGTTCTGATTGCCTGTTTTCTCTAGGTGTTTTGTAGTGGATTTATAAGTGAAACTGGCCTGTGGCTTCTGTGTTTGTGGGAGTGCATGCACACATACAGTGGGTGGCAGATTTTGACCTCAGGGTCAGAGTAGGCCCAGGAACAACTTTAGTAACAATTTAATAATTGACTAGTGCTTCTCTGGAGATGTTTTTTTCTTTTATTAAAATTTTTGTGTATTTCATAAATAAAATCATCTATATACCCCCCTTCCCCCATGGCACCCTCCCATAGCCCCCCACTGGAGTTCATATATTCTGTCATTTGTATTAAGGCCTGTTATGCAAAGGTAGTGTCCTGAGATGTCCCTCAGTGCAAATTCATCTACCAGGGTTTAGTCATTCTATCTAGAAGGAGTGTTCTTCCTCACCCAACAGTATTCAGCTGCCAATAATTCTTCAACTACGGTTTGGGCTTGCTGTTCATTTCCACAGTTCTGTGCTGGGTTTTTGTGTGCTTAAGTTTGCATGGGTCATGTGCATGCTGACACCACTGCTGTAGGTTTGTATGAGAAGGGTCCCAGGTGCCTGTAGGACTGTTTCTGTATGGTCCTACACCTCCTCCCTGGATCTTAAAATCTTTCTGCCCCCTCTTCCGCAATGGTCCCTGAGCCCTGGGTGGGTGGACCTCAATATAGGAGTCCTGTCCAAGGACCCACACTCTGCAGACTCTTATTCTCTGTGTTTTGGCCTTTTGTGGCCTTTTGTGTTCCTGGCCCTCTGTCGTATGAGGGAGCTTCACTGATGAGAACTGAAAGATGCATTAGTGTTCTCTTCATCCCTTGTTCTATGTTCTGTGAGCCTTAGGTGTAGAGGTTGCATCCTAGATGTGTCACTTAGACTTGGGCAGTTCACAGAGAATCTCTGTAAGTGACCAGTGGTGTAGCTCTGTAATAATTTCTGTTTATAAGGATTTGGTGCTAGGATCCACAAATGAGGGAGAACATAATGTCTTTTGTTTTTCTGAGTCTGTGTTACTTCACTTAGTATAACAGTTTCTAGATCCATCCACATACCTGCAAATTTCACTATTTCATCTTTCTTTTTCTAAAAAATATTTTTTTATTTTATGTGTATGAGTATACTGCCTGCATGTATGTGAGTGCACGCGTGTCGTGCAGTGCCACGGAGGTCAGAAGAGGACTTCGGATTCCCCTGGAACTGGAGTTAAGGACAGTTCGTAGCTGCCATGTGGGTGCTGGGAATTGAACCCGGGTCCTCTGCAAGAGCAGTCAGTGCTCTTTACCGCTGAGCCATCTCTCCAGCCCCTTATTTCATCTTTCTTTACTGCTGAGTAGAACTCCATTGTGTAAATGTACCACATTTTTGTTAACCACTCGTCAGTTGAGGGGCACTTAGGTTGCTTCCATTTCTTAGCTATTTGTGAAAAGAGCAGCAGCAAACATGGTTGTACAAGTATCTTTGCAATAGGATGAGTCCTTTGGGTATATGCCAAGGAATGGTATAACTGGGTCATATGGTAGGTTCATTTTTATTTTTTCCAATTTTTTTAAACGTGTATGGTTGCATGTAGGTAGGTGCACCAGTGTTGTGCAATGCCCGAGGAAGGTCAGGTGTCAGATCCCCTGGAATTGGAGTTACAGACAGTTGTTGGCTGCCATGTGGGTACCTTGGTTGTTTTCTTATTGGGTATGTAAAGCTGGTTGGTCTAGGTTTCAGGTTCTCTGAGATTTTATTTTGGAGGGAACTGTTGGCTTTGGATCAGCTCCTCAGGAGCTCCCACAGAGGCCCAGATCAGGCTCCAGTCAGGTACGCTTTGCCTTCCTTCTAACATCTGGACCCCTGCTAGCAGGTACACCATGTGGAGGGCAGGTCCAGGTGTTCTTGGTCTGCTAAGGTCTCCAGGGATGTTGTTTTGTCAAGGCAGGATCTCCCTATGTAGCCCAGGCTGGCCTAGAACTCATGATCACCATGCCTCAGCCTCCTGAGTTCTGGGATTATAGGCATGTGCCACCAAAGCTAGTTAAGGGATAATTTTTTTGTGTGTAATGTGTATACTTTTTTGTGTGTAATGTGTATACCAGCCACAGCTGGTCTGGGACTTGCTATATAGACCAGGCTGACCTTGATATCACAGAGATCCACCTGCCTCTGCCTCCTAAGTGCTGGGATTAAAGGTGTGTGCCACCACCCCTGGCCCCTCTTTATTTTTTGAGGCAGGGTCTCCTACAGAACCTGAAGTCAGCTCATTGAATTATCTAGACTGACTGATCAATGCACCTCAGAGATCTGCCTGTCTTTGGGGGGGGGTCAGGGGACCCTACTAGGTTTATAGGCACTTACTGATACTGCTAGGGGTGCCAAGAAAAGGTTTGCTTTCTCTGCTGGTTAAAGAATTAAAGGGCAGGAAAGAAGTGTTACTCGAATCTTGGAGAGCTGGTAGAGCCACCCTTTGATACTGGGGAATTCTGGTCTCCTCTTGGGGTTTGTTGTCGAATTAATGGGAAAGAAAATTAGGGACGAACTCAAATGGAAACTCCCAGACAGTTTGAAATAAAAAGGAAAATCTCAGGGCAGACAAGCTGTACATCTCCCAGCTGCCATTTGGATCAGCCAGTGTGGAGGTCAGCCACACGGCAGGGAGGGGAGCTTTAGAAAAAGAGCAAGGAGCCTAAAGCAGTAGATGGGGTGTCAGTGCATCCTGAGGCTCTGGCCAGCACCCAAAGGGAAAAGACAAAGAGAGAAGGCAGCGTGACTCAAAAAGGTGGCAGACCCAGTGGGACCTTGAGGGAGTGCACAGGAACTGCACTTGGGGGTGGGCATTCTGGGACAAAGAAGTACACTATCCTAAGGTAATCAGGGATGGTCCCTTTGCCAGGTCCTTGACCCGCACGACTGAATCAGCTCTCAAGGGCATGGCTCCACCCAGAGGTGGATGGATTCCACCCTTTATTGTACCACCACCAATGTGCCTAACTTTTTCTGTGGGTTCTGGGGATTTGAACTCAGATCTTCTTTCCTGCTTGTGTGATAGGAACTTCACTGACTGAACCATCTCCTCACTCCAAGAAGAGATTAGGTTTTTTAAATTGTTTACGTACTTGTGTCTGTGTGAGAGTATAGTATGCCACATGTGTGTGGGTACACATACAGCCTGAAGAGAGTGTCTGATCCCCTGGAGCTGGAGTCAGAAATGGTTGTGAGCCACCCTACATGGGTGCTGGGAATGGAACCCAGGTCCTCTGCAAGAGCAGGAAGTATTCCTAACCACTGAGCCATCTCTCCAGCCCCCAAGGGACAAATTAAAAAAAATTTTAGTAACGCTTATAATTAATATATATATATATAATTCTATATTTTAGTTACATACATTAATATAGTAGAGTGTGGTTGATTTTCTTAATTTCAACTTTGTGTCTGATGATAACATCTTTCTCATTTTGAAAATTGTGTTTGTGCCTAGCTAGTATAAAAAACCAGAGGGAAGGCCAGTCGTGGTGACACACACCTGTAGTCTCAACACTTGGGAGGCAGAGGCAGGCGGATCTCTGAGTTCAAGTCCAGCCTGGTCTACATAGTGACTTCCAGGACAGCTGGGGCTACAGGGAGACCCTGTCTCAAAAAGGCCAAAAAAACCCAAAAAAAAACACAGAAAAAAACCCCAGAGGGAATTGTATTAGTGTAAACACCGACTGAAAAGTAACACATACAGTATCCCTATGTGAGCCCATGTGAATTGTTGAAGGCCACATAAGAAGAAACAGTGCCAGACAGGAGAACCCTTCCTTTGAGCTGTTGGCTACGGTAGTTATCGCCAGAGTTCTCTCTGGGTCTCTTGCGCTGTCAGGCAAACCATATAACATATCTTTATGTGCATTTATTATTATCGTGGGTGGGGGGAGAGGGGAGTAACTTACAAAGGAATGAGCACCCAGTGCCTGGCCCAGCACAGCTCAGCTCTGACGGCGCCTCCAGTGGCATGGCTCAGACCCTGCCATATCACACCCTCAGCGCCACGCCCATAGCCACTGCTAGCATTCCCTCATGCCTCAGAGGCCAGTGATCTCGCCCCAGGTCCATAAGTGTCAGGCCATTCTGTCCTTGAGTACGCCTGGCTGCTGAGCATTCCCCACACGTCGTGTGTCGTTACTCGCAGCTCGCTGCTCCTATCCCAAGATGATGCCACAAGTCCCTCCTTCCACTGCTCACTCTGCCCGGTCCATTCTCTGCAGCAGGGCCCCTGCCCCTTGGAGGAACTAGAACCCCTAGGGAGACTCCCAAAAGTACACAGGCTACTGCCACAGCCGTTGATTGCCTCCCAGAACTTGAAGGTAAGACCCTATGGCTGAAGACAGGACATACTTTGGACATTGAAGCAACTGAGCTGGAACTGACCTGGAAGCCACCTCCCCTGGAGGCTAGCTCTCATAGCTTTGGAGAGCACTATGTAAGCTTCAAGGCCTAAAAACCACATGTGACCAGCACAGCAAATGACGTGGGTACAGTAGTGGCACTTTTATCTTGGAGGTAATCAACAGCTAAAACACACTCAATTGGAGGAAACTCGTGTGGTGCTGTGAACCTAGCCAAATACACATGGCTGGTCGTAGATATTAGAGAAAACTGCAAGGTTGACACATCTCTAAATAAATGTAATTTCTTAGTATGTGTAAAATATGGATCCTTAAATTTATACACAAGTATCCCAGTCACCACCATTAAAGAAACTTCTTTTTCAAGAGACAAAGATATTGCAGAATTCCACAACTGGTCACACAGAGATTGTGAACTGTCCAAGACTAAGTGGCACATCTAGGATGCAACCTCTACACCTAAGACTCACAGAACATAGAACAAGGGATGAAGAGAACACGAATGCATCTTTCAGTTCTCATCAGTGAAGCTCCCTCATACGACAGAGGGCCAGGAACACAGAAGGTCACTAATGGCCAAAACGCATGTTCATGTGAATATGAGTGTGCCCTTGTTGTGGTACATGTGCGGAGGTCAGAGGACAGCCTTGGGTGTCCATCATTGACTTCCACCTCGTCTAAGACAGGTCTCATTGCTGTTTGATGTTGCTCTGCCTCCCATCTCTTGAATGGGTTAGGGTTATAGACACAGGCTACTATGCCTCAGCTTTACGTGGTTCTGGGGTTAGGCCTCAGGTCCTCATGTTGCATGGCAAGTGCTTCACCACTGGGCCGTCTCCCCAGCCACTCATCACAGTTTTGACTGTGTTCTACTGACCTTTTTGACATGTAGGACTGGTGGTGTTCTGGGCCATAATTTCTTTTGATGTTTTCTACTTTGACTCAGAGTTTTTTGTTTGTTTTGGTTTTACTGTCTTTTTGAGATAAGGTTTCCCTCTGTCCTCAGCTGGCCTAGAACTGGCTGTGGAGACCAGGCCGGCCTCAATCTCAAGGAGATCTGCCTGCCTCTGCCTCACGAGTGCTGGGGTTAAAGGTGTGCACCATCACACCCGGCTGACTCAGAGTTCTTTAAATGAGTTTTTGAGAGTTTCCAGGTTAGATTTCTTCTTTTGTTAACGTCTGATTTTATCACATTTTAGTCAGAAAAAGTACCATGATTTAAAAAAAATTGTTTTGGGACAAGGTCTCTCTACATAGCTCTGACTGGCCTTGAACTCACAGAGATTCGCCTTCCTCTGCATCATGAGTGCTGGAAATAAAGGTGTGTGCCACCACTCCTAGCCCTTAAATTGCTTTTTAATTAGATACAGTCTTCAGCGATCCTGGAGAGAAAGGTGGTGCCTGAATGTCTCAGTGTGCCCCCAACACAGCCTAGGCTCTTTTCTCCCTCAGAGTAGCTGGGAAGATTGTCCTTTCACTACTCTGTGTGTGTGTGTGTTTGTGTATATGCGCGTGCATGCCTGCAAGATTAGAGATTTAGTCCAAGGCTTTGAACATGCTAAGCATACACATTCCTACTGAGCTGTATCTGTGATCCCTTTCACCTTATTATAGTTTTCCCTGTTAACTGTGTGTCTTTAAATTTTTTATTTTTATGTGTATGAATGTATTGCCTGCATGTATGTAAAAGTGCACCCATGTTGTGCAATGTCCACAGAGGTCTTTGAAAAAAAATTTTTTTTTGTCTTTTTGAGACAGGGTCTCCCTGTAGCCCCAGCTGTCCTGGAACTCACTATGTAGACCAGGCTGGCCTTGAACTCAGAGATCCGCCTGCCTCTGCCTCCCGAGTGCTGGGATTAAAGGTGTGCGCCACCATGCCTGGCGAAAAAAATTTTTTGAGACGGTTTCACGGTATGAACCAGACTGGCCTTGAACTGTGTATCCAAGGCTGGTCTCCAACTGGAGATCTTCCTGCTTCATCTGTTGATAGGGGATTATAGGTGCCACCATGTACAGCATGGTTTCTGCTGCTGAAACACACCATGTTTCTGACCATCACAATAGAATGTTCATGGTGGAGACTGAGGAAGAGTTTAAAGGACTTAGGGATTGTTGTTGAGTCACACATAAGTGGAGGGCAGGATGCTTCCTGGGTGCTCTGCTGTTACCGTTTGTACTGAGGCTTTCTTCATTCCTATGAGTCTTTACTGAGGTCACTGTGGTGCTCAGTGGACAGGCTGATACTGCCCTGTTTTGTCTTTGTTTTCACTGCTGTGAGTAGCATCTGTGCTTTGAGACGTCAGCATTCATTGTGCTTTTAGGTGGCCGAGTTATATGAAGAACTGAAGAACAGAATCTCACAGTTCAATATGTTTGTGGATCCTCGACATCCTGTCTTAGACCGGGAGTATCCGTACAAGCAGCGCTTCATCTTGCAGGTGTGCTGGCCCCCGGACTCCTTCCTTGACCCCCTATTCACACTTCTGGTTGAGGGGGTGCTCTCTGCCGCGATTGCTGCCAGCTGTGCACTAAGGCGCCATGTTTGGAACCGGGAGCCATTCTTTGCCTTCCTGGTTATACCCTTCCTGGTGCTGCATTCTGAGCTAGACCTGCTTCTCTCCCAACAGAGCTCCTGCTGCCACTGAGCATCGGGATAGGGCCTTCACCTGGGGTCCAGAGAGGAAACATGCTCTTGCTGTTGCTTAATGTATGGAGCAAACACAGTCACTCTGGATCATGAATACATGACTCGCTATGGGATGGAACCTTCTAAGAATTAAAAACATTATTTATTTTATGTATATGAATGTTATATCTGTATCTATGTCAGTGTACCATCTGCATGCAATGGCTGTGGAGGCCAGAAGAGGACAATTGGATCCCCTGGACCTGGATTTACAGATGGTTGTTAGCTGCCATGTGGGTGCTGGAAACTGAACCCGAGTCCTCTGCCAAAGCACTGAGCCATCCCTCCAGTCCCCACCCCTCCTTCTAGGAGTTTTATAGAATTGTGTGTCTTGGCAGGTGGAAAATGCTTCTGCATAGGCCTTCAGAACACGTTCACTGGTGTGCACGTTCACAGGGTTTGAGGGAGACACCTCCACGCTGGGCATGCTGGGAGCATGAATGCTTTTGTGGATATGAAATTGCTGACTTTGCAGAGTGCCTTTTAGAAGTGAACATTCTATGCCAGCCTGCTGTTCAGGTCGGGGGCCCAACTGAAGTTATATCTGCATGTCTGGAGAATGCCTGACCCACTGGAGCTAATGCTGGGGGGGTGGAGACGGCGAGCCCCCAGGGCTCTGTGTGCTGAGGCCTTGCTCAGCTCTCTCTCAAGTACGTCAGCAACTCCAAAGAAAGGATTTTATGGGGAAATAATGGGGAGGGGTGTATTTCTGCTCGGTGTGTGGGGGATCCAGTTTTTTATTTATCTTTTATGTGCCTGAGCGTATTCTTGCATGTATATAAGTGCACCCGTGTTCTGCATTGCCCACAGAGGGCAGAACAGGGTGTTGGATCCCCTGAAACCGCAGTTATGGATCGTTATTAGCCACCAAGTGCGTGCTGACAATTGAACCCAGGTTCTCTGCAAGAGCAGCCAGTGCTCCAACCACTGAGATGTCTTTCCAGGTCCAAGGGATCTGTTTTTTATGCATTACATGTGCCAGTCATGTCAGTCCACTGGGGTGAGATGAGAACTCCAAGAACTGACCCACCTGTTTTCCAGGTTGTATTGGCAGGTGCTTTTTATCCCAACTACTTTACTTTTGGACAACCAGACGAGGAGATGGCGGTGAGGGAGCTGGCTGGCAAAGACCCAAAGACTACAGTTGTGGTAGGTGACACAGAGGAGCTGTCCCAGAGATTGGTATGAATGTTGGTTTCAGGTGGATCTGCCTTTAGTGTGGCCAGTGCAGAGGACTGTTCTCTTAAGTGCTGTGTGGACTTCTCCCTAAAGTGACCACTAGGCTTGTTTAGTCTTTCAAAGACTCTTCCTTGTACCTCAGTCTCTTCCTCCTTTTTATAGGAATTAACAACTTAATTGCACACAAAGTAAAGCGTTTTTGTTTGGCAACTTAGAACTGTGCTTTCAACAGCAGTGATTCACTGCCCTGGATGACCAGCAGAACTACTTAGAGAATGTTAAGTTCAGGTTTGTGGCCCTTCAAAGTCTGCATTAGATGTGACCTGATGTGAGCAGCATGTACTGCAGGGTCTGAGGTGAGCCACAGGCACTGACTGTTGGATCCACAGAGTCATTTGTTTACATGCCAGCAGCAGCAGTAGCAGCAGCATGTGGCAGCTAGAACCATGCATTTGAGGACTGGGCTTTCATTAGACTCCTTGGCTGGTGTAAACCTAGGTCTGATTCAGGGGAATGAAAAACACATGTAGTATGTGCTCAATCCTCACTCACTTTTGTTTGGGTGGTGTTATACCACTTTGGCAACTGTTGGGAGCATGGAGAGTGACAAGAGCGAGCCAGATTCCAGAACATGACAAGTACAGGTCTTGGAGCAGCACTACAGGTGAAGGGTGCAGAGAAACATCTCATGCTGGGAAGGGTTTCTGCTTCAAAGGCAGCAACTGGCTTCTGTAGCCATGAGGACTGTCTGCTTTTGTCCCATCTCACCAGAGGAAGCTCTGCTTGGCGTTCTCCTTCCCACTTTCCCCCAGGTGTCCTTCTTTCAGCTGTGCACAGTGGTAGAGCCCTACAGGACCCTGCCTCAGACATATCACTTAGCCCAGACAGCCTATTCATCTGACACTGACCAACCATGCACCACACAAACTAAATCACAGCTAGCTTTGCTTGGCACGTCTTTGAGAAGTCAGGCGCTCTTCTCCAAGCCTCACTAACCTTGGAATGGATGATTTTCCATCTTAACTTTGTGATGTGGCAGTTCCATAGGACTTGAACTTAGACCTGGGTCCAAGCTGTGCCCTCCCTCACCTGCTTCCACTAGCAGATGGTGTCGGCCCTAGCTCAGCAGGGCCTGGCAGTGTGCAGGGACCCCTGTGGAGCCAGAGTTCGGAACATGAGTAGTCTTGATGCTCAGAGGGTGAGAAGTGCTGGGAAAGTTTGGTGTAGCTTGGGTTAGAACTGCTGGGTCAGAGCCTGTCTTTGCTGCCACAGGACGAAACGGCCTCTGATGATAAGCATCTTCCTTAGATTCCTACTATTCTTGTACATCCAAGTGTGGTGTTTTAGAAGGATATAGTTAGTGTGATTATTTTAGAAAGTAAACATACCTTAATTTTACTATATTAGATTGTTGAACTAAAAGGAGAAAACCAGCCTTTATTTAATGAATTTTTAATTAAACCTTGGCTATCATTTAAAGTCACTCTATTGTTAAAGACACTGATAGGTAGAGTTTATCTGTCCCGGGTAAAGATGTGATGAGCAGCCACTTCTGCTCCTGGGTGTGCGACTCTCATGGTCCTTGGGGCTCTGACTTGCACTGCCATCTGTCTTACAGCTGAAGCACATTCCTCCCTATGGATTTCTTTACTACAAACAACTGCAGTCTCTCTTTAGACAGTGTGGTCAAGTCAAATCCATCGTGTTTGATGGTGCGAAGTAAGTAGTCCATTTTTGTAAACAACTACAGTTATGGAAGCATTACACTGGTTGAAATGTTTTTCAGACTCCTCAGGGCCAGATAGGTGTGGGAGCAGGACTTCCTGGAAGCTGACAGGGTCGCTCCTGAAATGGAGCTTCGGTTTGTCATGTTGCCGGTGGGATTTCTTGTCCTTTCCAGTTAGCTGTGTGCTGAAGAAACTGCACTAGACTCAGAGAGACTTCTGGGAGACTGTGGTGCTGGGGGTGTTTTTGTGGTCCTCCATGTGTGTCACTTCAGTGTCACACCCTCAGATTCTCATGGCAAATCACTAATGTGCTCTTTGTAGCCATGGAGATCCCCCAAGTAGAGTTTGTCTGTGAACTCTTTAAACACATATTTGTTTATCTTAAATAATTTGAGAAGACACACCATGCAGAATCTCCGTTCGTTTGGCCCTGTTTTATTAGAGTTGGGAACAAATGGTCAGCTGGAGTGTCACTGGGAGCTTTTATTTCCAAAAGGAAACACATGTTAAAAGTCTGAAAGTTTTTTTAAATGACTTTTTAACTGTTAAAATTGGAAATTGTACAGTGTTGTATCAATGTTTTAAAATTTGTGTTTAATTTGACAAAGCTCTGGGAACTGGGTTATTAAGAATACCTTTTCTTTGATTAGTATCTGGTTGACTCAATTTGAACATAATCAATTTTCAATTTGGAGTGATTGCCTCCAACATTTCCAGTTCCATTTATATGAATAATATATTGATTTTCTTTGCAGGTCTGTGCATGCCTCATGAGTCAAAGTGGTTACCCTAACAAGCCAAATACTTTTCAGCATTCAACAGGCTTACAGATGTAGTGAATTAAAAGTTCAGCATCTGAAACTTTCTAAAGCGTAGTATAAACTACCGGCCTTATTAGTCAGACTTATAGTTCAACACTAGAAATGCGTAGCTGACCAGCGGCCCTGTTGTTCCTGAACTTGAAAAGTTCAGCTGCCTCCGCCGAGACTCCAGCTGTCCTCTGGCTGACTGAGTAGTCAAAGCATGGCAGCATCTTGGTTCCCAGCCCTCACTACTGGGCTGAGTCTTATGTTTCATAGCTTTCTGTCTGTGATCCCTTTATAGGCATCTAATTGTATTTTACAGCATTCCTCACACTGGCTTTTAGTCACAATAGGAATGGCATGCCAGTATTTCCAGGGAAAGCAAGTGTTCTTTTTGGTTGTATCATAGCAGTGAAGCGGTTTAAAGGCAATGGGTAATATGAAACAGTAATCAAAGAATAATGACTGAGTTCCTTTGGCGCACAGCAACCTGCTCTAAGTAGGACCTGTGTTAGTGTGGTGGCATGCATGCACAGGTGGCACCTTTGGAGTGTAAGGGCAGGACGTTTGTCAGCAGTACCTGCTAATAAGCATAGTGTTGTAAAGGATCTCGTTGAGGTCATTGTGCACACATTTGCATGGTTTTATGTGTCTGCATTTCATTCCGTAGTGGTTTGAAAAGGAAATCGGCCCTTCTGTTGTAATTGTGACAGCTAAGACTCCTTGACTGGAATGTCCCTGTGGACTTGGTGTCTTTCCTGCACTGTGTGTACAGGATGAGGCCTGGATTTATTGTCTTGTCATTGTAGCTGATTTTCCTTAGATTTAGAGTGAAGTTACTAGCATTTTGAGACATGTGCAGTGAGAATTTCTACCTTGAGAGAAAGTAATGTTGGTTTTTATTAGATGCCTGACAAATTTATGTTTTAATTTGTATTTGTGGAGCAGAGCCTTTGTGGAGTTTTCACGGAATCCGACTGAGAGATTTAAAACCCTTCCTGCTGTGAATTTGGCAGTCAAGATGTCCCAGCTGAAAGTGTCCCTGGAGCTCAGTGTTCATACTGCAGAGGAGATCGAAGGGAAGGTACAAGGCGGCTCAGTGTCTAAGCTCAGGAATACAAGGTATTGTCAGAAGACTGCCTGCTCTCCAAATACTGTTCTTATGTGATGTTCGACATTGCTATTGCGGGCCATGGCTTTGTCACCAGTTGGCGCTGCCGTTGAATCCTGGTTTTAGTGTCTCCTTGGGTGTGCTTGAGACCTTTTACCAAGACTTAGGCCTCTGAACCTCACAATCTAGCCTCTGTTTACTAGATATGATTCCTCTTGCACAAACTGCTGAGATGATTGAGTGGAATCATTTGTTTAATTCTGAGTTTAAGTAGTAAAACTATGCTAATCTCCTCTTTAGGGTTATGAATTTCATTTTAAGAATTCTTTTTCTTTTTATTTTTTTTGGTCTTTTTGAGACAGGGTCTCCCTGTAGCCCCAGCTGTCCTGGAACTATGTAGACCAGGCTGGCCTTGAACTCACAGAGATCCACCTGCCTCTGCCTCTGCTGAGATTAAAGGCGTGCACCACCACGCCCGGTCTAGAATTCTCTTTTTAAAGCAAAGTAGAGCTCTCTTTCATTTCAGCAGAGCAAAAGATAGGCCGAGTGGAGGTACATTTGGGGTGCTGGTTCTTGCCAGTGCCAGCAGCTGAGGGGTGTCATTGGCTCCACCCTATTGGTATGGGACAGAGGTAGCCATTGTTGCCTGGGGGTGGCTCAGGGTAGGGCACTCACATAGCCGTTTGACTGGTGGACCTTCTCTTGGACACAGGTTAAATGCCCTCTGGTGTTTCTGATAGATTCCTGGAACAGACCCTCAGCACCACATGTGCAGAAGTTCAATTTATCACTCAACTTGTAATCTTTGTGAGTCCAGAAGGAACCTGCAGGAATCTGAGGAAGGGAAGGAAGGGAAATGTGCTCAGTTTGTGCATGTGTATTTGTGCATATGTGTTGTGTGTGTGTGTGTGTGTGTGTGTGTGTGTGTGTGTAGGCCACAGGTCAACATCATATGTTTTTTCTGGATAATTATTATTCTTATTATTCTTATTATTTTGCTTTTTATGTGCATAGTGTTTTGTCTGCCTGCATGTATGTAAATGCACCATGTGTGCAATGCCCATGGAGGCCAGAAAAGGGTGTTGAATCCCTGGAAATTGGAGTTATAGATAGTCATTACCTGCCATGTGGGTGCCGGGAACGAAAACTGAAGAGCAGCCAGTGCTCTAACCCCTGAGCCATTTCTTAAGCCCGTTTATTTTTATTTTTTATACGTATGAGTGTTTTGTTTCCATGTATGTAAGCTCCCTCATTTTTGGGCTACAGGATTCCTCACAGAGCCTGGAACACATCCATTTGGCTGGCTGAGCAGGGGGCATAGGGAGCTTCCTGTTTCTGCACTCCCACCAACCTGAGGTTGCAGGCATGACCTCTGGCTTTTCACACAGTTCTGGGGATCTAAACTCATGCTTGCACGGTGAGCATGTTACTAATGGAGCTATCTCCTCAGCCTGCAACTTTGATTTCTGAGCATTTGGGAGAGAGGTGGATATAGTCCTCAAAGAGAGAATCACCTTTGTCAGAGTCAGATTGAGCTGGCATTTGTGCCTGTGGCTACTCCTCACCAAAGGGAAGAGTTGGGTCGGATCTTGCCTCTGGTTCCCTTTATTTAGGATAAAGGTATCAAGAAAGGACATTATGTTTATTGACTTAGTCTTTCATAGCCTTGAACTCTAGCACTTACTGTCCTGTGGCTGTGAAGGGTAAGTGGCAGGTCTCAGGCTTGCTAGGCAGTCATGCTTTATGTTTAGTGTAGTACTGAGCCGAATGTGGGTTCTGTCTGTCTGTTTAAGGCATGTTCTCATGTAGCCTAGGCTGTCCTCAGACTCATTGTACAGCTGAAGATGGTCTTGAACTTCTTCTGTTCTTCCTGCTTTCACCTCCTAAGTGTTGGGTTCTCAGGCGTGCACCACCATACCTGGTGTATGCTGTGCTGGGGATCCAACCTAGGCTTTGTGCGTATGAAGCAAGCACTCTACCAGCTGAGCCTCAGCCCCAGTTCTTCATGAGATCATGAGGTAGAAACAGTTGCAGGCCCTAGAATTTAAAATTTGTATACTTAAAAGTAGATATTGTGTTTTGGATTTTAGAATGTATTCTTGAAGGATAGTACATAATTACTAGGATATGCATCTCCTCCAGGATAGCTCAGGAAACCACTGAAAATTCCCCTTTGAAGTGAGCTCAAACAGATCTCTGACTATATCCATCAACTTTCTCTTTGTGTGACAAACGCGAGGAAATTGCCTTGCAAGAGGAGAGGCTATTTTGGCTCATAGCTTCAGAATATGTCCGTGGTTGGTTGATCCTGTTAATTGGGGCCTGTGGTAAAGCAGCACCTAGTGGTACAGTCCATGTTGGAGGAAACCACTTACCTCATGGCTGCCAGGAAACTGCGGCAAGCCAGGTTCCAAGTACCCCATTGAAGGTCATGCCCCTACTGGCCCAGCTTCCTCCCAATAGGCCCTACCTCCTAAAGATCCACCACCTCCCAGTAGCCCCCTGGGCTGGGGCCTTGGGGGATAGTTAAGATCCAAACTCTAGCACTGGCTCAGGTAGTTTATTACAGCATTATTTTTTTTTTGAAGAAATATTAGTCTGGATCAAGTGATAATTTCACACGTGTATGAATTTTTCTAGCATTTGATTTGATTATTGAATTTTTCAAAAATTCATGTTACTCAGGGTGAATGTGGACTTCCAGAAGCAGACAGTGGACCCCATGCAAGTCTCATTCAGCACATTGGACAAACCCCGGATGGTTGCTGATCTCCTCCTGACTATCGATGTCACAGAGGTGAGGGTGTGCCATGTGTCTGCAGATTCCTTCCTCCTCCACATCTGAAGATAGCATTGTGCACGGAACAAATTCCCTACACACACACTTGTGCACCTCACCTCCTGTGTGGTGAAGGTGGCCGAGCTTGAATGACTGTGCTTGCTAAATTAGAATGTGGCTAAAATGGAAAACAAAAATCTATTCTAGAATCAAAGTTAATTTAAAATTTTTTATTTATTTGTTGTTTGTTCATTTATTTTTTTATGTGTAGGAGTGCTTTGCACCATATGGGTGCAATGCTTGTGGAGGCCAGAAGAGAGCATCACATCCCTTAGGAACTGGAGTTACAGACCATTGTTAGCTGGCATGTGGGTGCTGGGAACCAAATTCGGATCCTCTAGAAACATTCTTAACTGCTGAGCCATCCATTATCTCTCTAGCCCCCAAAGTTAATTTTTTAAAAAATATTTTATTTTTTGCTATTTTTATTTTATGTGTATTGCCTACATGTATGTAAGTGCACCTGTGTTGTGCAAAGCCTGCGGAGGCCAGAGGAGGGCATCGGGTCCCCTGGAACTGGAGTTTACAGATGGTTGTTAGCTGCCATGTGGGTGCTAGGAACCAAACCTGGTCCTCTGCAAGAGCAGCCAGTGCTTTAACTAGTAATCCATCTCTCTAGACCCCCCCAAAAAAATTAATTTTTAAAACATCATGTATATTCATTTAGCAAGGTAAAAAATTTAAAATTAGTTGACATATGTACTTGCATAAGTGAGTTTTTATCAACAAAACTAGTGTTGGTACTATTATTTGGATATGTTTTTTATGTTGTTAAAGTAAAATTTCAGTTACAATACTTGTGTGTGGATGCAGCTCAGTGATAGCGCTGTCGTCTAGCATGTTCAAGCCCTAGCACAAAAAATAATGAGATCAGGAAACTTACACATTCTGGTAAATGAATATTTGTGCTCCACGGGGTCATTTTGTGTAGCAATGTGGATTCCAGTCAGATGAGTGCCTTCGTGACTGTGGCCCTTGTGTTTGAGCAACAGTGGGAAGCTGCTCAGAGGGTCTCTTGGTGGAACATCTGCTGTTCTCTGCCAGGCCTCACATGTTGCTCCCATTCTCTGGGCTGTGCACTTGACCGGCACCTGGCCTCACCAGTTTAGAGTGCACCTGAGGCTAAATGCAAGACCTCTGAGAGCCTCAGTGCCTGGAGAGCCTCATGCCTCTGAGAGCAGGGGGTGTGGGACTCACTTCTTGCCTTGCTGTCCACAGCCTCCTCTTTTGTTCCTTACGAAGGCCTGCTAGAAACCTGCGAGTCCCCATGGATGCAGCGCCAAGCATGTGAAGGGCTGTGGTCCCCTGCAGTCTTACTTCTACCATGCCTCCCTTGCAGGTGGTGGAAGTAGGGCACTTCTGGGGGTACAGGATTGACGAGAGGAACGCCGAGCTTCTGAGGAAGCTGACTGCTGAGATAAACCGGCTGGAGCTGGTACCCCTGCCTGTCCACCCACATCCAGACCTGGTCTGCCTGGCACCTTTTACTGATTGCAATAAGGAAAGCTATTTTAGAGCTCAAATCCTTTATGTTTCTGGGAATTCTGCTGAGGTATGCTTTTCTCTTAACAAGTCATTTTGAGAGGAAATAGCTTGGGGATTTATAGAACAATCTCCCCTTGTTAGAGGTGAGCGCCTAAGGCATTTCCCTTGTAGATGTGTGGGTCTGAGCCCAGGTCATTCTGAGCACAGTCTGTGCACGTTTCCATTACTCAGGAGAACACTATGTGGCCCCGGCCAGTGTCTGTTTTCTTTTGTCGTCTAGGTGTTCTTTGTGGACTATGGGAATAAGTCTCATATAGATCTGCATCTTCTAAGGGAGATTCCCTGTCAGTTTCTTGAGCTTCCATTTCAGGTAAGGTAGAAAAAAAAATGCTGTGGAATAAGAGTCCGATCAAAAAGGGAACTGCTGAGGCCCCTCACAGCTGAAGTCCATAACAAAGAAGGGACTGGGCTGCACTAGCCGAATCTGATCTCTATTCTTGAAAAGTGCATTGCCACAGGCATTCTGGCCATTATTGGTCTTGGAGTGAATTAGAATATATGGAGGACTTAGGGCTAAAGAAAATTGTTTTAATTTGGTGATACCTTTTGACACTTTCATAAAGCATCTCACTGTGCTGTCCGCAGAACACAGGTCTTTGCATGCGTGCCCCCCCCCATGCTGAGAAAGAATGCTCAAGGTTACTTGACACTGATGCTGTGGGTACCAAGTGAAGCTGTGTTCCTTTAGCTAGGAAATCCTCACTATCCCATGGTTTTTAGGATTTTCCAGGAACACTGATGAACAAAATCACATTTCAGTGGTGTTTGGAGCTAGTATTTTTATTCAATTATGAAACTGTTTCCATGTGCTTTTCTGTTTCATAGGCTTTGGAATTTAAGATCTGCAAAATGCGACCTTCCGCAAAATCTCTTATCTGTGGAGAGCATTGGAGTGGTGGGGCCAATGCACGGTTTGCCTCCCTGGTCAGTGGCTGTGCTCTCCTGGTGAAAGTGTTCTCAGTTGTGCATAGTGTCCTGCATGTGGATGTGTACCGTTACTCGGGAGCCCAGGAAGCTGTCAACATCAGAGACATTCTCATCAGGGAGGGCCACGCTGAACTTGCAGAGGAGTCCTATGAGTCAAAAGTACGCAGCTTTGTTCCTGGTAGAGTAGAGCATAGGCATGGGGGGGGGGGGGCAGAGAGGGGAGGAGGGGAAGGAGGGGAAGACGGAGTTGGGGAAACAGGGATGGATGATGGGTGGACTCATACCTCACTGAGTCTCTTTACCGTCTTAAGTACCTTCATCTTTCTGAGGCTGCATTATGGCAGATGCCTCCTATTTTTATAGCTTCCTATTCAAGTTATTTTTTTCCTTTTAGAGATGAAAATGAGATTTGAAAATGTTGATTTTTATTTTTTAATAGATTCTAAGACTTATTTCCATAATGGAAGTGATCAATAAATATTTCATGCCGTCATGGTGGCACATGCCTTTAGTCCCAGCACTGAGGAGGCAGAGGCAGGTGGATCGCTGAGTTCAAGGCCAGCCTGGTCTACATAGCAAGTTCCAGGCCAGCTGGAGCTACAGGGAAACCCTTTTTCAAAAAGACCATAAAAGTATTTCATGTATTTCATTTCAAAACATTTCAAAAATTTCCTTTAACTCTTTTTCAAAATCAGTTGTAAAATTACCTTTTTTGGCCCAAAGGCTTCAGAGAGGCTGTTTTTGAGACACATGTTGAAGATCTTTTTGTTATGCTTCTGTCCTTTCTGCTGGGGATGAAGGATGCTGGTAATTGCAAAGGGCAATCTAGTGAAAAAAGTTTTTTAATATTTTATTTTTACTTTATGTGTATGAGTGTATTGCCTGCATGTGTGTAAGTGTACCTGTGTAGTGCAATGCTCGCGGAGGTCAGAAGAGGGCATCAGATTCCCTGGAACTGGAACTACAGATAGTTGTTAACCACCATGTGGGTGCTGGGAATCAAACCCTGGTCCTCTGCAAGAGCAGTCAGTGCTCTGAACTGCTGAGCCGTTTCTCTAGCCCCACTCTAGTGAAATATTGACTGAAGAGCTGGTTAAGTCCTCTAATAGATGGATACAGAAATCATTGTAATAACCCTGGTATAAAACTAATTTTGTGTATGACTTTTTTTTTTTTTGGTCTTTTTGAGACAGTGTCTCCCTGTAGCTGGCCTGGATTTGCTATGGAGACCAGGCTGGCCTCCAACTCACAGAGCTCCGCCTGCCTCTGCCTCCTAAGTGCTGGGACTAAAGGTGTGTGCCGCCACACCCAGCTTTTTTGGTCTTTTTGAGACAGGGTCTCCCAGTAGCCCCAGCTGGCCTGGACCTTGCTCTGTAGATCAGGCTGGCCTTGAACTCATGAGATCCACCTGCCCCTGCCTCCCAAGTGCTGGGATTAAAGGTGTGCACCACCATGCCCAGTGTGTATAAGACTTTTTTTTTTTGTCTTTTTGAAAGCAGGGTCTCCCTGTAGCCCCAGCTGTCCTGGAACTCACTATGTAGACCAGGCTGGCCTTGAACTCACAGAGATCCACCTCCCTCTGCCTCCCAAGTGCTGGGACTACAGGTGTGCACCACCACGCCCAGCTGTATAAGACTTTTTAAACACATTTTGTTATTGGATTGACTCAGGTCACAAGCATGCTAGGTAGGTACTCTGCCACTGAGCTATTCCCTAGCCGAAGACTGATAGATAAAAAGTAGCCCTATGACGAATAGGGTTGATCAGGAGAAAGCAGAGGTTTTTAGCAAAGGAACACATGGGACAGATTCCCTTCTGGGCAGGGAAAATGTCTGCCCCAGGTTGTGAGCTGGGGTCTTTTAAAGGGGGAGACTTCTGCTTCCTGTAGAAGGTGGGAAGATGTATTTTTAAAAAAAGTTGGGTAGGGGGGAAGTGGGAGAGCGGGACTCTTAAAACCTGCCCTCTTTAGAGATCAAAGGGGCGGGGGGGGGGGGGGGGGGAGAGCCTGCTGTGTTGGCCAGAGGAGAAAAGTCTGCTTCTCTTGACTTTAAAGACCAGGGTGCTTATCAGCTTGTTTCCCTTTTCTCAGGAGCATGAGAAGTCCTTGGGATCCTGTTGGTGAGGGGGCAGGGCTATCTGAACCTTAACATTCCAACCTTTTGTGTTATAGGACAGGGGGCACAGTTGTTGTCTTGCTACTTCCTGCTGGACAGGGTTGACGGGTGGGAGGGTGCTGGATTAGGGGTCTATCAGACAGCGGGGGTTCCCTCTTCATGCATCTCAACAGGATCCTTGATGGTTGACAGGCGCTTGTGTATATGTTGGAGGGAAGGAAAGTAACAACTGATTAAAATTAGTAAGAGTTAGTTTTTGGATTTGGTCCTGAAAATATCTGAAGAGGCAAGGGGCAATGGTTAGCACCAGGGTAATAGCTCATTTTTCTTTTTCTTTCTTTTTTTTTTTTTTCCCTCTTTTCTGCCAGGGCTGAACTCAAGAGTGATGGACTCAGGATTTGTTTTCAGGCATTTTGGTAGCTGTTGGAGTGGCTAGAATAAGTGTCAGTTACCTCTCAAAGGCTTCTAGATAGGGAGAGAAAACAAATTTAGCCATCATTTAATTTTTTGGGCTAGAACAATAGTGGGTTGCCTCTCTTAGCTGTAGGTGGGCACTACGGTATTGTAGACCTAGATTTGAAGTCTTAT